>NC_090738.1:39280634-39378134 GCF_036898095.1 Palaemon carinicauda
ACACCCGCAGTGCAAGCTGACATTCAGAAAATGTTGAGATAATTATGTACTGTATGTTACGAGAGAGAGAGAGAGAGAGAGAGAGAGAGAGAGAGAGAGAGAGAGAGAGAGAGAGAGACGGCCAACGCTTCATTTCAAATTTATTCGAAAAGAAACTTCCTACTTGATCGATTTTACATAAATTGGCATTGTAGAATATTGTTGTTTTTGAAGTATTTCAACGAGACTATTTAAATATATATATATATATATATATATATATATATATATATATATATATATATATATATATATATATATATATATATATATATTAAATCTCACTTGGTTTAAACGAAGGCCACAGGATAAGTTGAAGAAGTTGCACAGCTTGGTAAGAAGAGATATATTGAACTGGCAAAAATACTTGAAACTCACAGTTAAGTTTAAAATATACGCTGATGATACACAATTCTATTTCCCAATAAAATCAGTTGATGAAGCTAAAAGAAAGATACATGAAATAATGAATGACATTAAGGCTTGGATGTTAACAAAAAAGTTCAAGCTCAATGAAGATAAAAGTGAATGTATTATTTTTGGACATGAAAAAGATATAAAAAGAATCGAATGCTTCCAAAGAATTGAAATAGATCAATCGATCATTGACCTAAAGAAATCTGTCAGAAATCTTGGAGTAATCATGGATGATAGACTGACAATGAATGAACATATAAATAACATGGTAAGAAATTGTAACTATCATATTAGAAACATAGCATTTATTAGTAAATACTTAGATGAAAAATCTATGGCCATACTCATTTATCACCACATATTTTCAAGAATTGATTACTGCAACTCACTGTTCTATGGCTTACCAAATTATCAGCTGAAGAAAATTCAGAGAGTACAAAACAGAGCCGCTAGATTAATAAAAGGACTACACAATAGGGAAAGAATTACCCCTGCACTAATTAAATTACACTGGCTGCCGGTAAAAACGAGAATAGAATACAAGCTACTCTTACTAACGTTTAAGATACTGAACCAAAATATCTAAAAGAATGCCTGAACAAACTAGAACTAGAAACAAATGTTAACACAAGACACATGAGTGACAAACATAGGCTATCTGAACCAAGAACAAATAGTAAATTTGGTGAAAGGGCTTTTAGCTGCTGTTCGCCTAGACATTATAATAAACTGCCAACTGAAATGAAGGACCTAAAGGGAGCAATTGAATTTAAGAAGAAACTAAAGACATTACTTTTCACAAGATCATATGATTTGGAAGATGCTACAATCAAAGAATTGTATAAGTTATAATGAAATTGTTTCGTTAGATGATTAATATGGACCCGCCCGAGAAGTAGTTCACTCGACTTCAGTGGAGGGTTGGGTTTAAACCCAAAACAAGTAACAAGTAAGTATCTTCAGTTTTATTGACGACGGTCTCTTTCCTATAGTTACACGCATATACAGACACATCACACACGTGTATATGTATATTAATTATTATTATTACTTGCTAAGTTGCAACCCTAGTTGGAAAAGCAGGATGCTATAAACCCAGGGGCTCCAACGGGGAAAATAGCTCAGTGAGGAAAGGAAACGAAGAAAAATAAAATATTTTAAGAAGAGCAACAACATTAAAATAAATATCTCCTATACAAACTATAAAAACTTTAACAAAACAAGAGGAAGAGAAATAAGATAGAGTAGTGTGCCCGAGTGCACCCTCAAGCAAGAGAACTCTAACCCAAGACAGCGGAAGACCATGGTACAGAGGTTATGGCACTGCCCAAGATTAGAGAACAATGGTTTGATTTTGGAGTGTCCTTCTCCTAGAAAAGTTGCTTACCATAGCTAAAGTCTCTTCTACCCTTACCAAGAGGAAAGTGGCCACTGAACAATTACAGTGCAGTAAGAAAAATTGCTTGGTAATCTCAGTGTTGTCAGGTATATGAGGCAGAGGAGAATATGTAAAGAATAGGCCAGGCTATTCGGTGTGTGTGTGAAGGCAAAGGGAAAATTAACCGTAACCAGAGAGAAGGATCCAATGTACTAACTATCTGGCCAGTCAAAAGACCCCATAACTCTCCAGCGGTAGTATCTCAACGGGTGGCTGGTGCCCAGGCCAACCTACTACTACCTTTGTAAGTACTGTATATAAATAGAAGCATATATACATCATATATGAATATTTATTTATGCATTTATATATATTTATACGCACATATTTATGAAAAGAATAATTATATGAAAAACACTAAGAGACGGAAAAAGAGCAACATGGATACGAGAGCAAACTAAAGTAGATGCTATCCAAACAACACGTAAGAAAAAGAAATAGACATAGGCAGGACACATGAGAATGACAGATAATAGATAAACATTGAAAATATCCGAATTGATCGCTAGGATTACAAGCGAAGCAGGAGAAGGAAGAGAAGACGATAGATTTAAGATGAGAAAATTAACGGGTATAGACGGGCATAGAAAGACCATAAACAGACACCAGTGGATGGACATGTCTGAGACCTTTGTGTGTATATATACAGTATATATATATATATATATATATATATATATATATATATGTGTGTGTGTGTGTGTGTATGTGTATATATATACACACATATACATATATATATATATATATATATATATATATATATATATATATATATATATACATATATGTGTGTGTATATGTGTATATATATATATATATATATATATATATATGTATATGTGTATATATATCTATATATACAGTATATATATATATATATATATATATATATATATATATATATGTGTGTGTGTGTGTGTGTGTATACCAAAGTGCTGATTAATCAAGCGTCTTGGTCTAGCCAATGACCGATGAAATCAAGAACGATAAATAAGTGAGATATAATTTCGAAAGGAGATTTAAATCGCCCTATCAAAAGCAGAATGTTATAAGAAACAAGACGAGGGGCACTCAGTGGAAGAGAATGCCTTCGCCACGCCAAGCTATCTTATTTTGCTCTTCACTCCACTGCTTACTTGTACTTTGATGTATGCAATAAAAGAAAAGATTATATTGCGATTATTTTCATTATAGGTATTTTGATGTACAGTATCCAACATGATTACCAAGTTTGGTCAAAATCGGTATTGTAGTTTTTTTGCGCAAAGTTGCTCGTAAAGAGACAGACACTGGTGAATACATACCCTTTGCCAAATCTTTTATTTTTGGCGACGGCAATAAGGGAATAATACGGTAGAATGAAATGAATCCCAGAGTGTAGAAACAGAAGGAATGATACAGACACCAAGAGAAGAAAGTGGGGATTTCAGATATCCACCAAATCCTTATTCAAAGTGGTAATATAAGTATAAGTGTTGCAAAAATAGATGCTTCTCGAGAGAAGGCGGACGTCTTTTTTTAGCTGATTATTATTATTATTATTATTAATATTATTATTATTATTATTATTGTTGTTGTTATTGATATTATTATTATTGTTATTATAACTAGCTAAGCTACAACCCTAGCTGGAAAAGCAGGATGCTATAAGTCCAAGGGCTCCAACAGGGAAAAATAGCCCAGTGGGGAAACGAAATAAGGAAATAAATAAACGATATAAGAAGTAATGAACAATTAAAATAAAATATTTTAAAAACATTAACAACATTATAACAGATATTTGATATATAAACTATAAAAGAACTTATGTAAGCCTGTTTAACATAAAAACATTCGCTGCGAGTTTGAACTTTTGGAGTTCTATTGATTCAACTACCCGATTAGGATGATCATTCCACAACTTGGTTACAGCTGGAATAAAAACTTCTAGAGTAATGTGTAGTATTAAGCCTCGCGATGGAGGAGGCCAAACTATTAGAATGCTAATGGGTATCAATAAGAATTATGCTTTCTGTACCCATCTGTACCCTTGGTTATCGGTCTCCGGAAGAGTACAGAAACGCGAGCGAAAGCTTAGTGTGGACAAAAATTACCTTGGGAGAATTAAGAGTGGGACCACTAATTAGATTATACAAGACTCAATTACGCCAAGATAGACAAATTATCTAAAATTTAGAACGATATTTCAAATAGTGTGTGGGTTTACGTGGTGTGATATAAAGCCACGATAGGAGATAAGAGTAATGTTTGAGTGTAAATGTTTGGAACTTTAGACACAGATCAAAAGCTTTTTGAGAGGAGGTAGGTTCTGGATACTACACTTTAAATTTCTTTATAGAATGATGATGAATTTTCTGCCGGTTTAAGTAGTCTTTCGTAGATTTTTAAAAGAAGAATTACCAGCAGTAAGACTACGCTAGCCACTGAATCTTTTATCAAGTGGCTGAAAAACCGAGTATTCCATTAAAAGGATGAAAAGAAAAAATCAAACATCACTAATTTAAAGAAATAGGTCCGCTTACCTCTCTGTCTTTGAAGCATTCGTCGGCCATAGACAGAAGATTAATATAATTTTCAGGTAGCCACCCAACCACATCGTTCCACTTTGGAAAAGTTAAAATTTATTTCTTCATTGATATAATATCGATATCTACCATTAATCAACAAGTCTATAACTCAACGAAGCATTTTTTGGACGCCGTATTTTGATAAACAAAATTCTTCGCTGGGAATTAAGCAATTACTCAGTTTATTGCATTGTTTACAAGGGCTTATTAGTCTCACCTGTTTAGGCTGCGTCTTATGAGATTTTAGTTTCAATGAATCTTTACACAAAAAAGTTTTATCAGACTTTTTGGTGACCTGTAAATCTGTTCGAGCTTTGTTCGAACCCGCTCAGAGCTATCACGATTAAACGGTAATTTTGTAATGTGTTTATATAACTATTCTAACGGTACTAAGGACAAGAGATTCAATTACCCTCTCGGGAGTAATTCTATGGGTACATAATGCTATTGAATTATTTGAAATTGATATGGATTTTTAAGAGCTGAGCTATGACCGTGTCACACTCGTTGCTCGGACATAGACATTCACAATTCGAAACGTTTCTCCGTCCGAGGGAAGGATAAATTAATTCTTTGAAAAAGAGAATAAAAAAAGAGACCGTATTTTTCAGCAGGAAAAACTCTGCCTTATATTTCACCGAACGAAAATCGGGAAACAAAATATATAAATCGGGAAGCCGAGCAATGACACGAGCGAGTATTGTGAACTTGTGACTGCAAGATCTTGTGCACGACTGCGAGTCTGCGACGGCGACTCGGCGAGTGACGAGTCCAGTGTTGTCACTGTTAGATGGGTTAGTCTAAGAATCCCCAAAAGTCATGATAAAAAATCCCCAAAACCAACCAAAAATCCCCATTTCCACAAATATATTTTCTTCTGATCACGTAGGCTTTACCAATATGGAAATTAATCACTAGTCTTCATATAAGCGCAAGTAAACTAATTGCAACAATATAAAGGTTTGCTCATCATTGTTTCTTCTTCGTAGAAATATAGATAGAATAGCCCAATTAGACACTCAAAATCCCCAAATCTAGGGATAAATCCCCATATCTGGCAACATTGATTGCGCCGTGCGACGTCGATTGCGTTTACGCTGAAGTTCCAAGCGAATCATCTCATGTGCTAGCTGTATCGCGCAGTCGTGCAAAAAAAAAGAAAAGAAAAGAAAAATCATGCACGACAGGTATACGAAGTGTATAGGAAACACCATGTGGTATTGTTTTACATATGCTTACAGAATATCACGATTAATGGTATAATTAAATCCCGGTTTAGTATGAATTGGAATCAATACCTAACTTTGCTTAAACTTTTGACTACAATGGCAATATTTTGAGCCTAAAATATTGCTTTTCTATGGTAGATATCACAGCTACCGCGATGATAATAGTTGATAAATTATTCAACTTTCTTTGATACGAACATAGAGAATACGAAAGTTATACACAGTTTTTAAAATTATTGCCACTCAAATCTACCACTAATTTATGAAACACTCGATATGTACAATGCAATGACACAGAATTTCCATAAATGGAGAAGTTATATGAAATTAATTTTCTAGGTAGTAGGTTGGCCAAGGCAACAGCCACCTGTTAAGATACTACCGCTAGAGAGTTATAGGGTCCTTTGATTGGCCAGACAGTACCACATTGGATCCCTTTCTCTGGTTACGGCTCATCTTTGTTGACACATACGTAGAATAGTTTGGCCTATTCTTTACACATTCTCCTCTTTCCTCATACAGGCGACAACACTGAAATTACCAAACAATTCTTCTTCTCTCATATTAATTACTGAACTGTAATTGTTCAGTGGCTACTTTCCTCTTGGTAAAGGTAGAAAAGACGCTCCAAAATCAAACCATTGGTCTGTAGTCTTGGGTAGTGCCATGGCCTTTGTACCATGGTCTTCCACTGTCTTGGGTTAGAGTTCTCTTGGGCACAATATTCTATTTTATTTCACGTCCTCTTGTTTTTATTTTTTATATATTATGTATAAAAATCTAATTTAATATTGTTACTGTTTTAAAATATTTTATTTTGATTGTTCATTACTTCTTTTGTAGTTTACTTGCTTCCTTTCCTCACTGAGCTATTTTTCCTTGTTGGAGTATTGGCCTAATAGCATCTTGCTTTTCTAATTAGGATTGTATTTATCTTTTGATAATAATAATAATAATAATAATAATAATAATAATAATAATAATAATAATAATAATAATAATAATAATAATGATGAAAATAATGATTAGTATAGTTAGTGCTGAAATCAACAAAGTCCGTTTTCTTTCTTGCAATGTTTACGTTTAGTTTAGTACACGAGCTCAAGAAAGAAACTAAAATATATTTTTAAGAATTTCGTAACCATGTTGAAAACGATGTAAAATAATATAAAAATATGCTATTTATATATACATGTATATGTAATAATGTAAATAATATTGTAAACTTTTACCAGTAATCACCAAATTATTTTCAAATAAATGCAAATTATCTACTGTCAGAAGCAAATTTGGCGGCAACGATTTTCGCCTGTGTTCAAATTGTTCAATTGACGTCCGTCCACCCAATTTAAGGAGTGTTATCAATTATATTTAAAGGTAATTATGGTTATTGAGTTATTATAGATTAGGTAAAGTTACTAATTTAAAGACCGTAATGTCAAAACACTGGTAATTTGGTCTATATTGTTGAAACCTCTCATTTCAAAATTGCTTACCGTAGGGCATGACTTCCTCATACGATATGCTATAGTAATTTATCTTGACTAGCCTATACCATGCAGTAGGTAATATTATTTAACTGTTAGTTTCTGCCTCTTTAATTATTTTTTAGGGTGAATGTATAATAGCGGCCACCTGTATGTATGGTGACGGCTGACTAAGAATACGACAATGTAAGGGGGGGTCGCAGGGGTGCATTAGCCCCCTCCATGTTAGTTAAGTAGGTAAGGACACAGCTTGCAGGTTAGGTTAGGGGGGGAATTCTGGGTTAGTTGGTGTCCATTTTTATGCACGCTGCTGAACTGGCCGCTCATATACTATAATCATTTATTTCCTTGTTTCCTTTCCTCACTGGGCCATTTTTCCTGTTGGAGCCCTTGGGCTTATAGCATCTTGCCTTTCTAACTAGGGTTGTAGCTTGGTTAGTAATAAAAATAAAAGGTATGTCATTCCCTGTAGGCTAGAGGAATCAACAAACACTGCTGCCTGGTTTTCAGGTATTTTAAAATCAAGCTGTATAATTTTCACTCGTTCTTTGTTCTCTCATCTACTCTATGAAAGCAAGTCCCACAGTTTTTTTGACTATTGCTTGATTATGGTTGTAGTTAACTAATTTACAGAGCTGGTTACGGTACACAGTACAGTACAGTATATACAAATTATGTATTTGATTGGTGAGTACAGTAAAATTTTTGCCAAGATATTTAAACATAATTCATACTGCTCAATAACAATTTCAAATTTGCTGGTCTGATGCATGATTTAGAAACCAAAGATTTGGGAGTCAGAAGACATCAATTTTCAAGAAAGTAAGTATATCGTAAAGTTTTCTGGTGATATTGTTTCACTGTAGCCCACGGCAGGGTCATTAGCCCCCTCGGTTATAAGGAAAGAGCATCATAGGTGAAGTTACGTTGTTGCACGTTATATTGGGACATATTTCTGTTTTCTCATTATAACAAAAGACAGTATGTTTAGTCATGGATGCTGTTTGCAGTCTTAATAAAAGTACAGTAACTAGAGTGGTCGGTGGGTGGTCAAATCACATGGTGTCATAGGTAGGGTTAGGGACCACGTTAAGTTGGGACATGTTTCGTAAAATTTTTATGTATACTAGGCATGCAGTTAATTGTAATAGTCAGGCCTTTTCCATCAGGAGGCACAATACTACACAGTATTCTAGAATTTTCAATATTAAACTTACCCGATAATCATGTAGCTGTCAACTCCGTTGCCCGACAGAATTCTATGGAGGGATACGCCAGCTATCACAATACTAGAAGGGGGTGTAATTACCAGCGCCACCTGTGGCCAGGTACTCAAGTACTTCTTGTTGACACCTCCTCAATTATTCCTCTGTCGTGCTTCCGGCAAGACGTTCTGGGATACGCTTATGTTCTTGGAGTATTTTCACGACTTTGGTGAAGTATTTCTCTTTGATTTCGGCTGTCGCTTTACTGGAAACTTCTATATTAGCTTAGTTAGCTTTTGGAATTAATTTGATTAATTATGGTGACGAGAGAGTATGAACTCTCGTTCACCTTTCAATGGCCGACCCTTCCCTTAGACGGAAGTGTTGGTGTCTAAGAGAGTATAGACTCTCTTTCTTAATTTTGCTTAACAAAAGTTATAGATTTATTTTATATCTCTCCGCCTCTTATAGGCCTCTTCGATTAACTTCCTTTTATTATAAACTCATTAAAATTAATTTTTATATTTGTTTATATTCGACCTTCCTAATAGTAGGCGGTCTTTTACCGAAGTTAATAAACTTTGAGCCCGTCATTTCGGTTTTACCTGTTAACATATTATGCTATTTCCACCACAGAGTTTGAAAGATTTTCTTTGACAGTCTCGTACTGTTTTCAAAGTTGAACTAACGTTTTGTTTTGTCTCTGCAGTTGTTGACGTTCAGAACGTTCAACTTGCACTCTATCGTTACGATAGAGAAAGAATGTTCACGGTTTCACGTTGCAGTAAGAGTAACCGTGTCTAGCGTTTTGTTCTTTCTTTCTTAACTTAATGGTTTTGATCCTAATAAAGGAACTTTTCAGTTTTTTCCTTTAACAATAATATGTTTTAACGATATATATGATTGGGCTCTTCTCTCAGGTTCTAAGTCAAGAGAGAGAGAGAGAGAGAGAGATAGAGACGGAGGGAGAAAGAGGATAAACGTTTCATTCAAGCCTGCCAGGCGTACGAGTAACGTCGTTATCGTTTTTGCTCTTCTCCCTAGTCTCTTTAGGGGAAGAAACTAAACGTTTCTAGAGTGATCTAGTGTTTAGTCTCTTTCCAACCACTGAATTATCTTTCATTAGATTTTTCTGTTACATTGTAATTCTGTTTTCGCAATTACTAACTTTGAGAAAGGATAGAATTGCGTATTTCAGGTACAAACCACTTAAAGTTTCGAGTTCAGTGAAATAAGTGCAAACAGAAATCAAAGTGATAAGTGATTAGTGCGTGAGGGTACTTTTGTGCGCGCCAGTCGTCCTCCCAGTCCGGGACCTCTTGCAAGCTCCCAAGCCCAGGGGAGAAGCAATGTCGAAGGGCATAAGGGTTCAGCAGGCCTTGATCGGCGCACAGAAGTATTCTCGGTGGTTGTGGGCGTGTCTTACCGAGACCGTCACTCCCACCCGCAGACGATTGAGCCCTTATTTTGCTCGTCTGCAGAAGAGATTAGGGGAGAAAATAAAGGCAGAGTAACGCTGGTCTCAGGTCTCATGACCTCTTAAACGTTAAGTCCAGACCTATGCCAGACGTACGAAGTTAAAGTTCACAACCCGAATGCAGTCATTGGGTTAGCTCTGACTCTCCTCAGTCATTAGTTGATTACACTCCGCCTAAGAGGAGTAAGGTTCTGCCACAACAGATCTCTGCTGTTAAGGCTTTACCTCAGCAGAACTTAGTGTCTGCCGACCCCAAGTTAACTCTACTGCAGTCCATACAGTCACAACTTTCGGTCTTGATGCGTGAGTGTCGGGCTGAGAGTGTTGCGCCTCCGCCTCCGCCTACACTCCCCCCCGCCTATGATCGCTCCGCCTGATCACAGTACCTCCTGCCAGGCGTACGATGTTGTGAACTCTACTACAGTCCATGCAAGCACAGCTTTCGGACTTGATGCGTGAGTGTCGGGCTGAGAGTGTTGCTCCTCCGCCTCCGCCTACACTCCCTCCACCTACACTCACTCCGCCTGATCACAGTACCATCTGCCAGGCGTACGATGTTGTGGACTCTACTACAGTCCATGCAAGCACAGCTTTCGGACTTGATGCGTGAGTGTCGGGCTGAGAGTGTTGCTCCTCCGCCTCCGCCTACACTCCCTCCACCTACACTCGCTCCGCCTGATCGCAGTACCACCTGCCAGCAGTTCCACCTGCCAGGCGTACGATGTTGAGCCACGTGCTGAGTTTGCTGTTCCCTGTGGTGTTCAGCCTCCGCCTTCCTTAAGGCAACCTTTACATTGGGATCAGGAGGATTATACCTCTCTTCCTCCGCCTCCACTTGCTGCTCCACCAGTGATGCATCACTCGGTTGAGGTACAACAACCTCTCCCGTCCATGAGTCAGTCTCCTCAGCTCTTGCTGCAGCGAGCTCAACCCTCCACAAGGCAAGCACCACAACACCTTAGCCTTGCGCCTCAGGAGCCTCAGCTTGCGAGACATTTACCTTGTTCTGCGCAGCCTCTTCCTCATCGCGCTCCGCTCACACCACAGGAACTGGAACTTGCTACTCCGCTTCCGCCAACCGCTCAGCAAGCGCAACCCTTGGGTTCAACCACTCATACTAGGAGTCAGCCTCCTCCACCCATGCGCCTTCCTTCTGCTTGTCTTTTATTCAGCCTTTGCAGACTGAGCCTCAGGTGTTCCCTCATCGGAGTCTTGAAGAGGAAACCACAACTATTGTTGTTCCAGCTCGTTCTGACTCTGCTGTTCAGCATACCTTACCTCCATTTTCATACCATGGTTTAAACCCCATGCAAGCATGCATAAAGCACTCTAGCACTGGTCATGGAATTTCTGAGAAATGTTAAACGCCATGCACACGCTCTGCTTTCCTTACAGCAGGCTCTGCTTACAGCAGGCTCTGCTTACTACATGCTCAGCATTCAGCATGCTCTGCATTCAGCATGCTCTGCATACAACATGCTCTGCATACAGCATGCTCTGCATTCAGCATGCTCTGCATACAACATGCTCTACATACAGCATGCTCTGCATACAGCATACTCTGCATACATCATGCTCTGCATACCTTACCGCATGCTTCTCAACACATCTTGGGTTGTTGCCAACTCACTAGACTGTCAAGCAGTTTCATAACGTTGCCTTCTAGTCTGCTGCTTTTGCACCAGTGAACCCTCACTCAGAGAACTTAGCTTTTCTAGGATAAGGTCCCTGTAGATGAGAAAGTTCTTTTCTCCCTCCTTCTGATATTCCCTTGAGGACTCTGTCATTTGGAGGGAGCCTTTAGCTGCATAACCTCTTATGGACTTTTATTTAAGCATAACATGCTTACAGGGAAGGTAATGGTTCCACTTCAGCCGCTAATCCCGTCTGTTACCACACCTGCTCCCATAGACCTTGAGCTGTGTTGCATGACATGCAGTCCAAGCTTAGTCCTTGTTAGAGGATTTTTTGTTTACGGAGTCAATGTGTCACGGGGAAGACGTTCAACAACCAACAGAAGGGACTTGTTGTGACGCAGTGCGGCAACCTCAGCAACCCGTTAAGGAGTTGTCTGTACGACCCAGACAGTCTAGACAGATTCGGGTTGTCACTGTACTTCCTCGCTTGCCCATGATTGACAGTTTATAGACTGTGCAGCAGTATCATGATCTTGTGTCCGGCTCCGTCAGACGACTGGCTTTTAAGAGCTCCCACAAGTCGTCGCTGTCTGGAGATTTTCAAATGGACTATGGATCTGACCAAGGAACTGGGCCTCCTGGTCAATTTTGAGGAGTCTCAGCTCGTTCCATCCCAGACCATTGTCTCCTTGGGTATGGATCTTCAGAGTCGAGCTTTTCGGACTTGTCCGTCGGCCCCAAGGATCTTCCAAGCCCTAGAATGCATCCAGAGCATGCTGAGAAGGAACCGATGCTTAGTCAGGCAGTGGATGAGTCTAACAGGGACACTTTCATCGCTGGCCCTGTTCATCGAGTTAGGGAGACTCCACCTCCGCCCCCTTCAGTATCATCTAGCTGCTCACTGGATAAAGGACATGACGCTAGAGACGGGCTCAGTTCCTGTTTCCGAAGAGATGAGGTCTACTCTAACGTGGTGGAAGAACAGCATTCTTCTCAAGGAAGGTCTACCATTGGCTGTTCAGACCCCCGACCACCGTCTCTTCTCGGACGCATCGGACACGGGCTGGGGTGCGACACTGGACGGACAGGAATGCTCGGGAACATGGAATCAGGAGCAAAGGACACTTCACATCTATTGCAAGGAGTTGTTGGCAGTTCATCTGGCCTTGATAAACTTCAAGTCCCTCCAGCTTAACAAGGTGGTGGAGGTGAACTCCGACTACACCACAGCCTTGGCTTACATCTCCAAGCAGGGAGGGACTCATTCGAGGAAGTTGTTCGAGATCGCAAGGGACCTCCTCATTTGGTCAAAAGATCGAAAGCTCACGCTGGTAACGAGGCTCATTCAGGGCGATATGAATGTCATGGCAGATCGCCTCAGCCGGAAGGGTCAGGTCTTCCCCACAGAGTGGACCCTTCACAAGAATGTTTGCAGCAGACTTTGGGCCCTGTGGGGTCAGCCAACCATAGATCTATTCGCTACCTCGATGACCAAGAGGCTCCTCTTGTATTGTTCTCCGATTCCAGACCCAGCAGCAGTTCGCGTGGATGCCTTTCTGCTGGATTGGTCCCATCTCGACCTGTATGCATTCCCGCCGTTCAAGATTGTCAACACGGTACTTCAGGAGTTCGCCTCTCACAAAGGGACACGGCTGACGTTGGTTGCTCCCCTCTGGCCCGCGAGAGAATGGTTCACCGAGGTACTGCAATGGCTGGTCGACGTTCCCAGGACTCTTCCTCCTAGAGTGGACCTTCTGCGTCAACCTCACGTAAAGAAGGTACACCCAAACCTCCACGCTCTTCGTCTGACTGCCTTCAGACTATCGAAAGACTCTCTAGAGCTAGAGGCTTTTCGAAGGAGGCAGCCAGAGCGATTGCCAGAGCAAGGACGACATCCACTCTCAGAGTCTATCAGTCTTAATGGGAAGTCTTCCGAAGCTGGTGCAAGGCCAATGCAGTTTCCTCAACCAGTACCACTGTAACCCAGATTGCTGACTTCCTGTTACATCTAAGGAACGTAAGATCCCTATCAGCTCCTACGATCAAGGGTTACAGAAGTATGTTGGCAGCGGTTTTCCGCCACAGAGGCTTGGATCTTTCCTCCAACAAAGATCTACAGGACCTCCTTAGGTCTTTTGAGACCTCAAAGGAACGTCGGTTGTCCATTCCAGGCTGGAATCTAGACGTGGTCCTAAGGTTCCTAATGTCTTCAGGATTTGAACCGCTCCAATCAGCCTCTTTTAAGGACCTCACATTAAAAACTCTTTTCCTCGTGTGCTTAGCAACAGGTAAAAGAGTAAGTGAGATCCACGCCTTCAGCAGGAACATAGGTTTCACATCTGAAACGGCTACATGTTCCTTGCAGCTCGGTTTTTTGGCTAAAAACGAGCTTCCTTCCCGTCCTTGGCCTAAGTCGTTCGAGATCCCAAGCCTGTCCAACATGGTGGGGAACGAACTGGAGAGAGTACTTTGCCCAGTTAGAGCTCTTAAGTACTATCTAAGAAGGTCAAAACCATTACGAGGACAATCAGAAGCCTTATGGTGTGCTATCAAGAAGCCTTCTCTACCAATGTCTAAGAACTCAGTTTCTTACTACATCAGGCTTCTGATTAGAGAAGCAAATTCTCATCTGAAGGAAGAAGACCTTGCTTTGCTGAAGGTAAGGACACATGAAGTGAGAGCTGTGGCTACTTCAGTGGCCTTCAAACAGAACCGTTCTCTGCAGAGTGTTATGGATGCAACCTATTGGAGAAGCAAGTCAGTGTTCGCATCATTCTATCTCAAAGATGTCCAGTCTCTTTACGAGTACTGCTACACCCTGGGTCCATTCGTAGCAACGAATGCAGTAGTAGGCGAGGGCTCAGCCACTACATTCCCATAATCCCATAACTTTTTAACCTTTCTCTTGAATACTTTTTATGGGTTGTACGGTCGGCTAAGAAGCCTTCCACATCCTTGTTGATTTGGCGGGTGGTCAATTCTTTCTTGAGAAGCGCCAAGATTAAAGGTTGTGATGAGGTCCTTTAGTATGGGTTGCAGCCCTGTATACTTTAGCACCTTTGAGTTGATTCAGCCTCCCAAGAGGAACGCTGCGCTCAGTAAGGAAGACGATCTTATTAAAGGCAGAGTAACGGTTCAAGTCGACTTCCTTACCAGGTACTTATTATTTCATTGTTATTGTGGATAACTGATTATATGAAATACGGGATACTTAGCTATCCTTTAGTCTTGTACACTGGTTTTTCACCCACCCCCCTGGGTGTGAATCAGCTACATGATTATCGGGTAAGTTTAATATTGAAAAATGTTATTTTTATTAATAAAATAAATTTTTGAATATACTTACCCGATAATCATGATTTAATCGACCCTCCCTTCCTCCCCATAGAGAACCAGTGGACCGAGGAATAATTGAGGAGGTGTCAACAAGAAGTACTTGAGTACCTGGCCACAGGTGGCGCTGGTAATTACACCCCCTTCTAGTATTGTGATAGCTGGCGTATCCCTCCATAGAATTCTGTCGGGCAACGGAGTTGACAGCTACATGATTATCGGGTAAGTATATTCAAAAATTTATTTTATTAATAAAAATAACATGTTTTATTCCAGGTGTGACCAAGTTGTGAAATGATCTTCCTAATTGGGTAGTTGAATCATTAGAACTTTAAAAGTTCAAACTTGCAGCAAATGTTTCTATGTTGAACAGGCTTACATAAGTCCTTTTATAGTTAATATATCAAATATCTGTGTTAATTTTGTTAATGTTTTTAGAATATTTTATTCTAATTTTTCATTACTTCTTATATCATTTATTTATTTCCTTATTTCGTTTTCTCACTGGGCTATTTTTCCCTGTTGGAGCCCTTGGGCTTATAGCATCTTGCTTTTCCAACTATGGTTGTAGCTTAGCTAGTAATAATAATATTGATACTATAAAGATAAAGGACTGCTAATTATAGAAATAAAAGATATTACAGGTACCTGTACTTGAAATTGGTTGGCACAAAAAAAGACAACCCATGCCTCGAATAATTAAATATAGTTTAAGACTTAACTAAAACAGAAGAAGTTAATAAAGCACATATTGACTGTTCCATTCTAAACAAGTTAAATTATCTGAAACTGGTTTTTTCAATATTAAACTTACCCGATAATCATGTAGCCGATAATCATGTAGCTGTCAACTCCGTTGCCCGACAGAATTCTACGGGAGGGATACGCCAGCTATCACTATACTAGAAGGGGGTGTACTCACAAGCGCCACCTGTGGCCAGGTACTACAGTACTTGTTGTTGACGCCACCTCACTTTTTCCTCTGTCGTGCTTCCGGCAAGACGTTCTTGGATACGCTTATGATTTTGGAGTATTGTTCACGGTTTGGTGAAGTATTTCTCTAAAATTTGCAGCTATTCGCTATACTGGAAACTTCTATATTAGCTTAGTTAGCTTTTGGAATTAATTTGATTAATTATGGTGACGAAGAGAGTATGAACTCTCTTTCACCTTTAAATGGCCGACCCTTCCCTTAGACGGAAGTGTTGGTGTCTAAGAGAGTATAGACTCTCTTTCTTAATTTTGCTTAACAAAAGTTATAGATTTATTTTATATCTCTCCGCCTCTTATAGGCCTCTTCGATTAACTTCCTTTTATTATAAACTTATTAAAATTAATTTTTATATTTGTTTATATTCGACCTTCCTAATAGTAGGCGGTCTTTTCTTGGTACCGAAGTTAATTAACATTGAGCCCGTCATTTCGGTTTTACCTGTTAACATATTATGCTATTTTAATGTCTTTGAAAGAATTTCTTTGATAGTCTCGTACTGTTTTCAAAGTTGAACTAACGTTTTGTTTTGTCTCTGCAGTTGTTGACGTTCAGAACGTTCAACTTGCGCTCTATCGTTACGATAGAGAAAGAATTTTCACGGTTTCACGTTGCAGTAAGAGTAACCGTGTCTAGCGTTTTGTTCATTCTTTCTTAACTTAATGGTTTTAATCCTAATAAAGGAACTTTTCATTTTGGGAAATATTTCAGTTTTTTCCTTTAACAATAATATGTTTTAACGATATATATGATTGGGCTCTTCTCTCAGGTTCTAAGTCAAGAGAGAGAGAGAGATAGAGACGGAGGGAGAAAGAGGAGGATAAACGTTTCATTCAAACGAGTAACGTTGTTATCGTTTTTGCTCTTCTCCCTAGTCTCTTTAGGGGAAGAAGGTAAACGTTTCTAGAGTGATCTAGTGTTTAGTCTCTTTCCAGCCACTGAATTATTTATCTTTCATTAGATTTTTCTGTTACATTGTAATTCTGTTTTCGCAATTACTAACTTTTGAGAAAGGATAGAATTGCGTGTTTCAGGTACAAACCACTTAAAGTTTCGAGTTCAGTGAAATAAGTGCAAACAGAAAATCAAAGTGATAAGTGATTAGCGCAAAGTGTGTCAGTGTTGTGGGTGAGGGTACTTCTGTGCGCGCCAGTCGTCCTCCCAGTCCGGGACCTCTTGCAAGCTCCCAAGCCCAGGGGAGAAGCAATGTCGAAGGGCAAAAGGGTTCAGCAGGCCTTGATCGGCGCACAGAAGTATCCTCGGTGGTTGCGGGCGTGTCTTACCGAGACCGTCACTCCCACCCGCAGACGATTGAGCCCTTATTTTGCTCGTCTGCAGAAGAAATTTAGGGGAGAAAACGCTGGTCTCAGGTCTCAAGACCTCTTAAACGTAAAGTCCAGACCTATGCCAGACGTACGAAGTTAGAGTTCAACAACCCGGATGCAGTCATTGGGTTAGCTCTGACTCTCCTCAGTCATCAGTTGAATGCACTCCGCCTAAGAGGAGTAAGGTTCTGCCGCAACAGATCTCTGCTGTTAAGGCTTTACCTCAGCAGACCTTAGTGTCTGCCGACCCCAAGTTGACTCTACTGCAGTCCATGCAGTCACAACTTTCGGTCTTGATGCGTGAGTGTCGGGCTGAGAAGGTTGCGCCTCCGCCTGCGCTCGCTCCGCCTGCGCTCCCTCCGCCTGCGCTCCCTCCGCCTGCGCTCGCTCCGCCTGACCGCAGTACCGCCTGCCAGGCGTACGATGTTGAGCCACGTTATGAGTTTACTGATCCCAGTGGTGTGCAGCTCCCTCCGCCTTCCTTAAGGCAACCTCAGCAATGGGAACAGGAGGCTTATACCTCTCTTCCTCCGCTTCCACTTGCTGTTCCACCAGTGAGGCAACACTCGCTTGAGGTACAACAACCTCTCCCATCCATGAGTCAGTCTCCTCAGCTCTCGCTGCAGCGAGCTCAACCCTCCTCAAGGCAAGCACCTCAACACCTTAGCCTTGCGCCTCAGGAGCCTCAACTTGCGAGACTTTTACTGCGTTCTGCGCAGCCACTACCTTTTCGCTCTCAGCTCACACCGCAGGAACCTCAACTCGTTCCTCAGGAACTTGCTACTGTGCATCCGCCAACCACTCAGCAAGCGCAACCCTTGAGTTCAGCCACTCATGCCAGGAGTCAGCCTCCTCCACCCATGTGCCTACCTTCTGCTACTTCCTTTGATCAGCCTTTGCAGACTGAGCCTCAGGTGTTCCCTCAACAGAGTCTTGAAGAGGAAACCACAACTATTGTTGTTCCAGCTCGTTCTGACTCTGCTGTTCAGCATACCTTACCTCCATTTTCAAACATTATGATAATGGAGGTTATTTGTATTACTTATAAAAATATATTTGTATTCCTTGCAATATATTTTTAACAATATCGCAAAATATGGCAAAAATATGAATCATGAGTTATGAATGTAAGGTAAATATTATGTTGATATTTAAACCCCATGCAAGCATGCATAAAGCACTCTAGCACTGGTCATGGAATTTCTGAGAAATGTTAAACGCCATGCACACGCTCTGCTTACCTTACAGCATGCTCTACATACAGCATGCTCTGCTTACAGCATGCTCTGCATACAACATGCTCTGCATACAGCATGCTCTGCATTCAGCATGCTCTGCATACAACATGCTCTACATACAGCATGCTCTGCATACAGCATGCTCTGCATACAACATGCTCTGCATACAGCATGCTCTGCATTCAGCATGCTCTGCATACAACATGCTCTGCATACAGCATGCTCTGCATTCAGCATGCTCTGCATACAACATGCTCTACATACAGCATGCTCTGCATACAGCATACTCTGCATACAACATGCTCTGCATACCTTACCGCATGCTTCTCAGTCACACATCTTTGGTTGTTGCCAACTCACTAGACTGTCAAGCAGTTTCATAACGTTGCCTTCTAGTCTGCTGCTTTTGCACCAGTGAAACCCTCACTGAGAGAACTTAGCTTTTCTAGGATATGGTCCCTGTAGATGAGAAAGTTCTTTTCTCCCTCCTTCTGATATTCCCTTGAGGACTCTGTCATTTGGAGGGAGCCTTTAGCTGCGTAGCCTCCTATGGACTTTTATTTAAGCATAACATGCTTCCAGGGAAGGTAATGGTTCCACTTCAGTCGCTAATCCCGTCTGTTACCACACCTGCTCCCATAGACCTTGAGCTGTGTTGCAAGACATGCAGTCCAAGCTTAGTCCTTGTTAGAGGATTTTTTTGTTTACGGAGTCAATGTGTCACGGGGAAGACGTTCAACAACCAGCAGAAGTGACTTGTTGTGACGCAGTGCGGCAACCTCAGCAACCCGATAAGGAGTTGTCTGTACGACCCAGACAGTCTAGACAGATTCGGGTTGTCACTGTACTTCCTCGCTTGCCCATGGTTGACAGTTCACAGACTGTGCAGCAGTACCATGATCTTGTGTCCGGCTCCGTCAGACGACTGGCTTTTAAGAGCTCCCACAAGTCGTCGCTGTCTGGAGATTTTCAAATGGACTATGGATCTGACCAAGGAACTGGGCCTCCTGGTCAATTTTGAGGAGTCTCAGCTCGTTCCATCCCAGACCATTGTCTCCTTGGGTATGGATCTTCAGAGTCGAGCTTTTCGGGCTTTTCCGTCGGCCCCAAGGATCTTCCAAGCCCTAGAATGCATCCAGAGCATGCTGAGAAGGAACCGATGCTCAGTCAGGTAGTGGATGAGTCTAACAGGGACACTTTCATCGCTGGCCCTGTTCATCGTGTTAGGGAGACTCCACCTCCCCCCCCTTCAGTATCATCTAGCTGCTCACTGGATAAAGGACATGACGCTAGAGACGGTCTCAGTTCCTGTTCCCGAAGAGAGGAGGTCTTCTCTCGCGTGGTGTAAGAACAGCTTTCTTCTCAAGGAAGTCTACCTTTGGCTGTTCAGAAACACGACCGCCGTCTCCTCTCGGACGCATCAGACACGGGCTGGGGTGCGACTTTGGACGGACAAGAATGCTTGGGAACATGGAATCAGGAGCAAAGGACACTTCACATCAATTGCAAGGAGTTGTTGGCGGTTATTCTGGCCTTGATAAACTTCAAGTCCCTCCAGCTTAACAAAGTGGTGGAGGTGGACTCTGACAACACCACAGCCCTGGCTTACATCTTCAAGCAGGGAGGGACTCTTTCGTGGAAGTTGTTCTAGATCGCAAGGGACCTACTCATCTGGTCTAAAGATCGAAAGCTAACTGGTAACGAGGTTCATTCAGGGCGGTATGAATGTCATGGCAGATCACCTCAGCCGGAAGGGTCAGGTCATCCCCACAGAGTGGACCCTTCTCAAGAATGTTTGCAGCAGACTTTGGGCCCTGTGGGGTCAGCCAACCATAGATCTGTTCGCTACCTCGATAACCTAGAGACTCCTGTTGTATTGTTCTCCGATTCCAGACCCAGCAGCAGTTCACGTGGATGCTTTTCTGCTGGATTGGTTCCATCTCGACCTGTATGCATTCCCGCCGTTCAAGATTGTCAACAGGGTACTTCAGAAGTTCTCCTCTCACAAAGGGACACGGCTGACGTTGGTTGGCTCCGCTCTGGCCCGCGAGAGAATGGTTCTTAGAGGTACTGCAATGGCTGGTCGACATTCCCAGGACTCTTCCTCTAGGAGTGAACCTTCTAAGTCTACCTCACGTAAAGAAGGTACACCCAATCCTCCACGCTCTTCGTCTGACTGCCTTCAGACTTTCGAAAGACTCAAGAGCTAGGGGCTTTTCGAAGGAGGCAGCCAGAGCGATTGCCAAAGCAAGGAGAACATCCACTCTCAGAATCTATCAGTCTCAAGGGGAAGTCTTCCGTAGCTGGTACAAGACCAATGCAGTTTCCTCAACCAGTACCACTGTAACCCAGATTGCTGACTTCCTGTTATATCTAAGGAAAGTAAGATCCCTTTCAGCTCCTACGATCAAGGGTTACAGAAGTATGTTGGCAGCGGTTTTCCGCCACAGAGGCTTGGATCTTTCCACCAACAAAGATCTACAGGACCTCCCTAGGTCTTTTGAGACCTCAAAGGAACGTCGGTTGTCCACTCCAGGCTGGAATCTAGACGTGGTCCTAAGGTTCCTTATGTCATCAAGATTTGAACCTCTCCAATCAGCCTCTTTTTAGGACCTCACATTAAAAACTCTTTTCCTCGTGTGCTTGACAACAGCTAAAAGAGTAAGTGAGATCCACGCCTTCAGCAGGATCATTGTTTTCACATCTGAAACGGCTACATGTTCCTTGCAGCTCGGTTTTTGCTAAACGAGCTTCCTTCACGTCCTTGGCCTAAGTCGTTCGAGATCCCAAGCCTGTCCAACTTGGTGGGGAATGAACTGAAGAGAGTACTTTGCCCAGTTAGAGCTCTTAGGTACTATCTAAAAAGGTCTTAACCTTTACAAGGACAATCAGAAGCCTTATAGTGTGCTATCAAGAAACCTTCTTTTCCAAGTTCTAAGAACTCAGTTTCTTACTATTCAGGCTTCTGATTAGAGAAACACATTCTCATCTGAAGGAAGAAGACCTTGCTTTGCTGAAGGTAAGGACACATGAAGTGGGAGCTGTGGCTACTTCAGTGGCCTTCAATCAGAGCCATTCTCTGCAGAGTGTTATGGATGCAACCTATTGGAGAAGCAAGTCAGTGTTCGCATCATTCTATCTCAAAGATGTCCAGTCTCTTTACGAGTACTGCTACACCCTGGGACCATTCGTAGCAACGAATGCAGTAGTAGGCGAGGGCTCAGCCACTACATTCCCATAATCCCATAACCTTTTAACCTTTCTCTTGAATACTTTTTATGGGTTGTACGGTCGGCTAAGAAGCCTTCCACATCCTTGTTGATTTGGCGGGTGGTCAATTCTTTCTTGAGAAGTGCCAAGGTTAAAGGTTGTGATGAGGTCCTTTAGTATGGGTTGCAGCCCTGTATACTTTAGCACCTTTGAGTTGATTCAGCCTTCCAAGAGGAACGCTGCGCTCAGTAAGGAAGACGATCTTATTAAAGGCAGAGTAACGGTTCAAGTCGACTTCCTTACCAGGTACTTATTATTTCATTGTTATTGTGGATAACTGATTATATGAAATACGGGATACTTAGCTATCCTTTAGTCTTGTACACTGGTTTTTTCACCCACCCCCCTGGGTGTGAATCAGCTACATGATTATCGGGTAAGTTTAATATTGAAAAATGTTATTTTCATTAGTAAAATAAATTTTTGAATATACTTACCCGATAATCATGATTTAATTGACCCACCCTTCCTCCCCATAGAGAACCAGTGGACCGAGGAAAAAGTGAGGTGGCGTCAACAACAAGTACTGTAGTACCTGGCCACAGGTGGCGCTTGTGAGTACACCCCCTTCTAGTATAGTGATAGCTGGCGTATCCCTCCCGTAGAATTCTGTCGGGCAACGGAGTTGACAGCTACATGATTATCGGCTACATGATTATCGGGTAAGTATATTCAAAAATTTATTTTACTAATGAAAATAACATTTTTGGAAATGCACTCAAATTCCAAAATCATGGTTATTTTAAAAACTTGAACCAGAAGAACCAATCAGGTTTCATCATTATTCCTGGTTTCACAATTCAATATTAAAAAGAAAAGATACATGTTGCACTCGGATCATTTTAGTCAAAATGCATCCAAAAAAGTGTGATCATGATCAGATAACTCCTTTTAGATTTCATGGTACTTGTACAAAGTCCCTGTAACTAGTGTAGTACAGTACATCAACAAAAATTACTGTATCATCGTTCAGGGTAGAAGTTTCAAAAAAGAAAGAAAGGAAAAAAAAACAATACTCTATCCTTCCTTGGTTTAAATTGTGAGTATTAAAGCATTTTATATGCTGAACTAATCAACAATTACCTCTTGTTAGCTTATTAAAACCTTTGTGGAACTTTCCTCGTGCATAATGCCGAGATATTTACCTTCGCCACCGAAGTTGGAAGGAGATTATGTTTTTGCCACTGTTTGTGTGTGTGTTTGTGAATAGCTTCCTGGCTACAATTTCAATCCTAGAGTAATGATACTTGCTGGGATTAACTATTATGTAAAAAGCTGGAAAGGATTAAATTTTGGAAGGTCAAGGTCACGGTCAGGCAAAATATCCAATTCACGTAATCATCCATAAATTTGGACATCATTGCCACAGAGACTTCAAACTTGGTACATATTTGAATGTATGAAAATCCACGCCAATTGATACATGTTAAGGTCAAAGGTCAAGGTACCCACAATAAGTAGGTACGTACACAGCATCATAGATCTGTTAATGTAAGGGGGGTTGCTTTAAAATGAGGGATTGTTGAGTGTAACAGATTAATCCCATATACTGTACATAATTTCTAATTCGGTATTCGAATTACCATTCAGAAAGAATTGAGTTTTGATGTCTGTGGCTCCACTAGGGTTGACATAGTATGGTGAATTTGTTCAAAGTGAGGAAAAAGGGTTGATACTTTTGGAAAGAGGTAAGCAAGAGATTGAGTTTTGAAAACTCACAGCTTTAGCATAAGTTTGGATGGCTACTATTATGATGTTTGAAGGATTTTAGTTCTCTAATGGAACGTAAAATTAAAGATTTTTGTTTTTTTTTATGTGAAATCTTGTTTTGATAGCAAATTCTGCATCTGAAATTCTTTTTTTTTTTTTTTTCAGAATGTGGTAAACTTTGTCATCAAAATGCATGTGAAGTCTATGGTTATTGATGGCTTCAAAAGTTATGGACAACGTACAGAAATTAATGGTTTTGACAAGCTATTTAATGCTATCACTGGCCTCAATGGTTCAGGGAAATCGAACATCTTGGATGCCATTTGTTTTCTCTTAGGAATCACTAATCTTTCTCAAGTAAGTTTTTAACTAGTAATTATTGGTCAAGTTTTGTGTTGGGAAGTTTTCAAAGTGTGCTTTGTAGTTATTTGATATACAGTGAACCCTCGCTACTTCGCGGTTCGACCTTCGCGGATTTTTTCCATAACCCATATATATACAGTAATATATATATATATATATATATATATATATATATATATATATATATATATATATATATATATATATATATATATATATATATATATATATATATATATGTATGCATGTATTTATGTATATATGTAGGTATGTATATGTGTATACATATAATATATATATATATATATATATATATATATATATATATATATATATATATATATATATATATATATATATATACACACACACACACACATATATATATATATATATATATATATATATATATATATATATATATATATATATCTATATATCTAAAGTAGGAAGATGTGATGTAGTTCTAAGGGAAAAGTATGGGAAATATGTCTGGGTAATAAGCAAAGCTCTACCTCCAGTTTGTTTCTACATTATGATCAGAGATAAATGTAAACAAAACATTGGTTGCCATTTTTTATCGTGCTTTTTAGCATGTTTAGGAAATGCATGATATAAAATCACCTTTAATATTTGTGCCTGTTTTAGTTTAGGGTACTGTAGTACATGCATTAAGTGTTCTGTACATTAAAGGGTAGTTTGTTAACAGTACTACGTACAAGGGAAGGTTTTAAAAGTCTGAATATACATGTTGAATAAATAGGTAAATATGGTGTCACTACTTCGCGGATTTTCACCTATCGCGGCCGCGACTGGAACCTATCTACCGCGATAAACGAGGGTTCACTGTACTGCACTTTGGTTTACTTGTAGGATTATCTGCTTTACAGTTTTGTTAAATATTGTATAGAAGGATGAACAGAAAAGTTTGCTTTGGAATATTCTGGTATTCAAGTCATGAAAATTTACCATGAAGTTTTATTCAGAAACAGCTTACTTTACTCATTTTTTTATTGAAATTCAGAATCACCTCAACCAATTTAGTTGATATTATAAGGATATATTTTGTAACCACTCACCATTTCTTGTTTGTTAGGTCCATGCAACAAACTTACAAAATTGAGCTTACTCTACTCAAATTTGATTGAAATACAGAATGACAACCAATTTTGTCTGTATTATAAGATTATATTGTGTAAACACTCATCATTCTTGTTTGTTAGGTCCGTGCAACAAACTTACAAGAGCTAGTGTATAAAAATGGCCAAGCTGGTGTCACTAAAGCAACCGTTACTGTCACGTTTGACAACACTGACAAAAAACAGAGTCCAATTGGTTATGAACATTATGATGAAGTCACCATCACAAGACAGGTAAGTGGCAGTTGTGCTTCTGTATTCCTTGGTTTTGTATTAAATTTTCTTGATTGATTTATATAATAAAACAATATATATAAATGTTTGTTCCAACACGAATACTTACCTCGAACTACTTTCTTAGGAGTTAACCTGTAATCTCCTCTCTACCGACCAGAGTTTTGTGTAGGATACCCTCAATCCCGTTTTCTATGAAGGCCTACCCCGGCATTAGAGAATGTGCCCCGAGGGTAGGCTTTGCGCTAGGTCGAGGTCCGCTTGGGTCGATAACGCCTGTAAGTTCTCTGGTCGCGACGTGTCACCACGTCGCTCTCGTTCTCTCTCGACCCTTTGTGTGCGGCGCGTGTGTCCCACGTGTTTACCGCGTGGTAACTTGTACTTATCCCTTGTGTTCCTGTGTATTCACCTTACGCCCTTGTGCTTCCCCAGTGTATTCCTTGATTCCCTGCGTTCCTGTGTCTTGCGTTTGTGCGTTATGGAGCAAATCCGCCGTTGTCCTGGGCCTAGAGCCGGTAAATCGTGTGGAGCGTTCCTCTCCAAACCTGAAGTGGACCCTCACTCCCTTTGCTCTTCCTGTAGGGGCAAAGTTTGTTCGTCGTCAGATACGTGCCCCGAGTGTGTTGGTTGGAGTGATATCCAGTGGGTGCATTACGGCACGAAGAAGAGAAAATCGTCGAAACGTTCACCCAGGAAGGCTAGTGTTTCTTCGCCGCTACCGTCGCCCAGTGAACGGTCCGACGGGGCTTCTGTCTCGCCTTCCCCTACCCAGAGTAGGGGCCAAGGTAAGTCCATCGTTGGGAAAGAACCGAGCGTTCTTCCCCAGGAATCTGGTGAATGTGCAGTGGGGATTGCGGGTCCTTCTTGGGCTAGTGAGGAGCCCGGTAGTGCTGTGTCAGGGTGCTCTGGAGACTCGGCCCTTGTGCTTGGGGGGCACGTTTCCTCCGATGACCCCTTGTGGGGTAGTAACGTTGTTTCTGTGTCTTCGCCCCCTTCGTGGGCCTGTGTTTCAGGGTCTTCGGCAGGCGGCGACAACCGGGGTAAGTTAGGTTCTGCAGGGAGTGATGCCTTCGGGTGGAGGCTTCCTAAGACACCGGGTAGGTCCCCTATGCGAATGGAAGAGGGCCTGGATTCCTGGCTCCCTAGTGTTGGGCGCCAAACCTCGTTCCCAACCCCGCTCACGGAAGTTCCCGAAGAATTCCTGCAACCTTCTACCTCGGGTACGCAACGAGTCGCGAAGTCCCCCGCGGTCCGCGCTCCCGCCCACCGTACGGTAAGTGCAGTGACGTCGGGCTCTTCAGAGGAGTCTTTCTCGTCGGGTGAAGAAGCCAGGAGGAAACATCGACGTCGGAGGGAGCGGTCCATGAGCAGGCGTTCCCGTTCAAGATCGCGTTCCAGATACAGCAGGAAGCGCTCCCGTTCTCCAAGAAGAAAACACAGGAGGAGTAGGTCACCCGATGGCGATTGGGTGTTCGTACCCCGTAAAGCAGAGATACGATGTTCCCCGGACCGGGGGTCCAAGGATTTCTCGCCAAGGAGACCGTCCTCCAAGCACAGTTTTGATCCTCGCAGGCAGATTCGCGAGAAGGACTCTACATGCAGGCATAAGACCGCGAAGCCTCTGGTTCACCCCGCCCAGCGGGGGGAACCGTGCTTCCTTACGGGCAGCCTGGCCGAACCAGCCCAGCTGGTGCGGCCCTCGGACCGGAAGGAACGGTTCCCGCTGTCGGGTCAGCCCACGGGATCCGCGTCCTCGTCCCCCAGAGACCTTGAGCGGACGCTAGTCCTCACTGGGTCGGTGATGCCTGTGCTAACCCCCGCCCCTGGTGCGGAAGCCTCCGCCGGGGAGGACCAGTACCTCGGCAGAGGAGTGCCTGTTGTGTCAAGAACAAGGCGCCCGGTGATCCGGCTCCCCGGGCTCAAGCCGAGGCTTCGGCTGACGGTAGGGAGGGTTCCCCGACGGAGGACTCGGCCTATAGAAGAGTGATTGGCCTTATCAGGAGGCATCACAAAATAGAGGAACCGGCAGCTACCGAGGAGGACTATTGGAGGTCCAGCCTTATACGGTTAATTCAGGCCCCCTACCCAGCCTAAGACCTCCCTGGCTCTCCCTCTAGCCCGGGATCTCGTCCTGGGACAGGAATACGTAGATAGAGTGGTGGCAAGTAACGCCGAAGCCCCCAAGACTCAGAGTTCTTCTAAGTTACTCCAGGGGCTCAAGACGCAGGGCAAGGTCTATGTACCAGAAGGACGTCGACCAGGAGCCTGCAAAGTAGAACCTTCTCTTGACATCCTGGGCCAGGGCGTCTCGGAAGACAGAGCCTCTTCAGCCCCAGTTTGTTTTTCTCCATCAGAAGCCGCGATGATGGAGGAAATGTCGAGGGACCTGGTACACGTCTCCTCTTGGCTAGACTGGTGGGCTTCCACCTTAGTAGGGGTGCAAGCCATGTTTGATCCTTCAGACCCTGAACAGCAAAACCTCCTGAGGGAACTTATCACCTCCGGGGGCAAGACGCTTAAGTTCCTGACATACCAATCTCTCGCCCTGACAGCGAATTGGGTACTCCGCAAGAGGGACACATCCTGGCAAAGGTGTCCCGAAAGGTCCCAGACAGGGAGGCGCGGGCCATGAGGAGCCTTCCCTTGTGGGGTGACTCTTTTTTCCCCTTAAAGGACTTAGAAACCATTATGGAGAAGGTGTCTAAGAGAAAAGAATTAAGCACCCCCAGGCCTACGTCCACAAGGAGACCGCCCTACAAGAGGTCGGTCTCAGACAGTGCCGCGACGACTCAGGCCTCTCCTAGCATGACGAAGAGAGAAGCTCCTTCTTCTTCCTGGACCTCAGCACCTCAGCCCCCCCGTAGGGGGGCCCCAGCAGCTTCAGTCTCCTTTAGGACAGGTTATTCTGCCTCCAGGAGAGGCCGTTCAGGCTGCTCCTCCAGAAGGAGATAGAGTGGGAGGCCCCCTAGCCCTGCCCAAGCCTCAGGATGGGGGATGCCTCAGACTATCTTGGCAAGCATGGAAAGCTCACGGAGCGGAGCCCTGGACAGTGTCCGTACTGAAGGAGGGCTACAGGTTACCGTTCTTAGCAGAACCACCCCCTCTAATTCTGGCCAGCCGGGCGGAGTGACTGGTCCCCAAGGATCCGTTGAAGAAGACCGCCCTTCAAGAGGAAGTGTCCTCCATGTTGGAGAAGGGGGCCATGGAGGAGATTCTACACCCAGGCCCGGGTTTCTACAGTCGTCTGTTCCTGGTAGAAAAGGCGACGGGGGGGTGGAGGCCGGTTATAGATCTGTCGGCTCTCAACAAGTTCATAAAGAAGACAGACTTCAAAATGGACACTCCGAAGTCAGTCCTACTGTCGTTGAGGGAGAAAGATTACATGATGACCATAGACCTCAAGGACGCCTACTTCCAAATTCCGGTCCACCCCTCGAGTCTAAAGTTTCTCCGGGTGAAATGGGGTTCCCAGATCCTGCAATTCAAGACCCTTTGCTTCGGATTGTCAACAGCGCCCCAGGTATTCACGAGAGTCTTCACGACTGTCTCAGTGTGGGCTCACGAACGAGGCATTCGCTTCATCCGATACCTGGACGACTGGTTGCTTCTTTCCTCCTCGAAGGACCTCTTGAAGGAGCAAGGGATGAAACTTCTCCAGTTTTGCAAGGATCTGGGCATCGTGATCAACCCGGAAAAATCAAACCTATCCCCCTCCACCAGAATGACCTACTTGGGGATGACTCTAGATACCATTCTGGGAAAAGCTTTCCCTTCAGAAGACAGAATAAACAATCTCATGGAGATCATTCGCCCGTTCCTATCGGGGCACCCCAGGAGAGCGAAGGACTGGCAAACACTGATAGGGCATCTGGTGTCGTTGGAGAAACTGGTTCCCCAGGGGAGAATCAGACTCAGAGCCGTCCAATGGAACCTGAAGAGCCTCTGGTGCCAACTGGACTCACAACAAGTACTAATCCCAGTTCTACCAAACACGAGGCCCTCCCTGGAATGGTGGCATTGCCGGTCGAACTCACTCAAGGGGATGCCCTTCGCGAACGACCCCCCCGAGTTACTGCTGTTCACAGACGCCTCCAACCAGGGATGGGGAGCCCATCTCCTCGACGAGACAGCGAGAGGAACCTGGATGGACGGGGAAAAGGAACTCCACATCAATGTCCTAGAGTTGAAGGCAGTCCAGAAGGCTTGCCTACACTTCGCAGATCTACTAAGGGGAAACACTGTGGCGTTGATGTGCGACAACGCCACTGTAGTAGCGTACATAAAGAAGCAAGGAGGTTTGAAGTCAAGGGAGTTGTGCGATCTCACCATAAAGATTCTAGATTGGGCAGAAACGAACCAGGTTGTGTTATTAGCAAGGTTCATTCCCGGGAAAAAGAACGTGCTGGCCGACGGCCTCAGCAGGGTGGGCCAAATAGTAGGGACAGA
Organism: Palaemon carinicauda; assembly: GCF_036898095.1. Lineage (NCBI taxonomy): Eukaryota > Metazoa > Arthropoda > Malacostraca > Decapoda > Palaemonidae > Palaemon > Palaemon carinicauda. The sequence continues at coordinate 39,310,183 of NC_090738.1, forward strand.
GTGGTCCCTCCTTCCAGAAGTGGCCAAGCTCATCATCCAACGTTGGGGTTCCCCGGTGATGGACCTCTTTGCAACCAAACTGAACGCTTAACTCCCCGTATATTGTTCTCCTGTACCAGATCCGAAGGCAGCCTTGGAGGATGCCTTTCAGCACAGGTGGGACAACCTAGACGTGTACGCTTTTCCCCCCTTCACGTTGATAAGGCAAGTGCTCAGCAGAGTAAGGACGGCCCGAAACTTAAGGATGACTTTGGTAGCGCCCTGGTGGCCGGAGAGAGAGTGGTTCGCAGACCTAAAAGACCTGGCGAGTCAACCTCCGTGGCCACTCCCCGACAGGTCAGACCTTCTACACCAACCACATTTTCTCAGATTTCATGACAACCCACAGTCTCTACGTCTTCACGCCTGGAGACTATCGAGCGACTCCTGAAGAAGGAAGGGTATTCATCAGCTACTGCTAAGAGAATGTCGCTATACCTGAGAAGGTCTTCAGCTGCGGTCTACCAAGCTAAGTGGGCCTCCTTCACGAAGTGGTGCGCTTCGAGGCACATTAAACCCCTCAAAGCCTCAGTCCCAGACATAGCGGATTTTCTGGTATATCTCAGAGACAAAATGGGAATGTCAATCCCAGCCATAAAAGGGGTACGGGCCGCCTTGGGCCAAGTCTTCCTCCTGAAGGGCATCGACCTGGGTTCCTCTAGGCACATCTCGATGCTTGTCAAGAGCTTCGACCAGTCCTGCCCCCCACAAGCAGCTAGGGTGCCTCAGTGGGACTTAGCTAAGGTTCTGAAGATGTTGAGTGGCCCCCCCCCCCCTTCGAACCTTTGAAAGATATCTTAGGCAGGGATCTCACTCTCAAGACAGTCTTCTTGCTAGCCTTGGCGTCCGCTAAGAGAGTAGGAGAGATCCATGGGCTGTCTTATGACGTCTCCCATTCGAGGGGGTGGAAAGAAGTATCTTTCAAGTTCGTTCCTTCTTTTGTGGCGAAGACCCAGAACCCAGCTGTCTGGGATCCTAAATTCGAAGGTTTCTCCATACCAGCCATCCCTAAGACGGGTAATGCTGAGGATTTAAAATTGTGCCCGGTCCGTGCCATTAGAAAATACCTTGAAAGAACGGCTCATCTCCGGCCAGGCATCAAGAGCCTCTTCGTCTCCACGGATGTTACTAAGAAACAAGTATCCAAGAACACCATTTCCTTCTGGTTGAGACAAGTTATTGCCAGGGCCTACAAGGAAGAAGATCTGGCCGTGCCAGGCGTCCCCAGACCTCATGACATCAGGGGTCTGAGCACGTCCTTAGCCTTTGAGAAAAACATGGCAGTGGGTCAGATCCTTCGGGCAGGTACTTGGTCTAACCAGTCGACTTTTACTGCCCATTACCTCAAGGACTACTCGAGGAAGTCCTTAGACGGGTTCTCCATTGGGACAGTCATCTCCGCCCTCCAAGTGGTTTAACGGTAAAAGCCCCAGGCTCAATTGCGGATAGCAAACCGGGAGACACAGGTTCGTTTCCTTTCATCCTCCCCAGTTGTTCCCTATCCTCATCGGAGATAACCATCTTGTACCATTGGATAACACGTTCTTCGCAACTACGTTACTGGATGCAACATCAGAAGAAGTTTTTCAAAGGGTGAGTACTTAGACACTAACGTGAGCTCTTTGTGTAGTTACCCTCTCGTCCGTTTTCTAGTATGTACCGTTATACCTAGGCCTCTTGGCCTCCGCTTACTGGGTCTGTAGGTCAGAATAGCACTCCCGCCTCCTAAAGTTTGGGACTGAGGCTTTGAGGGTTTAACGGTAAAAGCCCCAGGCTCAATTGCGGATAGCAAACCGGGAGACACAGGTTCGTTTCCTTTCATCCTCCCCAGTTGTTCCCTATCCTCATCGGAGATAACCATCTTGTACCATTGGATAACACGTTCTTCGCAACTACGTTACTGGATGCAACATCAGAAGAAGTTTTTCAAAGGGTGAGTACTTAGACACTAACGTGAGCACTTTGTGTAGTTACCCTCTCGTCCGTTTTCTAGTATGTACCGTTATACCTAGGCCTCTTGGCCTCCGCTTACTGGGTCTGTAGGTCAGAATAGCACTCCCGCCTCCTAAAGTGTAAGTCTCCTAAGAAAGTAGTTCGAGGTAAGTATTCGTGTTGGAACAAATAAAAAATTTTAAGTAATTTTTATTTTTCCTAACATACTTACCGAGAACTACTTTCGGGTAATGACCCTTCCTTCCTTCCTTCCCCGAGTGCCTCTCTGCCCTTGCAAGTATTGTGCTACATCAATAGAACTTACTGGCGTTATCGACCCAAGCGGACCTCGACCTAGCGCAAAGCCTACCCTCGGGGCACATTCTCTAATGCCGGGGTAGGCCTTCATAGAAAACGGGATTGAGGGTATCCTACACAAAACTCTGGTCGGTAGAGAGGAGATTACAGGTAACTCCTAAGAAAGTAGTTCTCGGTAAGTATGTTAGGAAAAATAAAAATTACTTAAAATTTTTTATTTTTACCATTAACATGTTTATCCCTTTGTACCGTAAACACGTTCATCCCTTTTTACCTCGGTCAACAAAGTTGGAAGGAGGGTATGTTTTACCCCCTGTTTTTGTTTATCTATGAACAGCTTCTTGGCCACAATTATAATTGTAGAGTAAGGAAACTTGCAGGGATTACTGTAACTGTTATGTTAAAAGCTGGAAATTATTAAATTTTGGAAGGTCATGGTCACGGTCTAGCAAAATGTCCAATTCACGTAATCAGCCATAAGTTTGTACATCGTTGTCACAGAGACTTCAAACTTCCTTCATATTTGAGTGTATGGAAATCCACGCCAAATAATACACGTTAATGTCAAGGTCGAGAAATAAGCTGCTGGTGTGGAGGTCTGCTCTCTACTGAGTGCCCCTCCCTTGAACTTCACCTCACATGTAAAAACTGATCATTTTTGCAACCCCAATGAGAATGTAGAAATGTACAGTATGTTAGTGGTCCCATTGAACTAATTTATGGTAATAATATTTCTTTGCCGTCTATGTTTCAGGTTGTCATCGGTGGGCGCAACAAGTACATGATTAATGGCACCACGGTTCAAAACAGTCGAGTCCAGGATTTTTTCCGTTCTGTTCAACTGAATGTAAATAATCCCCATTTCCTAATTATGCAAGGTCGTATCACCAAGGTGTTGAACATGAAACCGCCTGAGGTATGTAAATTTGCAAATTGAACTTAGGAAGGGTGATTTTAGTGAAGTTTTAGTTTCTGAATTCTTAATAGTGATTTTGTGACAATTAATCAATACTGTATTTGCTTCTTCCTCTTAAGTAGGTAATGTTGCCTGAAAGTACAATACATGCTAATACTAAACTCAGGGATATGAACTACTTACCGTTGAAATATTAGTCTATGATTTTATTACTTATTTAATTATTGTTGTTTCAAGGAATTATTATTAGTAATTTCCTTTATCTGGCAGATTTTGGCAATGATTGAAGAAGCTGCAGGTACACGGATGTATGAATCAAAGAAACAACAGGCTCAGAAAACCATAGAAAAGAAAGATGCCAAACTTAAGGAAATTAACGATGTAAGTTGAATACTCAGTATTGTTATCAGAAATTCTTAATTTATTTTTCATACCAGTTACTTTTTTCATTCAAACATATTGTTATAATTGGCCTTTGTAGCAGTGGAAAATTCACCCAGACACTATTGTTTAATGGAAGGGTATTCATTAAGCATCTGCAAAAAAGGCCCCCATGCACTTATCAATAATCATCTTAGATCATCTGAATCCAAAGTAAATGGGTGTTCGTGTGATTATTATCAGGCTAGAGTTAGCAAGCCCACTGATTTTACAATTTTTGGGGGAATCCTGGTGATGTTAGTTTTGTGTATGCTAGCTATTCTAGATTTCTGAAGATTGAGGGCTACATATGGCAATACTCACACAGTTGATCACTGATACTAGCGCTGTCTGTCTACCATCTCCGTTTGCTACAGTATTTCTTTTAAACAACCACTCTAATCCGTTTTCTTGTGTTTCTCTCTGGTTTTAGATAAGCTGTTACAGCAGCTCCAAAGCCAATTTAGGTAGCTCTTTAACAGAGAGTGCCATTGTCCTCACTTGACGGATCTTGTTTGAAACTGAATTGCATCTATTGTTGTGTATAGGGGTCCTTAAGAAAACACAAGCTAGAATAATCTTTTCTAAGGATTCTGCTCTTTGGTGTAATTGATATATATATATACATTTATATATATGTCTACATACTTCTCTCTCTCTCTCTCAATGAAGTAAGACTGTAAATATTAATTTTATTAATGTCATAAATTTGAAAATTACTTCAGTAGTAGATGTTTCGTCAATAATTATGTATGGAAAAAGGAACACAAACCCTTTGCGATAACCCATCGGTGATTATTCTCACGCATCTTTCTTTTCTGTTTGTGAGAATTTTAATCCTTATGGTATAGGAATCCTAGTAAAGTTATTAGCTTATATGAGAAGAGGAATACTTACTGCTGATTTTTCCCTTTGATGCAATATTTCATTTTTATTATGTTACAGATATTGGAAGAAGAAATCACGCCGACGTTAAGTAAACTGAAAGAGGAGCGAACGATGTACCTTGAGTTCCAGAAGGTTCAACGAGAGTTGGAGCATTTGACAAAACTTTATATAGCTTATAAATTTGTTTCTGCTCAGGTATGTTTGAAGTCTGTTGTTTTTTAAAATTCTCTTCACCATTATTAGTTACTACTGTATAAAGTACTTTTTGATGTCTCACAGGAGTATATAATACAGGAGAGGGGGAAGTGCCTTGGTATGTGGATGGATAAAGTACTTTATTTTGTATTGTTAAATATCCTGTTATGGTAGAACAAAAGAACAAGATTGCATTAAAGGATTATTTGTTCTTACATAATTATAAACTTTAAATGTTAGTGTTATAAACTTCAAATATTAATGTAAGAGTATTCATTGAATCTTTATGTCAAGGACTAATATGCTGGAAGACAGGAGGATGGCAAAGTACCTACTACTTATGATGCTAGCCATTCACTTTATTTACTAAAGATGTTGTATACTGTATGTACACATCTACTGTGCTGGTTGTTGAAGTACGATTTAACCTCCTTTAATGCTGATTCGACTATGAAGAATTGTAGGTAGTAGGTTGGCCAGGGCACCAGCCGGCCGTTGGAATACTACCGTCAGAGAGTTATGGGGTCCTTTGACTTGCCAGACAGTACTACATTGGGTCCTTCTCTCTGGTTACGGTTCTTTCTCTTTACCTACACATATGCCGAATAGTCTGGCCTATTCTTTACAGATTCTCCTCTGTCCTCATACACTTGACAACACTGAGATTACTAAACAATTCTTCTTCGCTCAAGGGGTTAACTACTGCAATGTATTTGTTCAGTGGCTACTTTCCTATTGGTAAGGGTAGAAGAGACTCTTTAGTTATGGTAAGCAGCTCATCTAGGAGGACACTCCAAAATCAAACCATTGTTCTCTAGTCTTGGGTAGTGCCATAGCCTCTGTACCATGGTCTTCCACTTTCTTGGGTTAGAGTTCTCTTGCTTGAGGGTACACTCAGGCACACTATTCTATCTGATTTTTCTTCTTGTTTTGTTAAAGTTTTTATAGTTTATATAGGAAATATTTTTTTTAATGTTACTCGTCTTAAAATATTTCATTTTTCCTTCTTTCCTTTCCTCACTGGGCTATTTTCCCTGTTGGGGCCCCTGGGCTTATAGCATTTTGCTTTTCCAACTAGGGTTGTAGCTTAGCAAGTAATAATGATAATAATAATAATACTCTGCCCTACATCCCTGCATTGTTGATTGGTTCCACGCAACCCGGTGTAAGTCAGTTTCTTAACTTAGGTCAGATTTTTGCCCTATAAAGGGACTTATATATTTCTTATATATATTCTGAATAGGGGAAAGTAGTTACTACTTTACCTCCTCTTATTTTATGAAGATCACATACAGCTTCCATGTAAAATACAGCAACCGTACAGTACAACACTTCATCGTTATTGTTTGATATAGAAGCCAATGTAAGGTTGGGTAAAACAGTGGATATTATTTATTTATAAATTTTTGCTATTCACGTGAGTACGTTTATTCCTTATATAATAATCTGACTACTTTTACTTCTGGGCAGTTTCTGTAAATGGGTTTCCTTGTTTTTATATCTTGTGAAATGTCAACTTTTTTTTACAATAGACAGTATCTGATAATCCCTCTTGTGGTTTCCAACACTCAGATCACTTGAAGCTCTCAAATTCTGATGGATTTGCTTACTAAGATACTGTAACAGCCATTTTCTATGGTATTTATAAGGAACCCACTTGTAGCAGTCAAACACATTGCAATTTGGGTACAAGATGCCCTTGTACGAAGTGACATGGAAGCAGATTGGCCATGGAAACTATATTCGGACTCAGACAAATGGTTTCTCATGAATCTAAAAGTAAAAAATCTTCCTGATTAGGTTAGGTTGTTATGTCATAACAGAATTTGCCAATTAGCATATTTTACTTATGTACAGTGGTACCTCTACATACGAATTTAATCCGTTCCACAACCAACTTCGGATGTAGAAACGAATTTTCCCATAAGAATACATTGAAATAGGATTAATCCGTGGTTGAGCCCAAAAACCTATTATAACTCCTTAATAAATTACTACACATAATTACACATGACAATATGCACTCTAAATTAGATAATAGACATGTAAAAAAGAAGAATTATCAAAAAATGATTAATAAGAAACGGGTTTTTAGCGCCACTTTACCTTAGAAAGTCCAGCGCAGGTGTTGGTCTTGCTACGCAGAGAGGAGACGGACGGGCGGCGAGGAGGTAGAGAGGTTGACTACGATAAACGTACACTACCGTAACTTATTCTAACTTACACTAAGTGAACTTTAACCTAACTTAGCTTATTTATTTTTTTTATTTCTATATTTTATATTTTTTTTTACATTTTCTTTTTTTCTTTTTGATGATTAATTTTAATTACTTTCACTCTGCACTTAAAATTGATTGAATTTTTTTCTCTTCAATCTTTGCCTTTTTCTTTGTTTCACTTTCTTTCGCTTCACTCTTTGCCGTTTTCTTTGAACAACTTCCTTCCTCTTCATCACGAGTTCGCTTCGTAGTTTTTTTAAAGAAGCTATCGATAGAAAGTTGCTTGGTACAGCTTTTCAGAATGTTTCGAAAATAAGTTAGGGAAACATTATCAAACTGCGCAACTACACGACAAACCTGCAATTTTTTTTTATGGTATTTGTCGATGAAGTCGACCACCTCTTTTATTTGCGCCGAACCTAACACATGTTCTACCTCCTCGATCCCTTCCTTGTCATCACTCATGTGCTCAGACATAGCATGGAGTTCCTTGAGCTCCTCTGTAGTAAGTTCGTCGTGATGTTCTTTTGCAAGTTCACTCGCACTCAAAATGTGATTTATGTTTTTAGAGTCTCTCTCTCTCTCTCTCTCTCTCTCTCTCTCTCTCTCTCTCTCTCTCTCTCTCTCTCTCTCTCTCCATGATGCTTAATCTCCATCAAATGTTCAGTAGTAACATCTCTCTCTCTCTCTCTCTCTCTCTCTCTCTCTCTCTCTCTCTCTCTCTCTCTCTCTCTCTCTCGCTCATGCTTTTCAATAATTCCTTGCTTTACTTCTAAAGAAAGCATTTCCTTATTCCTTTTCTCACCACTACCACTTGCGAAACTAAGCCTTTTAGGACCCATGATTTTCGTAAAATACCGTAAAAGGATGAACGTAAAAAAATCACGATTAAAACACAGTTAATAGCAGAACGCACAGGGCACAACCACACGAAGCCGACGAGAACAGAGGAATGTCCCAAGCCACGCTAATTGAGGGTCCCTCCGAGGTAGAAATTCTGCCTTCTATCGGCGGAAATATAAGATACATCCGGCGCTATGAGTACCATCTAGGTGCACGGGTATTGTTTACTTCGGGTGTAGAGTAGGAACGTGTTCGAATTGTACTTCGTGTGTCGAAAAATTTGGATACAACCGGTATGACGAAAATTGCGTACTAAGTGTGTCGAAATAAAATTCGGGTGTAAAGTTGAAAAATTGCTCGAATTTTACTTTGGATGCTGGAAAATTCGGATGTAGATACGTTTGTGTGTAGAGGTTCCACTGTACATATAATTTTCTGAATAAAAGGTGTTATCTTCCAGATCTTTTTCAAGCACTGCTCCAAAATCATATCATTGATATTATTATTACTAGCTAAGCTACAACTCTAGTTGGTAAAGTAGGATGCTATAAGCCCTAGGATTCCAACAGGGAAAATAGCCCTTTGAGAAGAAGAACTAAAGAAATTAATACATTTTATGCATATGACTCTGAATTTCAACAGATCATAACTTAATGTCGCTTTGCAAAGTGAAATTTGTATCAGACTTTTGCAATTGCGCAAATATTGTTCTCTTTTAATCTTCACTGATTATATTATTGTTTTGTATACAGGAAACCTGTGAGAAGGCCCGGGAGGAGCATGAGAATGTAAAAAATCAAATCAACGATCTTCAAGAAAAAATAAGTAATGGTGCACGTGAGGTTAAAGAACTTGAGAATCATATCATACAGCTGCAGCAGATCCGTGATAATGTGAGTAACCTTGTATTTGAATACAGTATACTGTAATATACAGTATTGTTCTCGTAAAGAGAATAATACTATGTTCATTTTTATTTTGAAAAACCTTATTAGTTTGGAAATTTGATTGATTATTATTATCTTTATCATTATTATTATTATTAGTAGTAGTAGTAGTAGTATTAGCTGAGCTATAACCCTAGTTGGAAAAGCAAGATGCTATAACCCAAAGTGTTTTAACGGAAAAATATTCCATCAAAACCTATTTCATATATAAACTATAAAAATAATTATGTCAGCTTGTACAACTTAAAAACATTTGCTGCAAGTTTGAACTTTTGAAATTCTTTTGATTCAACTACATGATTAGGAAGATCATTCCACAACTTGGTATTTTGTAATTTCATTTTGCAGGAAACTGGTGGACATTTACAAGAATTGGAGAAGATTCTTAAAGAAAAGGAAAAAGCTGAGGTAAAACTGTCGGCTTCCTTGAAAAATCTCAAGGAAACCATGAAAGCTGAAGAAAAGAAGAAGAAACAGTTGGAAAAATCTTTGGCAGATGTAAGTTTTAAATCTTTATGAGGATGTAAGATTAGCAAAACAAGAGTAGAGAGGAACACAATATAGTGGTAGAGTATAAAGCCATTATTACACCACGTTACTTAAAGTACAAAAAAAAAAAAAACTATATTGACTTTAAAAATATTGAAAATATTAAAAAAACTATATCAACTTTAAGAATATTGAAAATATTCAAAGATTAAGGTGACAACCTTTTATATATTATAATATTCATAAAATTGTATGTAGAGGAGACCAGTTACAACTAAGAAGAAGTCTTAAATCTTGATCAAGTGAAATTTATTTATTTAAATTTTTTTTTTAAATGATTTTATTGATTAATTGTTACTTTGGGTGGAGGAGCCACTATGAGACAGGTTACTTATTATGTTGCTGCATAATTGAAATGCTCATTTGCAATATCTTTACTAAAATTGTTAACAATAAATAATCCTATTGGTTGTTGATTTAGAAATAATATCTAATGCAAAACTAATAGTGTATGCCTATGAATTTTATTTAAATGTAAGTTTTTCTCTATTGGTAATAAACATGTCTGATTTGAAATATTATTTAGTGCCACAATGCATCAGATAAGATACTTTTGAATTATTCAGGATACCAAAACCTTGGATAGCAAGCAGAAGGATTCTGGTAAAATGCAGTCTATGTTTGACACGATGCGTGCACAAGATCAGGCAGACAAAGATGCTCTGGCTGCAGCAGAGAAAAGATTGCAAGCCATTAGCTCAGGGATGTATTCATCTGAGGATGGGGAGGATGCTACTCTTCAAGAGCAACTTATAAGTAAGCTTTTTTGCGTTTTTTAGAGTTTTTATTCTTGAATGTTAATTTTCTTTGAATTGGCATCCCATTTTTTTTAAGAGAATTTGCCAGTTTGGTTATTTGTGCATGTCAAAATATTGTTATGCCAAGAGTTACTACAGTTTTTAAAATTACTTGACTTTTTCAGATACAAAGGCTATCATCACAAAAGCCAAAACAGACACTAAAACGGCTGAAATGAAATTAAAACATAGTAAGGAGATGCTGAAGAAGAAGGAGCAGGAAATGAAGCGTACAGCTTCAGAGTGCACTAAAGATAAAGCTCTTCTTGATAGGATGGAAAAGGAAGTCCACAATTTAGAGGTAAAGCTCTAGTAGGGTTCCTCAGTTTCATTTATTTAGTTTGATGGGATCCATTGTTTGTTTTAGTGTTATGTTGGAAGATCTTATCACAAATTTGATATTGGAGATCCTTTGCCTTTAATACTGTGGTGTTTGCTCCTTTAGGTTCAGATTGGTAAATTAGGTTATGACGACAAGAGGGTTGATGAACTGGAAGACAGGAAACGTATTCTCAACAACGAGGTGATGGCACTACAAGATCAAGTGGAACGTCTTGAAAGCAGGTAAATTTTGTTACTTTGGATCATTTTATTTGCTGAATTATCATACTGTACAGGTAGCTGTTGTATGCGATTGAGTAGATTGATATATAAATGCTTTGTAGGTGTTACAAATTACCAAAGGGTTTTTGCTACATCAGTTTAATTATCCCCATCCCCCTGTTGGAGGGATTTAATTTTTCTTGACCTCAAAATGTTTTATGTTGGTATTACTTAGGTGTTTTTGTAGGGTCTCTTCTGCCCTTAGCTTCACTTATTATTACTGCTATGACCTAAGCTACAACCCTAATTGGAAAAGCAGGATGCTATAAGCCCAAAGGGTTCCAAGTGGGAAAATAGCTCAGTGAGGAAAGTAAATAAGGAAATAAATAAACTACAAGAGAAGTAATGAATAATTGAGATTAGATATTTGAAGATCAGTACCAATGGAAATAGTTATATTCAACGTTCTACTATACCTCCGTAATCACTTTCTTGTCTTGCTATCACTTCATAACATTTACTTCCTACTGCAACTGCAAGATTTTCACCTTGCTACACAAGGGTACTAACTGGCCTCTTGGGCACCAGTTCAAGTCCATATGGTCCAGATTTATAAATCCAATTGCATCCCGAGCTTGACCCACCGACCCACTTATTGCCTTTTTGCCTGGCCTCTGCCCCCACTTTCATCCTTCTTTCTGTCTGATCTCTTTGAAGTTCAACTTCTCGAAGTTGGTGCTTTGGCACTGAATAGATTGCCAAGGATTCTATCTCCCCTATTATTTTCTATTTTTATACAGTGATACCTTGGTACTCGACCATAATCCGTTCGGGATCAGTGTTCGACCTCCGATTTGTTCGAGTACCGAAACCTTTTTTCCTATAAGAAATAATGGTCTTTATTTTTATACATTCCTACGCACTCCAAAATGCCCAAAATATTAATAAAACGTGTACCTAAACAACAATAATTATTTAAATGTGTACGAAATTGTCGGAAAACTATATAAAACAGTTTTAAACCATTTATTGTACATACCTTTGAGCAGCGGTTCGATGGCATACAGTAATGGATGTGGAGAGGATGGAAGGGGGAGGTTACTGCTTGGAAGGAGAGTCCCCTTCCATGATGTGGCTGGGTAGTTCTCCTTCAGGGGTTTTATCTCTGCAGTAAAAGGTTGGGCAAATCACCTTCTGGGGTTTTTTCTCTTCTGTTTCTCTTCTTTGGAGGGGAATCAGGCTGGGATGTAGCAGCTCTCTTTTCTTTTATGAAAAACATGTCAATTGTCAGCTGCTTCTTTCTTTTCTGCACTATTCTTCTAAAGTGAGACATAACATTATCATTAATGTAGGTATTGGCCGGCATTTTCTTCCAAAATAACCCGGTCTCATCGCAATTGAAGACTTGCTGCGGGATCAAATTTTGTTCCTTAATGTATCGGTCGAATTCAACAACGTATTTTTCAGCTGCCGCCTGATCCGAACTGGCTGCCTCCCCATGCCTAGTCACTTGGTGAATACCAGTTCTGTTCCGGAATTTCTCGAACCAGCCCCTGCTTGCTTTAAAAGTAAATGACGAATCACTTTCACTAGAACTGGCACTTTTCTTCACCAATTCTTCATAAATATGAAGAGCTTTCTCGCAAATGAAAGCTTCACTTATACTTTCCCCGGCCAACTGCTTTTCTTTAATAAATATAAGGAGCAACTTTTCCATTTCCTCAATTACTTGTGGCCTTTGCTTACTAATTGCTGTCACTCCCTGTGCAACATTAGCTTTCTTTATCACTTCCTTATTTTTCAAAAAGGTCGAAATGGTCGACTTCGCCTTGCCATACTGTAAGGCTAGATCAGACACTCGTACACCATTCTCGTATTTCGCAATAATTTCCTTCTTCAACTCGATCGTTGTTCTCACTGTTTTCCTCTTATCCTTCCCCTTATCACTAACTTTCTTGGGGCCCATTATTATCGGCAAAAAAGGACAATAAAACGCACTAAATCACAATAAATTCTCAACACGTGTTGTCGGACTGACGCTCTCTGTTGAAATGATGCTACCCGACCAAGCGAGAGTAGCCGAGATGGCCGCTCATCTCACTCGCCCACGCGTTCGGCTGTTCGAGTTCCGATTTTTTGTTCGAACACCGCAGCAAAAATTACTCTAATTTTTTGGTCGAACTCCGATTTGTTCGAATTTAGAGTCGTTCGACTACTGAGGTATCACTGTATAGAAATTTACTGGATACTCAATGTCATGGGATATATCTATTTTGCTTGAAGAATGGTTTAATTCTATTTGTGACCCATGCTCCATGTCATTTGTTTCTCTTATGCTCCATGCCATATGTTTTTCATACTGATGGGACATTTGTATCTCTGATGCTCTGTCTCATTCGTTTCTCTTATGCTCTGTCATTCGTTTCTCTTCTGTTCCAAATTCTTTGTTTCTTGTATTCTTAGTGTTTTGTTTCTCTTGTGCTCCTTGTCATTTGTTTCTCTTGTGTCCCTTGTTGTTTATTTCTCTTGTGCTTCATGTCATTTGTTTCTCTTGTGCCCCTTGTCATTTGTTTCTGTAGTGCTCCGTGGCATTTGTTTCTCTTGTGCCCCTTGTCGTTTGTTTCTGTAGTGCTCTGTCATTTGTTTCTCTGGTTCTCTGTTATTAGTTTTTTCTTTAGTTTAGATTTGCTAAAGAATAAAGAAATAGCGAATTGGCTTCAATTGGAAAGTGTTGACCTTATTTTGACTGCTTTGTGATGCATGTTTAACATATTTCACATCCTCTTTAAAGTGCTGAAGCCTTAAAATCCATAAAAGTTTTTTTTTCTGTAATATTTAACATGCTACTGAACACCAGCACAAACATTATAATAAGCACCAATCACTATCTTACCTAAGGAATAAGTACACCAAAAGTATATGGTGCAAATATGAAGTGCATTGTATTATTGAAAATGATGTATTTTATAGATATTTATTTTGCTCATACAATGGTGATATATTTAAAGATTATGATGCCATTTGAAAAAATGAAGAATTGTGACTTTAAATTGTTAAATCAGGTTTAAGATATGATTCAAGTAATATTGCTTACTAAATTTAGACATTCACTGAATTTTATTTCATGTGCAAATGAATTTTATGGTGATGGAAGAAACAGGAGATACTTTTATTAGTGAACTATTATATATCCAGTTTCATTCATTATCGCTCTTGTTTGATTTAATGTTATCAGAGTATTATGTTTTCTTTAGCATAACCTTTGAATTACTTTTGTTGTAACCAGGTATCCACAACTCTGCTTCAATTATAAAGATCCCGAGAAGAACTTTGATCGAACGGCTGTCAAAGGTCTGGTGTGTAAGTTGATCAAAATGAAGGATCCTACAACTGCTACTGCATTGGAAGTTACTGCTGGAGGAAAGGCAAGAATTGATTTGTTTTCCAGTCTTCTAGTGACATTAGGGTTCATGTAATTTTGTGACTTTGAATTGTCAACTTTGAATAAATGTCAGTCAGACTTCTGTACATTGCCTCTTGAATGCATTGCTTTAAAGTCACTTAATTTTACTAGATTATATTATGTTCTTGATACCTTATTCATTGTTATTTTTTTTTCTTTTTTTTTTAATCAGTTATTTACACCACTTTCACAATATCTAAACTATTTAACCAATTACCGTGTGGGTATTATCCAAAATTCGAGTATTAGCAGTTATTGATATTCAGATTAAATCTTAGTATTGAAAAAAGGTAAAAGTAATTAGGGAAGCTGCATTATATCCTTTTTCTATCCTTATAAAGCTTTATATTTTCAGCTATACAACGTTATCGTGAACTCAGAAGTAACCGGCAAGAAGCTTCTCACAAGGGGTCAGCTTCAAACCCGCGTTACGATTATTCCTTTGAACAAGGTTTCAGCAAGGTCAATTGACAATCATACGGTCAATTACGCTGAACAGTTGGTAAGTGTATTGCTGCAATACCCATGAATCGGGTTTTTTTTATCTTCCTTTTTAGTGATAAGTTTATGGCTGTATACCAATGTATCATAATCATTTATTTTCTTGTCTGAATACAAGTGGTATTTTTTTTTTAAGGTGTTTTTTTCCACTGAAAATGTGTAGGACTCTATTTGAACAACGATATCTGTTTTTGTACTGTACAGTATATGGAAATTTTCCTTCAAAATTTCATGCAACTCTCCCTTGAAGATGAAAATGTAGAAAGAAACAATTAGAATACATAAAGTTAGTAGATGATTTCTAAAAAAAATCATAACAACATGCAAATGATGATATTAGAAATCAGAACAGAAAGTAGTCAAAGTAAAATTGAAAGAACCAGAATTTTGCACAATATAACTTGATGTTGCATGAACTTATGTATAGCATCAGTGATAGAACCAAATAATATATTTGGTCTAGTAGCCCAATTTTTTCATAATTGTTAGTAGCTATATTACGTTAACTCCATTTCCAGGTTGGTCCAGACAACATTAAAACTGCCCTTTCCCTGGTCTTCTATGACAGAGAATTACAAAAAGCCATGGAATTTGTGTTTGGTACAAGTTTTATCTGCCCTGATATGAACATTGCCAAGCAAGTCACTTTCGATAAGAATGTGATGCGGAAAACCGTTACACTAGACGGTGATGTGTGTGATCCCGCTGGTACTCTGACTGGAGGTAATTGTTGCTTTTCTCTTTGTTGCATTATCAATGTTCTTCATCATAGCAATAGGTTTCATGTAATGTTTGTTTTGTTATTGTTGTCTTTAGTCATTTTGCTAAATTTTAATGTACATAATAAGTACTGTATGTACACTATTTGAAAAACCTTTGAAATTTTACTTTACATACTCCAGTTTTTTTTAATATGATTATTATTATTATTATTATTATTATTATTAATTGCAAAGCTACAACCCTAGTTGGAAAAGCAAGATGCAATAAGCCCAAGGGCTCCAACAGGGAAAATAGCCCCGTGAGGAAAGGAAATAAGGAAAAACACACATTACATTCAAATCTGTCATTTCAGAGCCCCGTTTGTATTAGACTAGATCTGTAAATAGTAGTTTTCTGCCATCCGTCCTTATTGAGAGGGAGGATGGTGGAATGAATACCAAACCCATTGGTCATTCTATGCTAGGTGTTTCATTCAAGATTTCTGTATTGACTGAGTACCAGTTGCATAACTGAGTACTGGCCAGGCCCTATCTGCCTGCTCATCCTTATGATGGGCTGATAGGAAATTGCGGAGATCAGAAGAGTGGGGAGACTGGCATGTTCAAGGGAAGAAAAAGACCCAACCAGTTTGATTCTAAGGGGACTTCCTCCCACCAGTTAGTGAATCCCTTTTACAAAGGACAAAAGGTTAGTATACATTAGGACCAAATAAAAATTCTTGAAGGTGATTTGTATTTTTCCTAGCAGTATGAACCTGGCTCCTGTAAAATTTTAAACTTCTCTTCTAAACCAACCACCCATCTTATTGCCGAGCCAAAGATCAAAAGTGGAAGTCTGACTGAAGAATAGGTTGGGCTACTCGCCTGCTGTTAACTACCTAATTAATATTTTTTGCTTATGCAAGCAAAAGTTTGAAATATGTGTAAATACTTTTCGTTTTAGGTGCACGGCGACAAGGTAGCAGTATTTTGGCACAACTAGATGCAGCTTGGGAATTTCAAGAAAAATTGAACCAGAAGTCACAAGAGCTGCGTAATATAGATGAGGAACTTCGAAGACTTCTGGTATGTAAATCATGCTTGACTTTAGTAAGGATGATTATGTTGTAATAATGTACTTAACTCATTTCTAGATGTTATGCCAATGCTGAAGATTGTAGATAATATTGTTTTCTTTGAAATTTAGTGTATATTCTTTTAATTTATTGTCCTATAAATCTTCTGTTTATTCATCTCAGACCAATGCTGAGAAATACAATCATGTGAAACAGCAGCTTTCGATGAAATCTCATGAGTTGAACATGTGCCGGCAAAGAATCCAGCAGAGTCAGCATTATCAGCAACAAGAGGAAGTCACTGCTTTGGAGAATACCATAAGTAAGTTAACTAATTTTAATTGTGATAGAATATACTCATAATGATTTTGCCATTTACATATGATTAATTTACTTGTATCAAGTACTGGCGGCTGCTGTATAATAATTTTACTTGATTGACGTAACTTTTCTCTATGAAATATTTGAACATAACCACAGTACTTTTAATTATAGGTGGAAATTATATTGTTCTTTAGCTGTATAATATTCTGCCATTTTACAGAGGAATGCATGGAAACCGTGGAACGTTCCAAAAAGGTTGATGTTGAAGGTACAGCGAAGGTCAAGGAAATTGAGGACAAGATTAAAAATTCCAAAGTTCTTAAGGAAAAAGAATTGAAGACAGCTAAAACTGAGTTAGAAAAGTGCCAGAAGAAAGCAGAGGAAACAAGAAGTAAATGGAACCTTAAAAAACAGGTTATATATCTATTTTTATTTATTTTTGTTGTCTTTGAAGATAGTTGGCTAAGGCTGTTGATTGTGAAGGGATATTTCTGTGAGTCATATTAGTTCTTGAGCAATGCACTTAAGCATTACTTAAAGCATCTTTTCTACCCTTAGCTTCACTCACTTTTTATCCTTTCACTATAACTTGTTCTTACTTCCTTTCTTCCATCTTGATGTCCAACCTTTTAACTTTCATATCTTTGTCAACTGGAGGAACCTTTAAGTATTTTAGTTAATATTTTTTTATGAGATCTTTTTTTAATTGATTGGTTTTCAAAACATATGAATTATCCTCACAATACAAGGCATTGCAGAAATGTTTTATTTATATTTAGATTATTTAGTGAGCTGTACTTATATATTTATTTATTTGTTCCTAACCATTGTCATTTAAAGATTTGGCTATAAGCATGATTAAGGAAACAGGGATTCTAGTAACATTGTATGGTTGCCAGCATCCCCTCGTGTCAGTTAGTAGCGTAACTTGCGGTACTCAACTCATTGTTGTCGTTCTGGTCTAACGGTGCTTCAACTGCTGGCCATGGTACGCTTTGCTTTGTGCATTTTCTTAACTCTCGGTGCTTTTGTGATTAAGAGTGTTTCTCAAGTGTGTATGAGAACCGTTATTTCAAGACTTTCTTCCTTCTAGATCTAGCATCTTTAAAGATAGTGAGCGAGTAACATGGCCTATCTTATCTTGTTTCATACTCCAGGGGGTGGAAAGATATGTCATTTTGTTTCAGAGTTTATTATTAAGACCCAAAATCCAACAATTAATGATAATAGATTTGACTCCTCCATCTTAGCGATCAAGGAGGTAACTGATGATGAGGACTGTCTGTTACTTTGTGCTGTAAGGACAGTTCATCGTTACCTAAAAGAACTGCTCCCTTATGTCTATCCTTCCCTAACTTATTTGTAAGTACAAGTCAAAACAAAAAGGGAGTAACAAAAAAATACCATATCATTCTGGTTATGTAAAGTCGTACTTGTAGCTTATAAATCTTTGGGAGAATAACCACCTGGGGCCCCTCCAAAAGTTCATGACATACTGTACGTGGTGTTGCCGCAACCTTAGTGTTACACAAGAACCATTCAGTAGCTCAAGTTTTTAGTGCTGGTGTTTGGAAGAGACAGACCAATTTCACCACACATTATCACCCACAGATCACTGAATACTTTCTTTGCGCCCAATGGTGGCTAAACAGCAAATAGTCTGAGACTTATACCTTTGCAGGAAGGTTATCTCTTCACAATCATCAGTTATTATCAGCATGTGTGTATGAGGTTTGAATGAAAGATTTCTTTCTTCTCTTACGAACATCCTTTCCTTGGGAGTATCAACATAGATGACTGCTTATGCAGGTAAGAATATCTCTGACTTTATTTCTCAAGTTTGAACATGCTTTAAATAAGTATAAAATGGTTCAAACATTTCACAAACTTGTGGCTGACTCAGTCTCTCACCTTTTGCTCATGAGGCTGATATCTCTACTTTTCCTCTCTTATGAACTGGTTAAGATTTTCATTATTATCCTATGGGTCAAGGGTCTACCAAGCACCCTACTTTCCACTGAGACTACATTCCTCCTAAGGAAGACCCTCCTTTAAATGACAATGTTTTTTATTTCTCATAGGAACAAACTACAAATTTTTGAAAATTGTGTATTTATCCCAACTTCACAAATCTTAGACATTTAGTCTAGATTTACCACGTCATCAACGTCTCAAGTATTTATCCCAACTTCACAAACCTTAGACATTGTCTAAATTTCCCACCTCATCAATGTCTCAAATATTTATCCTAGCTAAACAAACCTTTGACATTTAGTCTAAATTTCCCACCTCATCAATGTCTCAAATATTTATCCTAGCTAAACAAACCTTTGACATTTAGTCTAAATTTCCCACCTCATCAATGTCTCAAATATTTATCCTAGCTAAACAAACCTTTGACATTTAGTCTAAATTTCCCACCTCATCAATGTCTCAAGTATTTATCCTAGTTAAACAAACCTTGGACATTTAGTCTAGATTTCCCACCTCATCAACGTCTCAAGTATTTATCCTAGCTAAACAAATCTTAGACATTTAGTCTAAATTTCCCACTTCATCAACGTCACAAGTATATATCCCAGCTGATCAAACCTTAGACATTTAGTCTAAATTTCTCACCTCATTCACCTCTCAAGTCTTGATTGAAGTCACTGTAACTCAACCTCTCTTCCCGGCTCGGGTGGGATGCTGGTAACCATATGTTGCTATCAGAATCCCACGACTTCCTTAATTCTGGTCGTAGCTGAACAGCAACAGAGTAAACCCCTTTAAATAACTTGGGTTTGTATAGCTAGGAGAAATACAAATTATTATTAAAAAAATTTAGCATTTTTCTTTTTACTCCCAAATATGAAACGAATTCTTTTAAAAATTACATTTCAGTGTTGAGTTGAAACCTTAAGGTTAAATTGATGATTTGATTGGAAACCTCCATAAGTCAGTACCGTATTGGTAAACTAGATGAAAAAATATTCCCTTACGTCCGATAAGTTTCAAGTACCTGTCCTTTTGTGACACTGAAAATGGTAATAGAAATACTTTTCAATCTTCATTCAAGCCATTCTATTCTCTTGTCAATTCCTCATTCAAGACTTCATTCTTCAGGAACATTGTATGAGAGTCGTCATGTTTTTGGTGTTTCATTTAACTACTCTGTAGTAATGACAGAGGTTACTACCTTGAATTTTCCTGAAAAAATTGTATGACTCAATTTTAAGACTTGTATCCCCTGTACACTCAGATATGTGGTTGATCTGTATTAAGTGTGGGTGCCCTGTCCTTTTATTGAGATTATTATTTGCAGAGAATTCCAACGAAAATTAAAAGCAGTGATTTATAAAAAGTTGGTTATTGAAATGAATAGCCTATTTTGATAAGATTTTTTATTTATTTTAGAATTATATACTGTATGCAAATAGGTACAGTATTTCTTTAAATCTGGAATGTTAGTTCTAACCCAGTTAAAAGCAGGTCATGTTTAGATATTGAAGTTAAATTTAATCAAATTTTAACTAAAAATTTATGAGTCAATAATATTTTCACTTTGACATTGTAGGACTTCCAGCATTTTCCAGCTAGTAAGAATTTTGGGATTATCTATTGCTTCGGCTTTTTGGATGTGTAAAGAAATATTTGGAAACTCTAAATGAATGACACTCAACCAGAAGAGACATTATTGGATGAAAATTTAACAAGACCATACTGTAATTGAATTATCCTTATTTTATGAATGGCCATAACATTTTATTTTTCTGGTGCTGTACGTGAGAGCTATTGTATATTGCATTAACAGATATTGTTCAAATGTAAATTGCAGGAAGAAGAAAGTGTGAAGTTAGAAATATGTGAATTAGAGCAAAGCATTGAAACTACCAAAACGCAGATTACAACATCTGGAGAGGTTATCAAGCAGTATGAAGCACAGCTGAAAACTCTACAAGAAGAAGTAAATGCTGAAAAGGTAATACAGAATTTCCCTGCTTTATACTCTCCTGTACTTGAAACAGTGAAAGTGGCAAGGTGTTAAGCAAGTTTTGAAATTAGGTGTTATTGCTATTGAGAGTAATTGATACTTTTTAAGAGAACTTGAAACAACTTTTCCAATCAGATTTGTAATATTATTATCATTAAATTAGATTAAGATTTAATGTGGTTGGAATTTTGTGTACAAAGCTGAGAAGTTATATGCAGACTTCACTTGATGGGATTGGTAGATTGAAATTGTAAGAATAAATAGTAAATTTCTTTTGCCTTTGTTTTTCAGAAAGAGGTAGCCGATGCCCAAGCTAATGTTAAAGCCCAGAAGGAACTACTGAGTGGACAAAACAAAGAAATCAATGCAATGGCCGCCAAGAAAGAACAGATTATCAAGGGTAGCGATGAAGCTCAGCTTGAGATCAAACAGTTGGACCATAAATTGTCAAAGTTCAAGTCTGAGGCTAAAGAAGCAGAAAATCGGGTTAGTTTTCCTTTTTGATTGTAAACTTTGAGGCATTTTCAAGTTTTTGTTACATCCTGATGCCATAATTTTAAACAAAACCCATCAGTATTCTTTAAAATATATTCCAGATTTCTTTCTTTTACCTTGCTGTCCAACCTTGGAACTTACACTTCCTGGTGTTACAGCAGGGGTAACG
This sequence comes from Palaemon carinicauda, assembly GCF_036898095.1. Taxonomy (NCBI): domain Eukaryota; kingdom Metazoa; phylum Arthropoda; class Malacostraca; order Decapoda; family Palaemonidae; genus Palaemon; species Palaemon carinicauda. The sequence continues at coordinate 39,331,491 of NC_090738.1, forward strand.
GGGTTTTCCCCCCAGTTGCACAATGACCCCTTATGGCAGGAGTTCCCGACCTGGGGTACATGTACCCTCAGTGGTACATTTTTACTCTTCAGGGGTTACATTGGGTACTATGCAATACATAATGTAATCTGCTATGAAATTGAGTAATAGAATTATATCAGTATCAGTACACAGGAATCTATAAAATATGCATAAGGTGTACAGAAGAACAAAAAGGTTGGGAACTCCTTATGGCTTCCTCTGTCCAGAACTGGGTCATATAGCCTAAAGTCATAAATCTATCCACATTTGATATATAAAATGAATTTTGTGTTTCATAGTCTTTTCTAATGAGCAATTATATTTTTCTCTCATTTTAATTTTCTCCCATGTGCATGATATCCAAATTTGAGATATGTTAATAATAGAATTGGAGTTTTCATTAAAATTATTTATAATTCATATATCTTGCAGGTCGCCAACATGCTTGCAGAGCACGAATGGATCGCTGATGACCGCAAGTTCTTCGGTCAACCGAATACTAGCTATGATTTTGCAGCCAACGATCCTGTTGAGGCTGGTCGGAAAATAACCAAATTAGAAGAGACTAAAGCAAAACTCTCAAAGAATGTCAATTTTAGGGCTATGAACATGTTGGGGAAAGCTGAGGAACAGGTGAGAAAGTTTTAGGATTAACCTGTTAAGCGTCCCCCCTGGACCAGGTTGCCGCTAACGTACCATCACGCTTTTTTCGCCTTGAGCGGTCATTTCACAAATTATAATTTTTCAATGTTAATATCATTTCTTTATGCTTATAATTCATATTTATAGTTAAAAGTAGGGATATTAATTAAATGGTGGAATCAAAAAACAATTAATACTACTATTATTTCATTTCAAAAGGCTACATAATACTGAATATTCTAATGGGTTCTTTTTATCTTCAATTGTAAATCTTACGCCAGGATCAGCAATAAAAGCAAAGGGACAAGTCCCCCCCCCTCTCTCTCTCTCTCTCTCTCTCTCTCTCTCTCTCTCTCTCTCTCTCTCTCTCTCTCTCTCTCTCTCTCTCTCTCTCTCTCTCTCTCTCTCTCTCTCTCTCTCCATATCATTTCCTCTATAGTTTTCAAATATGTTCGTCATATATTTGTACATTATTTATCCACTTTATCTCTCTCTCTCTCTCTCTCTCTCTCTCTCTCTCTCTCTCTCTCTCTCTCTCTCTCTCTCTCTCGGCATTTCCTTTCCTATATAGTTTTGTGAAATATCGTTGTCCAGTCATTTGGCAATGAGAAGTCATTTTCGCTCTGCATCGAAAGAAAACTTTGTTTCTTCAATATCCTCATCACTGTAGGATTCAGAACTTGTGCTCTCATTATCAAACAGGTTATCATTATCAAATTCCTCAACAACAGTATCGTTTATTTCATCTAAAGAAATAACCTTCACCTTTAGACCGCTCATTGTAAAAGGAAAACAAACAACCTTATCTGCATGAACGCCCGAAGCGCACTGAAAGGAAACCAGTTTTCTAACATCAAGCTACCTTCAGAAAAATAGTTGCCAGACATCATATAAGTTTCTATTTACAGCCCCATATACTGAGAGTGTTGCCAAGTGGTGATCCTATACTTACTATACGAGTAAACGTATTATCACGAGACTGACGACTTGATAAAGGCAGTTAAAGTCATGAACGGAATATGCAGTTGAAGGCGGTACCGAGTAGATCGCGGTGAACGGTTTATCACGTGGGTGACGCTTAACAGGTTAAAGGTGTGAAGGTTTTGTAATAAATAAGCTCAGAATTAAATAGAGGACATTTATTCTTTTTTATCTCCTTAGCCGTTAAGTTACTGACAGTCAATAATATAAAAGTTTTTTAAATAAAACATTCATGGGTGAACCTCAAACATTCAGTTAAATATTTGTTATATTAATACAGATAAATTATGTAGGAGGATCATCAGTTTTCAGTTACATATCTTACAATTATCAAAAAGTTTCCAGAGAAACTTTGCTGTTGCATTTTTTCATGATGTAGAAGTTTAACTGCTGATCTACTCTGTTACAGTATAATGATTTGATGCGTAAGAAACGCATTGTTGAGAACGATAAAGCCAAGATTGAAAAAGTCATCCGGGAATTAGATGAGAAAAAGAAGGAAGCCCTTCGTCAAGCGTGGGAGCAAGTGAATCGTGACTTTGGTTCAATCTTTAGCATGCTTTTACCGGGTACACAAGCAAAGCTGCAGCCCCCCGAGGGCCTAGATGTTCTCGATGGATTGGAGGTAAGTTGAGGCCCTTGTCAGGCTGGGATGAACGGAGAGAGGAAAGGTGCCTTTTTTTTTTCATTTGTTTGATGTCGGCTACCCTCCAAAATTGGGGGAAGTGCCTTGGTATATGTATGTATGTATGTTTAGGCGGTGTAGTCCCTTTTAAGTGATTTCTCAAGAAAATGTAATATTATTTTGATGAATATTACCTCTCAGCCACGTTGCTTATGTCTACGAAGTTAAAGTTTTTTATGTTTGACAAAGGAAGAAAATTCTTTACACACCCTTTCCTCAGGGGATCGCTATTGTAGGAGATCCAACGGAGGGGGGTAGGTCCTGAATGGCAAGCCCCACCCTCAAGTAAGGTCCAGAAAAAACACACAGTAAATGAAACAATTAGTTATTCTTATTAACATCAATATCAATATAACCAAAGTTTTGCAATAAAGTAAAAACTGATTTTTGTGGGCTAACTTGGAAATAATTTATTAAAGTTAGGGGGTGGCAAGCTTAACCTTTGAAACTTTTACTGCAACAATAACAGGTGATGAAAATATGAATACTTCATACAAAACTATAATCACTGATAGAAATGAAGCAAACATTGCTAATGGCTGAATTTTCAAGATGTGGAAGCGATGTGCAAATTAGTTGCACCTAAGGAAGTCAGATAACCAAATGACACGTTGAGTGACTAGGTAGCTACTAAAGTATCAAAGTGAATACGGGCCAAAAGGAATGGTAATTCATGTGAACTTCTACAAAATGGATTTTCCGTAATCCACAGGGTAATTGGATTATGAGTCCACCTTCCATCTGGCAGACCAGAGACAAAGACGATCTGAGATTATTGAATTTTGTTGGACACAACACAGAAATTTATAGGATTTGGAGGGAACGAAAAATAAAGGTGCAGACCTGAATTGGTTTATTCAACTTTGGTAACCTTACAATGTATGGTGCTGAAATCAGAATTTTTATGTTACATTAGGGTATCGCATGTGATATCTACTGAAATATGCTTTGTATATTTATATATCTTGTATTTTAAAAGTGTTAAACACAGATCTTAAGGACGCATTCCAAGTGAGGTAATTGATTATGTTCAAAGGCTGTATATAAAGAACTTGATCTATGAAGCAAATTTATTCCTAAAGTGACTTCCTCTTCAGAATCTTTAGTTTTATATTTAAAATTTACAAAACACTTCTCTGTACTTTGATGGGTATTTTCTTATTCATCATTGCACATGAAGGTCAACACTTGCAGTGTGCTGCTGTATGTAGCACACTAGGCGAATAAAAGCTTCTCAGCCCAAGCTGAATTGCTTTCAGCCTCCTGAATTTAATTCATTTCCTCTAATTGCGAGCTAATTTACTTTCTCAGCGGTGACTGTAAACTAATCCTTTCTGTGACCCTTATTAGTCTAGATATATGCCTCGTGCTCTCGTTTAACTGATTTATAATTCTGTAGTACCTTGGTATATGAGTTTAATCCAAAATGTTCATAAATTAAAACGATATTTCCTTTAACAAATAAAGATGCAATAATTGCTTCGATATGTTTCACATGTCCATGAATACACCTATACACTGATGATTATGGATTTGTAATGTTATTTAAAGAATTATAACCCCTAACATCAGAAAGAACACAAATTAATAATTTACTATAAAAAAAAAATATTGACCTTTAGAGTCGTGGCTGGAATACCAGAGCGGAGAACGTAAGGGTACTTGCTCAGATGGGGTATCCCCCTCCGTGAGAGGTTTAGGTAACCTATCAGTTCTGACTATCGCTAACTTAATCGCTTTATTTATTGTTTGGACATTTTTTTTTTACACTTACATTCACTTTTGACGAGGAACCTATCTATAAATAACTGCTTTTGCCTTTTCTTTAAAAGGTCATGAAAATGGAGTAAAAATTTAATACTGCATGTAGGGTGTATGAGTACTGCTTGACATATTTTGTGCTAGCCTCATTAGTACTTGTCCACAAAAAAGGGTCATACAGAGGGAAGTTTTTGCTCGCAGACTGGTACAATGCTCATAAACCGAGGTATTACTGTACTTTTATTGATTGTAATACATTAAAAAAAAGATTAAAGCCCATATATCTTGAATTATTTTATACTTTAAGAATATCTTTATATCTCTTAGCAGCATTTTTCTTGAAAATCAGTTACAAGTTTGATAAAGAAAGGAAAATTTAAGAGGAAATAGTATAATTTTTTTTTTCATTTCATGATGCTCACTTTTTTTATCCTATTTCTTTTTTAGGTTAAAGTTGCATTTGGAGATGTGTGGAAAGAAAGCTTAACAGAATTGAGTGGTGGACAGCGATCGCTCGTTGCCCTCTCATTGATTTTGGCTTTGCTGTTATTCAAACCAGCTCCTATTTATATCCTTGACGAAGTAGATGCAGCTTTAGATCTGTCCCACACCCAGAACATAGGAAATATGCTTCGCACCCACTTTAAACATTCACAGGTAAAGTACTTTTGAAAACACTTGGTCTTCTGTAATTATTATTATGAAATATAAGCTCGAGTCTTTTGTTGCAGCAAATGGTGGAGTGGAAGCAGATGTACGTCAGAGAGTGAATGAAGGTTGCAAAGTGTTGGGGGCAGTTAAGGGAGTAGTAAAAAATAGAGGGTTGGGCATGAATGTAAAGAGAGTTCTATATGAGTAAGTGATTGTACCAACTGTGATGTATGGATCGGAGTTGTGGGGAATGAAATTGATGGAGAGACAGAAATTGAATGTGTTTGAGATGAAGTGTCTAAGGAGTATGGCTGGTGTATCTCGAGTAGATAGGGTTAGGAACAAAGTGGTGAGGGTGAGAACGGGTGTAAGAAATGAGTTAGCAGCTAGAGTGGATATGAATGTGTTGAGGTGGTTTGGCCATGTTGAGAGAATGGAAAATGGCTGTCTGCTAAAGAAGGTGATGAATGGAAGAGTTAATGGGAGAAGTACAATAGGAGGGCCAAGGTTTGGGTGGATGGATGGCGTGAAGAAAGCCATGGGTGATAGGAGTATAGATGTGAGAGAGGCAAGAGAGCGTGCTAGAAATAGGAATGAATGGCGAGCGATTGTGACGCAGTTCCGGTATGCCCTGCTGCTTCCTCCGATGCCTTAGATGACCGCGGAGGTAGCAGCAGTAGGGGAGTCAGCATTATGAAGCTTCATCTGTGGTGGATAACGGGGGAGGGTGGGCTGTGGCATCCTAGCAGTACCAGCCAAACTCGGTTGAGTCCCTTGTCAGGCTGGGAGGAACGTAGAGAGTAGAGGTCCCCTTTTTGTTTTGTTTCATTTGTTGATGTCGGCTACCCCCCAAAATTGGGGGAAGTGCCTTGGCATATGTATGTATGTATAAGCTCGAGTGCTTGGACGAGGGTTGAAACTGGTTGACGAGAATGACCATAAATGGGAGGTATATCAGTTGTTGTTTACGGATGACACTGTACTGGTTGCAGACGCGGAAGAGAAGCTTGGCCGATTAGTAACAGAATTTGGAAGGGTGTGTGAGAGAAGGAAGTTGAGAGTTAATGTGGGTAAGAGTAAGGTTATGAGATATACGAGAAGGGAGGGTGGTGCGAGGTTGAATGTCATGTTGAATGGAGAGTTACTTGAGGAGGTGGATCAGTTTAAGTATTTGGGGTCTATTGTTGCAGCAAATGTAGGAGTGGAAGCAGATGTACGTCAGAGAGTGAATGAAGGTTGCAAAGTTTTGGGGGCAGTTAAGGGAGTAGTAAAAAATAGAGGGTTGGGCATGAATGTAAAGAGAGTTCTATATGAGAAAGTGATTGTACCAACTGTGATGTATGGATCGGAGTTGTGGGGAATGAAAGTGACGGGAGAGACAGAGATTGAATGCGTTTGATTAAGGAGTATGGCTGGTGTATCTTGAGTAGATAGGGTTAGGAACGAAGTAGTGAGGGTGAGAACGGGTGTAAGAAATTAGTTAGCAGCTAGAGTGGATTGGAATGTGTTGAGGTGGTTTGGCCATGTTGAGAGAATGGAAAATGGCTGTCTGCTAAAGAAGGTGATGAATGCAAGAGTTGATGGGAGAAGTACAAGAGGAAGGCCAAGGTTTGGGTGATAGGAGGATAGTTGTGAGAGAGGTAAGAGAGCATGCTAGAAATAGGAATGAATGGCAAGCGATTGTGACTCAGTTCCGGTAGGCTCTGCTGCTTCCTCCAGTGCCTTGGAAGACCGTGGAGGCAGCAGCAGTAGGGGATTCAGCATTATGAAGCTTCATCTGTGGTGGATAATGTGGGAGGGTGGGCTGTGGCACCCCTAGTAGTACCAGCCAAACTCGGTTGAGTCCCTTGTCAGGCTGGGAGGAACATAGAGAGGAGGGGTGCCCTTTTCTGTTTCATTTGTTTGATGTCGGCGACCCCCCAAAATTGGGGGAAGTGCCTTGGTATATGTATGTATGTATAAGCAACAAATTATTGCTTGATTAATTCAGTTTCGCTGCTTATTTCAGTAGCTTTGGCTCTAAAGCTTATTTTTTTTAATTTACATTTATTTTTCAGTTAGAGAAATTAGCAGAATGGCATAAAACAAGATTCCATGATAGGTAGAAAGAATATCAAGTTAGTTTTGAAGAATTTTTATGATAGGTAGAAAAATGTTAAGTGAGTTTTAAAGAATCTCTCTCTCTCTCTCTCTCTCTCTCTCTCTCTCTCTCTCTCTCTCTCTCTCTCTCTCTCTCTCTCTCTCTCTCTCTCTCTCTCATGGATTTTCAAGTTTTTGTTTATATTTTTTTTTTTTACTTTTCAGTTTATCGTTGTGTCTTTGAAGGATGGTATGTTCAATAATGCCAATGTTCTCTTCAAAACCAAGTTTATTGATGGTATGTCAACTGTCACACGGCATACTCAAGTGGTCTCTTCTAAGAAGCGATAAATAATAGGTGGTCCACCTTTTGAAACATAATCTTCGTTTTCTGTCCCTAAAGGAGTTTTACTTTTAGTGTAGGAATAAATTTTTATATTCAGTATTTCTTTGTATATTTCCCATACTTTTCGGTCATTTAAATCTGCTAATACAGAATATTCTGTAATGGCAATAATAATTATGGTGTTTCCTTAAAAATTGCTGACATTCAATAAACTTAATCCTTTTTTTTTTTTTTGTCCGTTTATTTATAGCCTATTTGCGATCTCTATTCTTTTCCTACTTCGGTTAATCTGCTTGTCTGCTTATGATTATATTATACTTTTAGCTTTGCTTTCTTTGATCATACTGGGTATCCGTAAATTTGTGTCTTGGTTTTAGTGTGTTTTTGGGTTATTATAATACATTCACACACTCAGTTTACTATCCTTTTCTAAAAACTTATAAGATTTGTTTAGGATATGTTAATTAAGGTAAATCAAAATGCATACCTTTTTAAATTTTTTAATGCACTGATTAATTGAAAGTTTATCCGTTGCATTTGATGGCAGCGCAGCTGTTATTTAAAGGGACCAACTGCAGACGAGTTTTCTCTGATTCCTGCAAAACACACACCAAACTAAACAAATTGCATACGAGGCAAAACTCGTGAGTTTTTTAAATAATTTTGAGCAATTCTTCTTAACTAAACAATCATTGTTATTTTTATAATTAGACATTAAAACCAAGACTCAAATATACGGACACTATATCATTTACTTCCTATTTAATTTCTTATATATTTGACATTTTAATATTTGCAAGTTGTGATGCCATTGAAGCAGGAATAAATCCCTGGACACATATTTAATTCCATTTTTGGCCGATTCCCTTAAAGGTAAGCACAATGCACTTTAGTTAGAACTTTCATTTTATGTACCATTATAACTATCTTTCTAGTGCCCTCGTATATTTTGTTTTTGGAATTTAATAACTTATTTCTTTTACCCTTTTTGAAGTCCTTTTTTATATTGAATACAATCTACAGTAACAGTACAGTATTCTTTTGCATCTAATGACAATCGTTTCTGTATACATGTAAGCCCATGCATGACTCAAAGATTTTTACAGAAAGTTTGTTTTCTGTTTAGGGATCTCTTATTATTGATTCTTTTCATGTAATGACATGTCTTATACAGTCGGACCTTTACGTTCGCAGGGCTTAGGTATCAGAGACCCCGGGGTATGTTGAAAATCTGCGAATCATTGCTATCCAACTTGATAACGCTCCCAGACAACTATATAACTAGAAAAAATCTAAGAGAAAAAATGTATACTGTATAAGTAATACTTTAGTATATATAGTTATATAATACCAAATACAAGAAAGTATTCACATTTATGTAACACTAAGTGCAGAACGGTAACTTGATAGAAAAGAAAATTATTTCACAAAGATTGGAAAATCCACTTTGATAACAGAATAAGTCTTTACTTTTTCCTGTTATATAACTATCCTGTGCTGCATTGGGTTAAGGCTTTTAAAGGTTTATGGATTTGCATTTCAACATCCTAGACTAATTTTTTTTTCTTTTTTTCTTAAAAGTAGGTAAGCTAACTTTTATATCAAGAAGGTAAAAGATCAAGTCTTCACATAAACCGTCTCGTTTTGTTATTACATTTAACAAACTTAAATAATGGCATTATTAAATATACTGTATTGCTGAATCTATTCTGGTGAGCTGTTGCTCTTTAGGTAACTAGGGGGAATTATTTGATAGGCCAAGCTAACAAAATGGCTAATTTTTTTCGCTTGTCAGATGATGAATCTTTTTGTCCACCTTTAACTACTGTTGAAAAAATTTGCATCTTTTTATACAGTAGAAAATACATTGAAAGTAGTCTTGCTAAACCTTATAGTTTATTGAAATTTTGATTTGTTCGCATGTACATAATGTTATTAATATTTTCTTTGGATGCAGTAGCTTTAGAAATTGATGATAAATGTATGCTAGCTGTTCACGTGTCCTTTAAAGAAATTTATTATATCAAGGTAATTGTTCGTCATTATATTTATATACTTTTTTTTTTTTATTTGTTTTACCATGTGAGTCCTCTCTACCACTATTGAGAATAAATGTAAATAATCTGAGCAAAGATCTGGCAGTAATTTTAGTCTTCTGAAAAAATTTTAAACATTGTAGAGGCTGTCTGAACAAAAATCTGGCCTTAATTTTAGCCTTCTGGAAGCGTTTTAAACATAATAGAAAAGCTATTTACACAGAAAAAAATACCAATGTATTTCAACTTGATATTTAAAGCATCTAATAGAAAAACATAACAGTCATACCCGGTATATCTAGTACATTTGATGGTTTATTAGCAATGTTTGCCGAATTTAGATAAAAGCATGAGAATAGCCGTACCATACTGTACTGCGCTTTTGTTATATCTTAATAATAATATTTTATGAAATTCTCAGATGTTTCAGCACATTTCAAAGCATCTACTAAGAATTAACTGTGATGTTTTGTTATTCAAATGTGACTGGTAACCAAAGAATGTAGTATGCAAAGGCCGACTCATTCTGTAAACACAGTACAGTGCAATACGTAATATGAAAATTGAATTTTGCAAATAATATTGATAGTTTCGATGTGGTTTGTTCATTCTTTAACTTACAATATAATTCTATCTTTGCAGATATAATTTTGTTGAGAGAAACACTCCAACTACTGATCATATGTTGGGGTGCATTATTTTTTATGAAGTATTGAACATTTTTAGTTTACATGTGTTTTCAGTTTTATATGTAATTTTTTGTTGTGAAATTTTATAAAAAAAAGGCTTAAAAAGAGGAATAATTTTCCGGAATTAAAGGCCACCTGCATCAGACGAAGTTTAAAGGTCGCTCATGAATGGCGGAGGCAAGGGACAATGACATTGCCGGGATTGCCCTATCAAGTAGGACAATGCCCTAGAGACTGATCATATATACATATCAGGACCCAATACGCTCTCCTTCCAAGCTAGGACCAAGGAGGGCCAGGCAATGGCTGCTGATGACTTGGCAGATAGACCTATAGATTTCCCCAACCCCCCATCCCTAGCTCACAAGGATGGTGAGGTTGCAACGACCAAAGGAATTAACGAATTTGAGCAGGACTCCAGACCCAGTCTGGCAATCACCAGTCTAGGACATTACCAACAGGCCAGCACAACCATGTGAGAATTGTGTTGGGTACCTTAGATAATATTCTTTACCATAGATTGCCAAAGATTATGTACCCAATCATAATATACTAAGGGGAGAAGACTATTGGAGAATGGTAAGTATCTTAACTTTTTAATGGTGGACATCTAAATTTCCGAGGGAAGCAAGGTGAACCGCAGGTAAGTACTGTATTGAAATACCTGTACTTGTAAAATAATTTTATGGTTGGTAGTAAGTATAAGAAAAGCTTTAATATTGAATTCTCATCCATCAAAATAGTGCTGAATGTCTCGATTTAGCCAACATCGTGTACTAACATCCTCAATTCGGGGATGTATCAAAGCGTAAAGTTTCAGCATACAACTCTGTTGAATTAAAGTTTGGCATTTTCATGTCCAATTTCAGTTACCCTTAGTACCATCAGTGCTCCTCGCGGTGTGTACTGTAGATATTACTTAAGGGTTCTTCCAGTGTTCCTGGACCCTCAGCTATACTTGCTTTATATCCTACTCTACTTACAATCTTGCTTCTTAACTTTTACTTTTTAGTGTAACTGTAAAGTTTTCCCTATGTTGTCCCTGAGTCGGGCCTCAAATTCATAAATTAAAATTTCAGGTCAAGAGTATTTGAAGGAAAAATTTCTTTACTAGATTTATTTGATCCACACCCTATGTAATTTTGGGACATTCTCTGCTACAATTTGTAAAATATAAATAATTGACATTTGTTAATTAGAGTTTTATGAAATAAGACTGTGGCCGCGGGGGCATAAAACAATTAGAATAGCGCCAACGTTATCCCTGCGTGTCGTAAGAGGCGACTAAAAGGGACGGGACGAGGGGGCTGGGAACCCCCTCTCCTGTAAAAGTATCCTGTGAGACAGCAACAATGAGATGGAGCTGGGGGGAGAGTGACTGCTCCCCGCACTCTAGTTTTGGGGTGTTTGAATGTGCGTGGATGTAGTACGATAGAGAGTAAAAGATGTGAGATTGGAAGTATGTTTAGAAGTAGAAGGATGGATGTATTGGCCTTGTGTGAGACAAAGATGAAAGGAAAGGGTGAAGTGATGTTTGGTGAAATGTCTGGTAGAGTGTCTGGGATTGAAAGGGGAAGAGCGAGAGAGGGTGTGGCTTTATTGCTGAGTGAATGGATGACAGGTAAAGTAGTGGAATGGAAGGAGATATCATCTAGGTTAATGTGGGTAAGGGTTAGGTTGGGTAGGGAATGTTGGGCGTTTGTCAGTGCGTATGGGCCAGGTAGTGAGAAAAGTGAAGAAGAGCAGAATGAGTTTTGGAATGAATTAACTAGGTGTGTAGAAGGACTGGGTAGAAGGAATTATGTAGTTGTTATGGGTGACTTAAATGCTAGAGTGGGTGCTGGAGAGGTAGAAGGTGTCATTGGGAAGTATGGTGTACCAGGTGAAAATGAGAGTGGTGAGAGACTGGTAGATATGTGTGTTGAACAAGAGATGGTAATAAGTGCTAGCTTTTTTAAGAAGAAAGATAAAAATAAGTATACATGGGTAAGAGTGGCAAATGGAAGAGTAGTAGAAAGGGCATTAATGGATTATGTGTTGATAACTAAAAGAATGTTTGGAAGATTGAAAGACGTGCACGTGTTTAGGGGTATGGCTAACGGTATGTCTGATCATATTTTGGTGGAAGGAAAATTGGTTGTAGCAAAAGAGTGGGGGAATAGAGTAGGTGGATGTAAAAGGAAGCTAGTGAGGGTTGAAGAGCTAATAAAACCTGGGGTAAAAAGTAAATATCAGGAAAGGTTGAAAATGGCATATGACGAGGTGAGAGTAAGAGAAACTGGTAATTTAGAGGAGGAGTGGAAGTTAGCAAAAGAAAATTTTGTTGGGATCGCAAGTGATGTATGTGGCAAGAAGGTTGTTGGAGGCAGCATGAGGAAGGACAGTGAATGGTGGAATGAAGGAGTGAAGGTAAAAGTGGAAGAGAAAAAGAGGGCTTTTGAAGAATGGCTGCAGGGTAATAGTATAGAGAAGTATGAAAAATATAGAGAAAAAGGTGGAAGTAAAGCGCAAGGTACGTGAGGCAAAGAGGGCAGCTGACCTGAGGTGGGGTCAGGGACTGGGTCAGTCATATGAAGAGAATAAGAAGAAGTTTTGGAAAGAAGTGAAGAGAGTAAGAACGGCCGGCACAAGAATTGAAGAGACAGTGAAAGATGGAAATGGAAGGTTGTTAAAAGGAGAGGAGGCAAGGAAAAGGTGGGCGGAATATTTGGAAAGTTTGCTGAATGTTGAGGATGATAGGGAGGCAGAGATAATTGCTGTTCCAGGTGTTGAGGTGCCAGTGATGGGAGATGAGAATGAGAGAGAGATTACAATAGAGGAAGTGAGGAGAGCACTAGATGAAACGAGAGTAGGAAAAGCATCTGGTATGGATGGTGTGAAAGCTGAGATGTTGAAGGAAGGGGGTGTGACTGTAATTGAATGGTTGGTGAGATTGTTTAATGTGTGTTTTGTGTTGTCAGTGGTACCAGTAGATTGGGTCTGTGCATGTATTGTACCACTATATAAGGGTAAGGGAGATGTGCATGAGTGTTGTAATTCAAGAGGTATTAGTTTGTTGAGTGTAGTTGGAAAAGTGTATGGTAGAGTACTGATTAATAGGATTAAGGATAAAACAGAGAATGCAATCTTGGAAGTACAGGGGGGTTTTAGAAGAGGTAGGGGTTGTATGAATCAGATTTTTACAGTTAGGCAGATATGCGAGAAATATTTAGCAAAAGGTAAGGAGGTGTATGTTGCGTTTATGGATCTGGAGAAAGCATATGATAGAGTTGATAGGGAAGCAATGTGGAATGTGATGAGGTTATATGGAGTTGGTGGAAGGTTGTTGCAAGCAGTGAAAAGTTTCTATAAAGGTAGTAAAGCATGTGTTAGAATAGGAAATGAAGTGAGCGATTGGTTTCCGGTGAGAGTGGGGCTGAGACAGGGATTTTGTGATGTCGCCGTGGTTGTTTAACTTGTATGTTGATGGAGTGGTGAGAGAGGTGAATGCTCGAGTGCTTGGACGAGGATTAAAACTGGTAGACGAGAATGATCATGAATGGGAGGTAAATCAGTTGTTGTTTGTGGATGATACTGTACTGGTAGCAGACACAGAAGAGAAGCTTGACCGACTAGTGACAGAATTTGGAAGGGTGTGTGAGAGAAGGAAGTTGAGAGTTAATGTGGGTAAGAGTAAGGTTATGAGATGTACGAGAAGGGAAGGTGGTGCAAGGTTGAATGTCATGTTGAATGGAGAGTTACTTGAGGAGGTGGATCAGTTTAAGTACTTGGGGTCTGTTGTTGCAGCAAATGGTGGAGTGGAAGCAGATGTACGTCAGAGAGTGAATGAAGGTTGCAAAGTGTTGGGGGCAGTTAAGGGAGTAGTAAAAAATAGAGGGTTGGGCATGAATGTAAAGAGAGTTCTATATGAGAAAGTGATTGTACCAACTGTGATGTATGGATCGGAGTTGTGGGGAATGAAAGTGATGGAGAGACAGAAATTGAATGTGTTTGAGATGAAGTGTCTGAGGAGTATGGCTGGTGTATCTCGAGTAGATAGGGTCAGGAACGAGGTGGTGAGGGTGAGAACGGGTGTAAGAAATGAGTTAGCGGCTAGAGTGGATATGAATGTGTTGAGGTGGTTTGGCCATGTTGAGAGAATGGAAAATGGCTGTCTGCTAAAGAAGGTGATGAATGCAAGAGTTGATGGGAGAAGTACAAGAGGAAGGCCAAGGTTTGGGTGGATGGATGGTGTGAAGAAAGCTCTGGGTGATAGGAGGATAGATGTGAGAGAGGCAAGAGAGCGTGCTAGAAATAGGAATGAATGGCGAGCGATTGTGACGCAGTTCCGGTAGGCCCTGCTGCTTCCTCCGGTGCCTTAGATGACCGCGGAGGTAGCAGCAGTAGGGGACTCAGCAGTATGAAGCTTCATCTGTGGTGGAAATGTGGGAGGTTGGGCTGTGGCACCCTAGCAGTACCAGCTGAACTCGGCTGAGTCCCTGGTTAGGCTGGAGGAACATAGAGAGTAGAGGTCCCCTTTTTTGTTTTGTTCTTGTTGATGTCGGCTACCCCCCAAAATTGGGGGAAGTGCCTTTGGTATATGGATGGAAAAGAGTGGGGAAAAATTTATGAAATATTTTATAACGTAAACTTGTTTACAAAATCTGGATTAAAATAAGTTGATATAGATAGAAGATAGGTAGAAATGCTGAATAAGGATATTTAATAAGAGGAAATAAGGGTACAGTATAAGGAAAAACATAAATTGAAATATTTGTGAATAAAAAAAAAATGTAAAGGAAACAGAAACGATAGAAGAATTGGAGAAAATTTTTAGCCTTTGTCATTAAATTAAATCAATATTTAGAATATGCTGTAGTTTTTTAATGTTAACAATAGCTCATTAGTGGTTAGTCAAATCAGCTGATAAGTTAATTTTACTGTATTCATTTTATGCCTGGTGAATATATATTTTTCAATATTAAACTTAGCCGGTGATTATATAGGCTGCAACTCTGTTGCTCGACAGAAAACTCTACGTTCAAAATACGCCAGCGATCGCTATGCAGGTAGGGGGTGTACATCAACAGCGCCATCTGTCTAGCAGGTACTCAGTACTCAATGTAAACACAGAACCAATTTTCTCTCTGTCGGGCTACCGGCAAGACCTACTAATACGCTGTTACTAACTGGATTTGTTTTCACAACTATTTGGTGAAGTACACTATTCTAGTTTTGAGCTTTCGCTATGCAGGTGTTTTATCTTCATCTCAAAACTTGAAGTCGTTTTGGATAGATTTAATTAGGGTGACAAAGAGAGTATGGACTCTCTTTCACTTTTAAATGGCCGACCCTTCCCTTAGACGGAAGTGTGTTTAGGTTTTTAGTAATTTTGCTTAACACGTTATAGATCTATATATTTTATATCTCTCCGCCTTTATTAGGCCTCTTCGATTAACTTTCCATTTATTATAAACATATAAAGATAATTTTTATGTTTTGTTTACATGCGACCTTTCCTGATAGTAGGCGGTCCTAACTTGGAACCGAAGTTAATCAACGTTGAGCCCGTTATATCGTATTTAGCCTTTAAAGAATTTAAAACTTTTTAAATTTAATGTTTTATGAAAGAATTTCTTTGATAGTCTTCGTACTGTTTTCAAAGATGAACTAACGTTTAGTTTTTTAGACTACGCAGTTGTTGACGTTCAGGACGTTCAACATGCGCTCTATCGTTACGATAGAGAGAGAGTGTATCACGGTTTCACTTTGCAGTAAGAGTAAATCGATTCTGACGTTTTGTTCATTCTTTCTTAGCTTTAATGTTTTAAATTCTAAATTAAAGGAACTTTTTATTGGAAAACCTTTCAGTTTTTTTCCTTTAGTCAAATAACATGTTTTTTTTGACGATATATAATTGGGCTCTTCTCTTAGGTGCGAAATCAAGAGAGAAAGAGAGAGAGAGATAGAGACGGAGGGAGAGAGAGGAGAGAAAACGTTCCGTTCAAGCGGGTAACGTTGTTCTCGCGTTACTCTCGTCCCTAGTCGCTGTACGGGGAAGAAGGTAAAACGTTTCTAGGGTTTTATTCTTGTCCCCAGGCTATGTGCGGTGAGAGATTGTAAACGTAGTTTATTTGAACTAGTGTTTAGTCTCTTTCCCAGCCACTGAAATTTTTATCTTTATATATGTTTTCTGTTTTTTGCTAGTATTAATGAGCTGCATTATACGACTGATTTCGCAATTACTACCTTTTAAATTAGGGTAGAATTGCGTGTTTCAGGTAGAAATCAGTAAAAGTTTCGATTTCAGTGAAATAAGTGCAAAACAGAAAATCAAAGTGATAAAGTGATATGCGCAAAGTGTTACAGTGTTGCGTCCGAGGGTTCGTCTGTTCGTGCCTGTCGTTCACCTAGTCCAGGACCTCTTGCAAGCTCCCAAGCCCAGGGGAGAAGTAATGTCGAACGACTTATGGGTTCGTCAGGCCTTGATCAACGAACAGACGTTTCCCTCCGTGGTTTCGGGCGTATCTACCCAAGATCGCCCCACCCACACAAAGACGAGAGAGCCCATTTATTTCTCGTCTGCGGAAGAGGTTTCTCTTAAGAAACCATGGACCAAGGTCTCGCAGCTTATTAAGCGCTAGTCGGTCCCTTCCGCGCAAGTCCAACGGCCCAGTTGTAGCCACTGGGTCAGTTCGGACTCGCTGCAGTCTTCCGACGACTGCTCACCTCCTAAGAGAGGCAAAGCGGTACCGCATCAGGCAGTCACACCGTCTGTTGCCGCACCTGCTCCTGTAGACCCTAAGTGGTCTTTGCTGCAGACCATGCAGTCTCAGTTAACGTCATTGATGCGGGACTTTCGTGCGGAGAAGGTTGACACTGCACCAACCTCTAGCCTACAACCAACCACGGTTGTGCGTCCTCTGGACGCTGAGGCGACCTTCTGCCGCACTCCAGCTGAGAGAGTCCCGCCACCCATGCGTTCCAGTGTACCCTGCCAGCCGCATGTTGACGTTCAGTAACGCACGGAACCTTCCGTTGACGTTCGCGAGGTACAACAACAGTCTAAGTTGTTTTGTTTTGACGCGGTGCGTCAACCTCCGCATTCTAGAGTTGTTTTGACTGCTCAGTATAGACAGTCAAAGCAGTCT
This sequence comes from Palaemon carinicauda, assembly GCF_036898095.1. Taxonomy (NCBI): domain Eukaryota; kingdom Metazoa; phylum Arthropoda; class Malacostraca; order Decapoda; family Palaemonidae; genus Palaemon; species Palaemon carinicauda. The sequence goes on from NC_090738.1 coordinate 39,348,512, forward strand.
CGAGTGAACACTGTATGTCCTCTCGCACCTGTTGTGGTTGACAGTTCAGTTGTTGACAGTTCACAGACTGTCAAGCAGTTACATGACGTTGCCTTCTGGTCTGCTACTAATGCACCAGTGAGAGACTCACTGAGGTAACCTAGCTTTTATCGGACAAGGTTCCTGTAGCTGAGAAAGTGCTGTTCTCCCTCCTACTGATATTCCCTTGAGGACACTGTCATTTGGAGAGGAGCTTTAAGCTGCTTAGCCTCCTATGGACTTTAATTAAATCATGATGATTTTTTAAGGATCTTCGTCCGGATCTTGTAACTGCTGCTCCTCGTTCGCCTAAACGTCAGAACTTACACTAGGCCTAGCTACTTCGAAGCCGTTGTTTTTAAGCTAGTGCTCTCTCGCTCTCCTAGAGAGCGTCACGTTGGCTAGGCGACTGGTTTTTGCACCAGGAGGAGTTTTAGGGATACAGCCTTTGATTTCCCTTCTTTTAAACTGGCTTATAGAGCGAGAGTCTGATAGGACACGAGAGAAGTTCTCGGCTTGGGAGTTCATGCCTCTGCCCAGATAGACTTCTCAATTCTGGTAGACTCGCCCTGGCGCCTAGCCAGGAGACGCTCCAAGTTGTTTACAGGTCAACTTCTCAACTTTTGTCGAGCCTTTGAAGTTTTGCTGTACTATTATGTCACACATAACAAGGCTTTCAGGGATGGTAAATGGTTCCGCCTCAGTCGCTAACCCCGTCTGTTGCCACACCTGCTCCCGTAGACCCTTAAGGGCTTTGCTGCAAGACATGCAGTCCAAGCTTGCGTCCTTGATAGAGGACTTAAATGCGGAGAAGAACCTTCTGGCCAACAACCTTCCAACCGGTTGGTTGTGCGCCCTGTTGACGCTGAGGTAACCTACTCGCGTCTGCCAGTTGAGGTGGTTCCTCCTTCTGGCCAACAACCTTCCAACCGGTCGGTTGTGCACCCTGTTGACGCTGAGGTAACCTACTCGCGTCTGCCAGTTGAGGTGGTTCCTCCACCGATGCGACCCAGTGTGGGTTGCCAGTCGCACGTTGACGTTAAGCGACGCTCGGAGGTGGTTGTTGACGTTCAGGACGTTCAACAACCAGCAGAGGTGACTTGTTGTGACGCAGTGCGTCACCCTCAGCAACCCGGTAGGGTGTTGACTGCACAACCCAGACAGTCTAGACAGTTTCGGGTTGACGCTGTACTTCCTCGCGCACCCATGGTTGTTGACAGTTCACAGACTGTGCAGCAGTTCCATGATATTGCGTCCGGCTCCGTCACGCATCCACCAGTGCGACCGGATTCAGCGAGTCAGACGTTGCCCACTCCGTTGCCGTTTCCTCATCAGTTTCGGATGAGGAACCCTCTGATGAGGACGTTGCTGAACAAGACGATCAGCCCCCAGCCCTGCTATCCATCCAGAAGATGCTGAAGAAGGAACGCTGCCCAGTCAGGCTGTGGATGAGTCTGGTAGGGACACTGTCATCCGTGGATCAATTTGTGTCACTAGGAAGACTACACCTCCGTCCTCTTCTATACCATCTAGCTTTTCACTGGAAAAAGGACAAGTCGCTAGAAGCGGTCTCGATCCCGGTTTCCGGAAAGATAAAGTCTTGTCTGACTTGGTGAAAGGACTATATCAACCTTAGAGAGGGTCTTCCCCTGACTGTTCAGACTCCCAACCACGTTCTCTTCTCGGACGCATCGGACGTAGGCTGGGGTGCGACATTAGACGGTCGGGAATGCTCGGGATTATGGAACTCGAGTCAAAGGACAATGCATTTCAACTGCAAGGAGCTACTGGCAGTAAGTCTGACCTGGAAAAGCTTCAGGTCTCTCCTTCAAGGCAAAGTGGTGGAGGTGAACTCGGACAACACCACGGCTTTGGCGTACATCTCCAAGCAAGGAGGGACCTACTCTCTGACATTGTACGAGATCGCAAGGGACCTCCTCACCTGGTCAAAAGGTCTAGACATATCACTAGTAACGAGGTTCATCCAAGGCAACTTGAATGTCATGGCAGATTGTCTCAGTCGGAAGGGACAAATAATTCCAACAGAATGGACCCTCCACAAGGATGTATGCTAGAGACTTTGGGCCACCTGGGGCCAGCCAACCATAGATCTCTTCACAACCTCGATGACCAAGAGGCTCCCAATATTTTGCTCACCAATCCCGGACCCAGCAGCAGTTCATATAGATGCCTTTCTACTAGATTGGTCACATCTAGATCTATATGCATTCCCTCCGTTCAAGATTGTCAACAAGGTACTGCAGAAGTTCGCCTCTCACGAAGGGACAAGGTTGACGCTAGTTGCTTCCCTCTGGCCCGCGAGAGAATGGCTCACCGAGGTACTTCGATGGCTAGTAGACGTTCCCAGAACACTTCCCCTAAGGGTGGACCTTCTACGTCAGCCACGCGTAAAGAAGGTACACCAAGGCCTCCACGCTCTTCGTCTGACTGCCTTCAGACTATCGAAAGACTCTCGAGAGCTAGAGGCTTTTCGAAGGAGGCAACCAGAGCGATTGCTAGAGCAAGGAGAACATCCACCCTTAGAGTCTACCAATCGAAGTGGGAAATCTTCCGAAACTGGTGCAAGTCAGTATCCGTATCCTCGACCAGTACCTCTGTAACTCAAATAGCTGACTTCCTCTTATATCTGAGGAAAGAACGATCTCTTTCAGCTCCCACTATCAAGGGTTACAGAAGCATGTTGGCATCAGTCTTCCGTCACAGAGGCTTAGATCTTTCCAACAATAAAGATCTACAGGACCTCCTTAAGTCTTTTGAGACCACGAAGGAGCGTCGTTTGGTTACACCTGGTTGGAATTTAGACGTGGTACTAAGATTCCTTATGTCAGACAGGTTCGAACCGCTACAATCAGCCTCCCTGAAAGATCTCACCTTAAAGACTCTTTTCCTGGTATGCTTAGCCACAGCTAAAAGAGTCAGTGAGATTCATGCCTTCAGCAAGAACATCGGATTCTCATCCGAAACGGCTACATGTTCTACAACTTGGTTTTCTAGCCAAAAAGAGCTGCCTTCTCGGCCTTGGCCAATATCGTTCGATATTCCAAACTTATCGTATGGTTGGTAATGAACTAGAAAGAGTCTTATGTCCTGTAAGAGCTCTTAAGTTCTATTTAAAAACCTTTACGAGGCCCGTCTGAAGCTTTATGGTGTTCAGTTAAGAAACCATCTTTGCCTATGTCAAAGAATGCCTTATCCTATTTTATCAGACTGTTAATACGAGAAGCTCATTCCCATCTGAATGAGGAAGACCAAGCTTTGCTGAAGGTAAGGACACACGAACTTAGAGCTGTCGCAACTTCCGTTGCCTTTAAACAAAATAGATCTCTGCAAAGTATAATCGACGCAACCTATTGGAAAAGCAAGTCAGTGTTCGCGTCTTTTTATCTTAAGAATGTCCAGTCTCTTTTCGAGAACTGCTACACTCTGGGACCATTCGTAGCAACGAGTGCAGTAGTGGGTGAGGGCTCAACCACTACAATTCCCTAATTCCATAACCTTTTTAATCTTTCTCTTGAAATGTTTTATTATTGTTTTTGGGTTGTCCGGAAGGCTAAGAAGCCTTTCGCATCCTACTTGATTTGGCGGGTGGTCAAAGTCATTTCTTGAGAAGCGCCTGGATTAGAGGTTTTGATGAGGTCCTGTTGTATGGGTTGCAACCCTTGATACTTCAGATCCTAGGGGTCGCTCAGCATCCTAAGAGGATCGCGAGGCTCCGTAAGGAAGACGTACTTAAAAAGGCAGAGTAATTGTTCAAGTCGACTTCCTTACCAGGTACTTATTTATTTTATGTTTGTTATTTTGAATAACTGCTAAAATGAAATACAAAATACTTAGCTCATAATAATGTAAACAAGTAATGCTGGTCTCTACCCACCCCCCTGGGTGTGAATCATCCTATATAATCACCGGCTAAGTTTAATATTGAAAAATGTTATTTTTATTAATAAAATAAATTTTTGAATATACTTACCCGGTGATTATATATTAAAGGACCCTCCCTTTCTCCCCAATAGAGACCCAGTGGACCGAGGAGAAAATTGGTTCTGTGTTTACATTGAGTACTGAGTACCTGCTAGACAGATGGCGCTGTTGATGTACACCCCCTACCTGCATAGCGATCGCTGGCGTATTTTGAACGTAGAGTTTTCTGTCGAGCAACAGAGTTGCAGCCTATATAATCACCGGGTAAGTATATTCAAAAATTTATTTTATTAATAAAAATAACATTTTTTTTTCTAAATATTTTGGTGTATAAAATTGCAATTCATATTTTTTTTCTTTTCTTAAGCTTCAAATTGAAATTAGGGTACTTGTTACAGTAACGTCTGATTAACCCCAGTTTTAATTGTTGATGGACTTTCCAAGGCTCCTAGAATTGTAACTACTATACTCTATAAAACTTCAAGTTTGTGGCAGGTCCTCCATGCATTACTGAACCAGTTAAATATTGTTATAAGGTCAATGTATGTATGTATATATATATATATATGTATGTATGTATACACACATGCATATACATATAGTTTGCAGACGTGGACTGGGACAGAAAGACCATATATAGATGCAAGAGGAAGGACATTTCTGAGGCTTTTGTTCTGCAGTGGACTAGTAACGGCTGATGATATATGAGCTGTTACTAGTCCACTGCAGAACAAGTGCCTCATAAATGCCCTTCCTCTTGCATTTATACATGGTCTTTCTGTGCCCGTCCACATCTACAAACTTTCTTAGTTCTTTGAATCTATCGTCTTCTCTTATTCCCTTGCTTTGTTTAAAATCTCTAGGGACCCATTCTGTTATGCTTAATGTCCATCTAATAGTTTTCATTCTCGTAATTTGTCCTGCCCATGTCCATTTTTTTTTTCTTTCATGTTCTTGGAATATCCTGTACTTGAGTTTGCTCTCATATTCATGTTGCTCTTTTTCTGCCTCTTAGTTTTATTCTCATCATTATTCTTTCCATAGCTATTTGAGTTATAACTAGTTTATGTTCTAAGGCTTTAGTAAGGCTTCAATTATGCACAAGTTAATGCTGATATGACCATCTCATGAGATACTTTTCTTTGTAGAGGAAGTGGCATTTTACTTTCATAATCTCATTTTGTTCACCAAATGCTCTCCATCCCATGCTTATCTTTCTTTTAATTTTGGTCTTGTGTCCCGGGGAAACACTTACTGTCTGTCCTAAGTACATGATTATAATTATATTCATTAACTATCTCTAGAGGCCCCTCCATAACATATTTGTTATCTCACTACATTTTCATTGAACATTATCTTACTTTCACTCATATTCATTCCTATATTTCTGCTTTCTCTATTCATATCTTTTATCATCTTTTGTAATTCTTCCCATGATTCCCTAAACACAACTATGTCATCTGTCAATCTTAAGTTGTTGAGGTATTCCCCATTAATATTAATTCCTACATTTTCTCAATATAAATTCTTCACTACTAATGAAATCAAGGCATGACATCTGATCATGCCTTGATTTCATTTGTAGTGAAGACCGAGCAGCCTGTCCCTGATGTAAAATTTATATGAAATCTCAAGCAGACTGGAATGGGATTTTGCATGATATTTTGTGCTTGAATTGGTCACAATTATATAGTAGTGTTGATCCTGTTGTCCTTTTGAATGAGAATCGAGTCAACATAATTGATAGGCATATCCCTCTTGTGTGCTAAGGTACGGAGTGAAGGACAAACCGTGGTTCAATGATGATTGTAGACATGCTTATTTTGGAGAAGCAGGAGGCCTATCATCTTTGGAAGGGTAACAGATCAGATTTGTCCTGGAATAACTATATTCAGCTTTGAGGTTTTGCTCAGAGAGTTTATGCCTCAACTGAAAAGGAATACAATTTAACCATAAAAGAAACCCTTTCTGTTACAATTCAGGAACATAAATGGTGGTCTACCCTTAAATCTGCACTCTTTGGTGTAGATGTAAAAGTTCCTCCTTTACTTAAACCAGATGGCTCAGTCACTCAATTTCCAAAGGAAAAGGCAACCTTTTTGGCTGATGTTTTTGACTGTAAACAGAGTAATGAAAAATTTGAACTTCGTCAATCTTATTTTCTTGAGGCTAAACTAACTAGTTTAGCTTTTCGATCTCGTGAAATTAAAGCTCTGTTGATGTATCTTGATGCTTATGGAGGTGTAGACCCAAATGGTCTTTTTCCTTTGTTTTTTATAAAGACTGCAGATTTCTTAGCTCCAAAGTTATTTGTTATTTTGTGCAAGTTAGCAAGAAGAGGAGCTTTTAGCACTTGTTGGAGAATTGGTAATGTTACTCCTTTATGTAAATGTGTTTGTGGTAGCTCAAGTCCAACTGATTACTGCCCAATTTCCATAACTCCCATATTACCTAAAGTTTTTGAACGTATTTTGGACTTGGAGCATGTGATGCCCTTCTTACAATCTCCAATGCTGAACAAAATCCCTTGATTGTGGTCAGGAAGTTTGTATAATTGGCCATGATTTTAGTGCTGCCTTTGACTGTGTTAATCATGAGGCCCTTGTTTTCAAACTCAAACAGTTGGGAGTGGGTGGGTCGTTTCTTAGCATTATTATTGATTTTTTAAGTAATAGATCTCAAAGAGTTGCTGATGGGCACCATAGTGAGTATAGAAATGTGATATTTGATGTTCCTCAGGGTAGTGTTCTTGGCCCATTACTTTTCATACTATATGCTATATGCATGTGACATTGTGGTTTGGTCTAGAAAACAAGCTTGTTACATATGCAGATGATGCTACTCTTCTTTGCATCAATTCCATCCCCTGAATGTAGATCTGAGGTTGCTGAATCCCTTAATAGAGATTAGCTAAAATTAGTGCGAGGTGCAAATTATGGGGTATGAAGTTGAATCCTAACTAAACTCAAAGTATGATTGTAAGTAGGTCAAGGACAGTGGCTCCCCAACATCCGGATCTCAGTATTGATAATGTTTCTTTAACTTTGTATGACTCTATTAAGATTTTAGGTGTGATTCTCGACAGCAAATTTACTTTTGAGAAACACATTAGGTCTGTGTCTTCTTCAATTGCACAAAAAATTGGCTTATTGAGAAAGTCTTTCAAGATTTTCGGTGATCTATCTATTCTGAAGAAGTGTTTTAAATTCCTTCATTCTATCTTGTTTTGAGTATTGTTCTCCTGCTTGGTCTTCAGCTGCTGATTCTCATCTTAATTTGTCGGACAGGAACTTACGATCTATTAAATTTCTTATTCCTGATCTAGATATTAATCTTTGGCACCGTCGTTCAATTAGTTCATTATGTATGTAGCATAAGATTTTTCATAACTCTGACCATCCTTTACATTCAGATCTTTCTGGACAATTCCATCCTGTTTGTAATACTAGGCAGGCAGTTAATTCTAATAGCCAGGCCTTCTCCACCATGAGGCTCAATACTACACAGTATTCTAGAAGTTTTATTCCAGCTGTGACCAAATTGTGGAATGATCTTCCTAATCGGGTAGTTAAATCAGTAGAACTTCGAAAGTTCAAAGTTGCAGCAAATGTTTTTATGTTGAACAGGCTTGCATAAGTCTTTTTAAAGTGTACATATGACATATCTGTTTTGACGTTGTTACTGTTTTTAGAATGATTTATTATTTTGTTCTCATCATTTATTTATTTCCTTTACTCACTGGGCTATTTTTCCTTATTGGAGCATCTTGCTTTTCCAACTAGGGTTGTAGCTTGGATAGTAATAATGATTATAATAATAATAGGTATGCTGTGATTAATTAGGAGAGATTGGGTTTCCCTGTAACTCCTTTCTCAATAGTAATTTGCTCACTATCTTTATGTAGTTTTAGGATTGCTTTACTTTTTGTATAGATATCTTCAAGTGTTCCAACAACATTTTTCTATTCCTTGTTTTGAAGGGCTTTCGTTACTACTGATGTTTTGACAGAATCATAAGCTTTCTTTACAATCTATAAATGCTATACATCGTAGTTTGTCGTATTCTTTATTTTTCCATGAGCCGGTTAATTACATGGATATGGTCACTTGTTGAATACCCACTTCTAAAGCCTGCCCGCTCTCTTGATTGATTAAAGTGTAGCAGTTTTTCTATTTGGCCTAATATGATCTTTGTGAATATTTTATAGATTATGGAGTGTAAACTTATTGGGCAGTAATTTTTCAGGTTTTTTTTTTTTTTTTTTCGTCTCCCTTTTTGCGAATCAGTATAATGATGAAGTTTTTCCAAGGTGTAGGTACAGAACATTCTTATAGAGTTCAGCCTGTTTTATTACTATGAAATCCCCTCCATTTATTATTAAATAAATATACCTAACAATTGATTTAATTATGTATATATATATATATATATATATATATATATATATATATATATATATATATATATATATATGAGTGGATGAAATTTTAAGGTATTCAGATGTTGCACTTATAAAGAAAGCTAAGAATTCCATTGGATATTATGCATGAGGAATGACCTTGAAAAGGACTGAAACCTAAAATATTCCACTGAGGTTTCAGTAAGAATGCTGGTAATGTATTGAGTTTGGTTCTCTGTTCAGTGTTCGTCACACCTATAAAATGAACGAACAATTCGTAGTCAGCCGCATTGGTGAGTAGTCTCTTCAGTGCAGCTTGCCAATTACAATGTTAGTATAATTTGAGGTCTTTTTAGTGTTCCTTGTTACATAGCCTACACATTTCAGTCATCAATACCGCAGTGAAATTGCAGAATTTTCCAATCTTACACCATGTTGCTTTACAGCCATCCTAGCCCAACTTTGGGCGAGATGATCTAAATTGAAATTTTAGACGGATTCAAAAAATTGTCCTATGAGTGATATTCAACTCTTGAACATTGCTTGTGGTAGTGGAAAGCAGACTTGGTCAAAATTTTTAGCCAATTGTCACAAGGGTCAGTTATCTTAGTAAACAATTTTTTTTTTTTTTTTAATTAAATAAGAGCTCCTGAAATAACAGGAGCTTGATATACACATATGTGTGGGTGTCTTTGTAAAATACACAACTGTCATTTTAGAAAATTACCTTGCAAATAAAAAAAATGTGAGTGATTTAAGTATAACTAAAAGAAAGATCTCACTATATATAAATAGTTGTCCATCTCTTAAACTATGTTTTGTTTCTTACACTGCTAATTCGTCTCACACTTACTAAAACGAGTTTTGACGTTGAGTTATACTTGTTCATTTAAATAAAAAGAATCTATTACCAACCAGAATTCTGGAGAAAGTCAATTTTCCTCAACATATCTTTACGAAGATGTTCAAGCTATTCTGTAACCAACATTAATTCCAAGCAATTTCCAGCCTAAGCTGGATGTTCATCAGTTTGACGATGCAATCTCCTTAATTTAACAGGAAAAAATGATCAAGGTCACTTTTCAAAAATACTAACAAAGCTAAGCTTTCAATTTCTGACTGGAGATCTCTTAGTGTGACCAGAAGATTGTTTCTTAATTAGGTAACAAATCAGTTGATAAGCTTATTTAGTCATATTAATCAAATTTGATAGTACCACAATTTTGAATTTGTAAGTTTTATTTGATTGGAGATACTGGAGCTAAAAAAAAAATCTGCCATGATTGGTAGTCTTGTATGCTGATAATTTTCATCTAAGTTTGCCCATCAATGGAAACTCCTATATGATAAAAATGGAACCAATTTATGAGATAAAGAAAAAGATAAGTAAACTCGAAGTGCGTGGAAAATAAGAGCTATAAAGTTTAATTGGAGGAAATGTAGCCTGATAGTTATTGATATGATTAAGTGATAATTGAGTTATAGAATAGAATTCTTATTTGTTGGAAAGTTCTCAAGCCAATAAACAATGAAATAATAGAAATATGGAAATTGTTTTGAACAAAGTTCAATAGACGTAACGACGAGGTAATAGAAATTATTCGGTATGAGCTATCTTTGACGAGTTTGACCTTCACGTCTACTCCTGGTATATTTTGGTGTTCTATCAGCTTCCGCGTTGAGCATCATTGTATGAAACAAAACTATTATGACAAGTGTCTTCTTGAATAGATTAGAGAAAAAAAACGTGGTTTAACATGATCGGAAAAAGAGATTGTTCTGGGAGATAATTAAAGCTAAAGCTTAGAACTTAGAAGCCATAAGAATATGTTTGAGTAACAGTAATATATAAATAAATTACAGTAAATGTAAAACTGAAATAGATTTAATAAGGAATTGAACTTTCTACAGAGTTCCTTATCTTCCCGGTGCCGGGAACATTCATGCGCTATTATTGAAAGAAGAAGTTTACTTTCAACATCAATAGAAACATTACCTAGGAATACATTGACAAACCAGCTGTTGGCAATTGTAATTTCATAGTTTCGCAAATAAAGATGGATACACAAGATGTTTTGTGAACAAAATAATTTTATCAATTAGCTTTCTATATTTGATTAATTGAAAATTATACGAAATAATTAAAACAAGCATTACGATAAATATAAACGTGAGTTAGGTAACCTCAAGTAAGGTCTGCATCGGTGATGATGAAATAAATGTGTTGTAGATCGTCAGCTGCTGAAACGTCAACAACATGCCGACTGTGTCAGTAAATCGGGATTTGCTTTTCAAAGCAATTGGACGTAATTACAGTAAGTATTGATGTTCGTTTCAGTTGCAAGTAGTGTTTGTTATATAATTTCACGCAATTAAGGATGTCGAATTCATAATGGGTGGCTGCAGCTGTTTTCTGGTGTGCTATGGGCTCTAGGTTGACGAGACCCAAATTAATTCTTGCAGTAATTTCATTATATATTTTTTCCCATAAATATCTATAATATTGATGTAGTAGATACATTTCAGGACAGGCCCCCTATTAATCGTATTAGCACCCTATCGAAAATTTGTGTTGAATTAAGCTTGCCAAGTTAAGCGTACTGTAAAACTTAATCAGTTGGTAGGGTTTCTGAACTTTCTGGACGGTTGTATGGATGATAGCGGCCACCTGTATGTATGATTACGGCTAATTTAGAATACGGCAGTGTAAGGGTTCGCCGGCCCCCGTTAGGTTATTAGGTAAGGACACAGCTTGTAGGTTTGGTTAGGAAGAAAGTTTAGGTTAGTTGATGTCCATTTTTAATCCATACGGAAACTGGCCGCTGATATACAAAGACTCCTTCAGGACTACTTAGTCCAAATTTCGTATCGAATTGCAAGGGCTATAGATTGTAGGTCCCGGTTAGAGGTGAAACACATTACACTTACGACCATGATGATGATAGCCTGTTCAGTCCTATTTGTTTGTAATTCTCTATTTGTGATATCCTGTTTCACATATGATATAATACAGAACTAGATATTTTATAAATACATTTTATGGTAAATATATACAATAATGCCACGCCTTACAATCCTGTTTTCTATAGTGACTAAGGGATCAGGTTACTTGTACCCTAGTCACTTCGTACCATAGTCATCTCGTACCCAAATAACCAGTTATCAAAGGCGGTTGGGTCACCGAGTTTTTGTCTGGCAAAATACTCGGCTAACGCGTATAGCGCAACATATATCACTTGCCAGAACAGAGTCGCAATGATATAATATTTAATTGTGAGGGATGCCAGCCATAGCTGAGCAAAGACCTGTTAGTGAATAATTAGTGTTAGTTCGATAACCAACATGCTCATGGCTACATTTAGAGTAACGTGTATACTTTTGTAATTTTTCTTCTCATTATTTTATATTTTCATGTCAAGTTTTGACTCGATGTTCATAATGCTGGTGTGCATCAGTTATGCTCATAATCTCTTACCTGTAACGTCATACAGCCATACAGCAAGTGTCCTGTTTGTCTAACCATTGACACTTTATAAAAGTAATTTGTATTTTTTCTAGTAGTACAATGCTGAGTTCTTTAAAGTTAAACTTCCTACTTCAACTACCCTTTTTATAATGCTGAGTTCTTTAAAGTTAAACTTCCTACTTCAACTACCCTTCTCAGTCCTGAACCATAGGCCAAAAGTAAAGTGTCTTTAACAGGAGAGTGCGCAGGACTGCTCACCTGCCCTCACCACCTGTCGTTAACTACCTCTTTAATGATTTCAGTGGCCAATCCAGCTATGCTGAAGATATTTTCATATTTTGAATAAGTCAGGTTTGTATATCTAGGAAAAATACACATTACTTGAAAATAAATTTTATTTAATATGTTCTTGCCCATGCAAGTACAGCTGTACTGTGTCATTTATCGTTTTGTTGTTAATGTGGCATAGTGACTTTGTTTCTGTTTTTTCAGTAATTTATTTTCTTTTATGAATTGATAAACAAATTGAATAATAATACAGTATATAATAGTAAAGTAGTTAGAGGCAAGTTTGCATTTGAAAGTGTCTATAATTACAGTATTACCAGTACTTCAGGAAGATGAAAAAATACGCTGGAAATGGGAAGTTCATAGAGTTGGAGTTTGTTGATATGTTTTTGTAGCAACAAAAAAGAAACTTATATTCTGCATGGGTTTTTTTGGTGCTATAATCATGTACTTATTTTAACATTTTCAGCTGATGAAGAATTTGACGAGTTGTGTTTTCAATATGGCTTAGAAGTTGACGATATTGTCGATGATCCCGAAAAGGGTATTACATATAAAATAGAGGTTGGCGCAAATAGATACGACCTACTGTGCATTGAGGGAATTGCACGTTCACTCTGCGTGTACCTTGGTACACAGGCACAACCCAACTACCGTCTTGTACCTGCAAAAGAACCTGAGAAGTACAAACTCATTGTTAAGCCCGATACAAGCAAGGTAAGATTATTTAAAGTTGAGGTTCAAATACGTAATGCATAAACTGTTAAGTGTCCAGTATTATAATTTTTTCTTCTTGGAATTTTGTGAATATTTTTACCGAAATTAATTGCTATTTTAGGTTCGTCCCTTTGTTGTGGGTGCAGTTCTCCGTGACTTGACTTTCACCAAATCAGTTTATGATTCCTTTATAGACCTACAAGACAAGTTACATCAGAATCTTGCACGGAAACGGACGTTAGTTGCTATCGGTAAGATTTTGTTTTATCGTTATCAAGAATATTTTCATAGGTGTTAGATGAGAAATGAGTTCTCTCATTTCGAGGCATTAGAATTTTACCGTTAGTGTTTTTATTCAACAGAAAATGGTTCAGTAGTGAACTAGTCAATGCAGAATACTACCATTTACAAAATTACATTTAATTCTTGTTCTCGTTAATCGGACTTAATTAATTGTCTTGAAGACTTTAAGACCATGATTTACTGAACTAATTTTGTGAAGACAGTTCATACTCTTTAGTAAATTACATGAAATATTGTGTAATTAATTACAAGTTTATAAATTGTTTTGTATTACAGTACAGTACAGTTCAGTATATCAAAATAAAGTCCTTGTCAGCTTTTCCAATTGATATTTCTATCTCAATTTTTTTCACAGGTACGCATGACTTAGACACAATTACTGGTCCTTTCATATATGATGCCAAGCCACCACAGGATATCAGTTTCATACCTTTGAACCAAACACAAGTGTTCCGTGGTGACAAACTATTGGATCACTATTCTCACGATCCACATCTCAAAGAGTTTGTTCCTATCATTAAGGTGAGTCCAGTAGCATGCGCTTATTATGATTATTATTATTATTATTACTTAACTAAAATATGAGCCTTTGATTGATATTTTTAATTTTATTAGCAATTTAAAGTACTCATGTGATTTAATGGAAGTTAATTTAGATGTATATAGTACTGTAAATTATATTAATACACTGTATAATTTTTCATTAATGTTGGTTTTTTTAATTTTGGAATATAATTCAATATTCTTATTTGTCAAATATTATTTCTATGAATGACTCTTAAGGTTCATCTGATTTGGTACTCGTCTATCAAAAAATAAAATTTCCCATCTTCCCTGACTCCCAGTTGCTTCTCCCACCCCTAGTATGTTGATACAAGTAGGACTTGCATTCCGCCAATTTCAGAGACAGCTGTAACTGGTCGAATGGTGATAAAATTTTCTTTGTTTACCTAAAGGTAGAGATAAGGGTTCTGGACATTAACCTTTTCACCAATGCATCCCAGGAAGGGTGGGGACCTTCCATGGATTACAGTATCTTCACCTATCAGGGATGTGGTCAGAAGGGGAATCTTGCCTTCACATAAACTACCAGGAGTTTTTAGCAGTATTCCAGACACTTAGAGCTTAGGAGTCACAGATCATTGAGAAGCGTATTGCAGCTTTTACACACATGCCTTTTCTGCTCTACATTCAGAAGCAGGGGATATAAGGTTGGAATTATTGTTCCGCATAGCGGAAGGGCTGTTGTCCTGGGTGGAACTGTGAGGATTACCTTTTCATGCAATTTTTTCCAGGTAAATATCTCCTTATCAATCAATTGAGTAGGAAGAGTCAAGTGCTTCTAAATAAGTAGTCTGGTGGGGAAGAGTTTCTGACATTACTTAACAGGAAAATGGAGATATTTTGCTTGACTCTTCCTGGATCCCATGACATGAAAGGTAAATGCCATGCTACGGAACTGATCGAACCTGGAACCTTTTGTTTTTCCCTTGTTCTCTATGATTCGGGTGATAATGAAATAGTTCAGGCAGGATAGCACAGGTGGCTCCATATTGGACTCGGGTGAGATTGGTTTTCTGATGTTTAATCTCTGTTGTCAGATTGCCCAAGAATGTTACATGGCAGGACTAATCTTCTCTGACAATGTGGTCGTATGGTAGTTGTAGGTGATGCACTATTTCAACTTAGTATTTTGGATAATTCATATCGGTTAGGGTAACTTAAAGTAAAGTTTGTACTGGGTGATTTGCCTACATTGCAATTGGTAATTTTAGGGTTTCTCAATCTGGAATCATGTTGTTTTGCAAAAGGAGGAGAGAAATTTTCTAACATTCATTGACATTCCTTAAGCTACAGACAATTCAAGATAAGGCTTTTTGGATCGGCTGAAAAACATTGTTTTTTAAGTTTATTTTTTTTTTTTTACCTCAATTTTTTGGAGTTGATCTCTTTCCGTCACTTATCCTCATCATTTGGAGTTTTTTTTTTTTACCTCAATTTTTTGGAGTTGATCTCTTTCCGTCACTTATCCTCATCATTTGGAGTGTGAGATTTAGCCAAATGAACCTCAGGTGAGTTTCATAGAAACATTGGAAACTAATAAAAAAAACATTTATTATTTCTATACTCACCTGAGGTTCGTGTAATTCCCCCACCTCCTCACTGATTCGTAAGGTTAAGAGGCTGTTGAATTCTATTCTACGTAGCATATTGAATGCTGAACCTTGCTTCTTGCCATTCATTCGTCAATAAAGTATACAAAAGAGAGGGGTTATGGAAATAGGAAATTTAATTTTTGATGATAGATGCTTATACAGGCAAACTGCAAAGAAAAAGCTAGATGAACCACGGGTATAGAAATAATAAAATTCAGTATTGAAATTCCAGTTTCACATTATTTTTATTAAATCATATGATAGATGCTGATGCAGGCAAGCTGCAAAGGGAAATCTAGATGAACCATGGGTAAGTATAAAAATAATCAAATTTCTGATTGAAATTCTAATTTCACATTGATTTTTTTAGTAAATAATGAGTTCTAGCTAAAAGGGAATTTTCTTTCAGGACAAACCAGTATATCCTGTTATAAGTGACCAGAATGGTGTTGTGCTTTCCCTGCCTCCTATCATCAATGGTGACCACTCAAAGATAACCCTTCAAACGAAAAATGTTTTTATAGAGTGTACGGCAGTCGACAAGTTCAAGGCACAAATAGTTTTGGATACAATTGTAACCATGTTTTCACAGTATTGTAAGCAACCTTACACAGTGGAACCTGTACAGGTCAGTTATTGTTTGGCCTTTTGACATTATTTAAAATGCAGGCATAATTGTACTCTTGAAATTGAAAGGTTAAAGAATAAGGACTTTACATGAAAATATAATTTCAAATTTGTGAACTATGCAGGAGAAAATGGAATTCACTAAATCACAAAAAAAAAAAAAGGCTGAATAAGCCTTCAACTTTAAATTAAAATTGTAACATTAATAAGTTCTTTCCATAATGTCTCTAAACTTAACATTACGACTTCTTCTCTCCTTATTATGTACTTGAAAAAACTTTACTGGCTGAAAATGATAAAATCAAATTGTTTAGCAGAAAGATAGGGGAAGACATAGTTTTGCTCAGAAATTATAAGAAAAACTTACATCAAATTTTTTGTCAAATATATATGTATGGTTCCTTTTTTTCTATAAGCATGTGTTTGTTTATTAGTATGTGCATTCTTTTAACTGCTGGTTGCATGTGGATAGGTCAAGATAGGTATGTGAATACAAATATTGTTAACAGTATCTGCCCTGCAAATGCAAGAATGGAATCCGTATACTGATGTAAAATAAGAATTCCTTTTATGTATAGTAAAACATTCATAAAGATTCAAAATAGCTATGATAGGTGAGCCTAGACTTGAATCGAAGGAGTTTATACTAAAGAAACAATAGGGTTCTAAATATTTTCTCAATATTATAGATTATGTAAGGTTTTATCCAAACTGGAATACACTAGTCCACTTCATTATGATAATGAGATATTTTTATACCACCTTGAATTTATCCTTTAAAAAGTCTTTACTTTGTAGTTTTGAAATTGATATTTTATGTCGGTATTAAGATTTAAGAAAGTTTATCTGATGGTACATAGGAAATTGTTTTGGAATTCACTCCTCACTTTATGTAGTTGTTAAATTAGAGTTTCATAACACATTACTTTAAATTAAAATAGTTTATTAGAAAGCCAAGGTAACATAAAGAACAAATTTAGCATCACACTATTTTGATTGTCCATGGAAAAAATCTAAGGCTTCATCACAATACATGTATGTATGTAGTGTGATGTGTTGTGAAACTCTTAATTTATTAACTACATAAAGTGAGGAGTGAATTACAACACAATTTCCTATGTATCATCAGATAAACTTGCTTAATCTTAATTAATTTCTAAACATTCATGTGTTATTTTTTTTTTTTTTACCAGACAACCTACTGAACTGCCTCATAAAATCAAAACATATACAAAATTGTATTTAGACAATGAATGTATATTTTTCAATATTAAACTTACCCGATAATCATGTAGCTGTCAACTCTGTTGCCCGACAGAATTCTATGGAGGGATACGCCAGCTATCACAATACTAGAAGGGGGTGTTCTTACCAGCGCCACCTGTGGCCAGGTACTCAAGTACTTCTTGTTGACACCTCCTCAATTATTCCTCTGTCGTGCTTCTGACAAGACGTTCTGGGATACGCTTATGTTCTTGGAGTATTTTCACGACTTTGGTGAAGTATTTCTCTTTGATTTCTGCTGTCGCTTTACTGGAAACTTCTATTTTAGCTTAGTTAGCTTTTGGAATTAATTTGATTATTTTTGGTGACGAAGAGAGTATGAACTCTCGTTCACCTTTCAATGGCCGACCCTTCCCTTAGACGGAAGTGTTGGTGTCTAAGAGAGTATAGACTCTCTTTCTTAATTTTGCTTAACTAAAGTTATAGATTTTTTTTATATCTCTCCGCCTCTTATAGGCCTCTTCGATTAACTTCCTTTTATTATAAACTTATTAAAATTAATTTTTATATTTGTTTATATTCGACCTTCCTAATAGTAGGCGGTCTTTTCTTGGTACCGAAGTTAATTATCGTGAGCCCGTCATTTCGGTTTTACCTGTTAACATATTATGCTATTTTAAGGTCTTTGAAAGAATTTCTTTGATAGTCTCGTACTTTTTCAAAGTTGAACTAACGTTTTGTTTGTCTCGGCAGTTGTTGACGTTCAGAACGTTTCAACTTGCACTCTATCGTTACGATAGAGAAAGAATGTTCACGGTTTCACATTGCAGTAAGAGTAACCGTGTCTAGCGTTTTGTTCATTCTTTCTTAACTTAATGGTTTTGATCCTAATAAGGAACTTTTCTTTTTGGGAAATATTTCAGTTTTTTCCTTTAACAATAATATGTTTTAACGATATATATGATTGGGCTCTTCTCTCAGGTTCTAAGTCAAGAGAGAGAGAGAGAGAGAGAGAGATAGAGACGGAGGGAGAAAGAGGATAAACGTTTCCCTCAAGCCTGCCAGGCGTACGAGTAACGTCGTTATCGTTTTGCTCTTATCCCTAGTCTCTTTAGGGGAAGAAACTAAACGTTTCTAGAGTGATCTAGGGTTTAGTCTCTTTCCAGCCACTGAATTTTCTTTCATTAGATTTTTCTGTTACATTGTAATTCTGTTTTCGCAATTACTAACTTTTGAGAAGGATAGAATTGCGTGTTTCAGGTACAAACCACTTAAAGTTTCGAGTTCAGTGAAATAAGTGCAAACAGAAATCAAAGTGATAAGTGATTAGCGCAAAGTATGTCAGTGTTATGCGTGAGGGTACTTTTGTGCGCGCCAGTCGTCCTCCCAGTCCGGGACCTCTTGCAAGCTCCCAAGCCCAGGGGAGAAGCAATGTCGAAGGGCATAAGGGTTCGGCAGGCCTTGATCGGCGCACAGAAGTATCCTCGGTGGTTGTGGGCGTGTCTTACCGAGACCGTCACTCCCACCCGCAGACGATTGAGCCCTTATTTTGCTCGTCTGCAGAAGAGATTTAGAGGAGAAAATAAAGGCAGAGTTACGCTGGTCTCAGGTCTCAAGACCTCTTAAACGTAAAGTCCAGACCTATGCCAGACGTACGAAGTAAAGTTCAACAACCCGGCTGCACCCGTTCAGCCTGTGCTGCACCCGCCTGCACTCGCTGCACCCAGTCGCAACACCATCTGCCAGGCGTACGATGTTGTGGACTCTACTACAGTCCATGCAAGCACAGCTTTCGGACTTGATGCGTGAGTGTCGTGCTGAGAGTGTTGCACCTCCTGCACCTGTGGTGCACCAACCTCCTGCACCCGTTCAGCCTGTGCTGCACCCGCCTGCACCGGTGGTGCACCAACCTCCTGCACCCGTTCAGCCTGTGCTGCACCCGCCTGCACCGGTGGTGCACCAACCTCCTGCACCCGTTCAGCCTATGCTGCACCCGCCTGCACCGGTGGTGCACCAACCTCCTGCACCCGTTCAGCCTGTGCTGCACCCGCCTGCACTCGCTGCACCCAGTCGCAGCTCCATCTGCCAGGCGTACGATGTTGAACCACTTTCGGAGTTTGCTGTTCACAGTGTTGTTCAGCCTCAGCCTTCTTTAAGGCAACCCTTGCTTTGGGATCAGGAGAGTTACACTCTTCCTCCTCCTCCCCTTGCTGCTCCTCCAGTGGTGCAACTCTCGGTTGGGGTACAACAACCTCTCCCCTCCGTGAGTCTGTCTGCTCAACCAGCGCTGCACCGAGTTCAACCCTCATCTAGGCAAGCTCATCTACACCATGCACTTGCGCCTCAGGAGCCTCAGCTTGCTAGAACTTTACCTTGTTCTGCGCAGCCTCAACCTTCTCATGCTCCACTCATCTCTCAGGAACAGGAACGGACTACTCCGCCTCCGTCCTCCGCTTAGCTGGTACAATCCTTGGGTGCAACTCTTGCTAGGAGTCAACCTCCTTCACCCTTGCACCTGCCTTCTGCTCCGTCTGTTGTTCAGCCTATGCAGTCTGAACCTCAGGTTTTCCCTCAAGTTGAGGAAACCTCTGTTGTTGTTCCAGCTCGTTCTGACTCTGCTGTTCAGCATACCATGGTTCAACCCCATGCAAGCATGCATTAAGCACTCTAGCACTGGTCATGGAATTTCTGAGAAATGTTAAACGCCATGCACACGCTCTGCTTTCCTTTCAGCAGGCTCTGCTTACAGCAGGCTCTACTTCCTACATGCTCAGCATTCAGCATGCTCTGCATTCAGCATGCTCTGCATACAACATGCTCTGCATACAGCATGCTCTGCATTCAGCATGCTCTGCATACAGCATACTCTGCATACATCATGCTCTGCATACCTTACCGCATGCTTCTCAACACATCTTGGGTTGTTGCCAACTCACTAGACTGTCAAGCAGTTTCATAACGTTGCCTTCTAGTCTGCTGCTTTGCACCAGTGAACCCTCACTCAGAGAACTTAGCTTTTCTAGGATAAGGTCCCTGTAGATGAGAAAGTTCTTTTCTCCCTCCTTCTGATATTCCCTTGAGGACTCTGTCATTTGGAGGGAGCCTTTAGCTGCATAACCTCTTATGGACTTTTATTTAAGCATAACATGCTTACAGGGAAGGTAATGGTTACACTTCAGCCGCTAATCCCGTCTGTTACCACACCTGCTCCCATAGACCTTGAGCTGTGTTGCATGACATGCAGTCCAAGCTTAGTCCTTGTTAGAGGATTTTTTGTTTACGGAGTCAATGTGTCACGGGGAAGACGTTCAACAACCAACAGAAGGGACTTGTTGTGACGCAGTGGGCAACCTCAGCAACCCGTTAAGGAGTTGTCTGTACGACCCAGACAGTCTAGACAGATTCGGGTTGTCACTGTACTTCCTCGCTTGCCCATGATTGACAGTTTACAGACTGTGCAGCAGTATCATGATCTTGTGTCCGGCTCCGTCAGACGACTGGCTTTTAAGAGCTCCCTCAAGTCGTCGCTGTCTGGAGATTTTCAAATGGACTATGGATCTGACCAAGGAACTGGGCCTCCTGGTCAATTTTGAGGAGTCTCAGCTCGTTCCATCCCAGACCATTGTCTCCTTGGGTATGGATCTTCAGAGTCGAGCTTTTCGGACTTGTCCGTCGGCCCCAAGGATCTTCCAAGCCCTAGAATGCATCCAGAGCATGCTGAGAAGGAACCGATGCTTAGTCAGGCAGTGGATGAGTCTAACAGGGACACTTTCATCGCTGGCCCTGTTCATCGAGTTAGGGAGACTCCACCTCCGCCCCCTTCAGTATCATCTAGCTGCTCACTGGATAAAGGACATGACGCTAGAGACGGGCTCAGTTCCTGTTTCCGAAGAGATGAGGTCTACTCTAACGTGGTGGAAGAACAGCATTCTTCTCAAGGAAGGTCTACCATTGGCTGTTCAGTCCTCCGACCACCGTCTCTTCTCGGACGCATCGGACACGGGCTGGGGTGCGACACTGGACGGACAGGAATGCTCGGGAACATGGAATCAGGAGCAAAGGACACTTCACATCTATTGCAAGGAGTTGTTGGCAGTTCATTTGGCCTTGATAAACTTCAAGTCCCTCCAGCTTAACAAGGTGGTGGAGGTGAACTCCGACTACACCACAGCCTTGGCTTACATCTCCAAGCAGGGAGGGACTCATTCGAGGAAGTTGTTCGAGATCGCAAGGGACCTCCTCATTTGGTCAAAAGATCGAAAGCTCACGCTGGTAACGAGGCTCATTCAGGGCGATATGAATGTCATGGCAGATCGCCTCAGCCGGAAGGGTCAGGTCTTCCCCACAGAGTGGACCCTTCACAAGAATGTTTGCAGCAGACTTTGGGCCCTGTGGGATCAGCCAACCATAGATCTATTCGCTACCTCGATGACCAAGAGGCTCCTCTTGTATTGTTCTCCGATTCCAGACCCAGCAGCAGTTCGCGTGGATGCCTTTCTGCTGGATTGGTCCCATCTCAACCTGTATGCATTCCCGCCGTTCAAGATTGTCAACAGGGTACTTCAGAAGTTCGCCTCTCACAAAGGGACACGGCTGACGTTGGTTGCTCCCCTCTGGCCCGCGAGAGAATGTTTCACTGAGGTACTGCAATGGCTGGTCGACGTTCCCAGGACTCTTCCTCCTAGAGTGGACCTTCTGCGTCAACCTCACGTAAAGAAGGTACTCCCAACCTCCACGCTCTTCGTCTGACTGCCTTCAGACTATCGAAAGACTCTCAAGAGCTAGAGGCTTTTCGAAGGAGGCAGCCAGAGCGATTGCCAGAGCAAGGACGACATCCACTCTCAGAGTCTATCAGTCTTTATGGGAAGTCTTCCGAAGCTGGTGCAAGGCCAATGCAGTTTTCCTCAACCAGTACCAATGTAACCCAGATTGCTGACTTCCTGTTACATCTAAGGAACGTAAGCTCCCTATCAGCTCCTACGATCAAGGGTTACAGAAGTTTGTTGGCAGCGGTTTTCCGCCACAGAGGCTTGGATCTTTCCTCCAACAAAGATCTACAGGACCTCTTAGGTCTTTTGAGACCTCAAAGGAACGTCGGTTGTCCACTCCAGGCTGGAATCTAGACGTGGTCCTAAGGTTCCTAATGTCATCAGGATTTGAACCGCTCCAATCAGCCTCTTTTAAGGACCTCACATTAAAAAACTCTTTTCCTCGTGTGCTTAGCAACAGGTAAAAGAGTAAGTGAGATCCACGCCTTCAGCAGGAACATAGGTTTCACATCTGAAACGGCTACATGTTCCTTGCGGCTCGGTTTTTTTTTGGCTAAAACGAGCTTCCTTCCCGTCCTTGCCCTAAGTCGTTCGAGATCCCAAGCCTGTCCAACATGGTGGGGAACGAACTAGAGAGAGTACTTTGCCCTGTTAGAGCTCTTAAGTACTATTTAAGAAGGTCAAAACCATTACGAGGACAATCAGAAGCCTTATGGTGTGCTATCAAGAAGCCTTCTCTACCAATGTCTAAGAACTCAGTTTCTTACTACATCAGGCTTCTGATTAGAGAAGCAAATTCTCATCTGAAGGAAGAAGACCTTGCTTTGCTGAAGGTAAGGACACATGAAGTGAGAGCTGTGACTACTTCAGTGGCCTTCAAACAGTCCCGTTCTCTGCAGAGTGTTATGGATGCAACCTATTGGAGAAGCAAGTCAGTGTTCGCATCATTCTATCTCAAAGATGTCCAGTCTCTTTACGAGTACTGCTACACCCTGGGTCCATTCGTAGCAACGAATGCAGTAGTAGGCGAGGGCTCAGCCACTACATTCCCATAATTCCATAACTTTTTAACCTTTCTCTTGAATACTTTTTATGGGTTGTTCGGTCGGCTAAGAAGCCTTCCACATCCTTTTTGATTTGGCGGGTGGTCAATTCTTTCTTGAGAAGCGCCGAGGTTAAAGGTTGTGATGAGGTCCTTTAGTATGGGTTGCAGCCCTGTATACTTTAGCACCTTTGGGTTGATTCAGCCTCCAAGAGGAACGCTGCGCTCAGTAAGGAAGACGAACTTAAAAAAGAGACAGAGTAACGGTTCAATTCGACTTCCTTACCAGGTACTTATTATTTCATTGTTATTTGAGATAACTGTTATATGAAATATGGGATACTTAGCTATCCTTTAATCTTGTACACTGGTTTTCACCCACCCCCCTGGGTGTGAATCAGCTACATGATTATCGGGTAAGTTTAATATTGAAAAATGTTATTTTCATTAGTAAAATAAATTTTTGAATATACTTACCCGATAATCATGATTTAATTGACCCTCCCTTCCTCCCCATAGAGAACCAGTGGGACCGAGGAATAATTGAGGAGGTGTCAACAAGAAGTACTTGAGTACCTGGCCACAGGTGGCGCTGGTAAGAACACCCCCTTCTAGTATTGTGATAGCTGGCGTATCCCTCCATAGAATTCTGTCGGGCAACAGAGTTGACAGCTACATGATTATCGGGTAAGTATATTCAAAAATTTATTTTACTAATGAAAATAACATTTTTATAAGATGCAACAATCTTTCAAATGTAACATACCATCGGCATATTGTGCTTACCCTTTTATTATGATAAATAACCATGATGAATACTGATAAATATTGTTTCATCATATTGAATGTTAACTTTTAATTCATGAATTCCTGTTTCAGGTCGAATACCCAAATGGAGAAGTAATCCAATACCCTACTTTGTTATACAGAGATCAAGAAGCTTCTGTTTCTTATTGCAACATTCTTGCTGGTGTATCAGAGAGTGCGGAGACCATATCAAAATTGTTAACATCAATGAGTTTGACTGCAAAACCAAAGGGAGAAGATAAAGTTATAGTCAGAGTGCCTCCTACAAGGTAGAGTTTATTAACTGCTTTATTAATCTTTTTTCAAGACCCTTTAGTTATTTTTTTTCCTTATTTACAATTAAAGTTTTATTTAGTGGGTAAATTTGTATTCATAATTTTGTCTATTGTTATAGAAATATTGCATCAAAATAATTCAGGGTACTTTATGGTATGAGAAAAATTGAGATACAGTACCATTTTACTTAATGGTTAGACATGCTGCAATAAGTGCATAGTTTTAGTTTAAGAATAACAGTGCCCAGTTTTTGAAACTTAGAAGATAGTTCAAAACCAGAAATATATTAATGAATATAAAGGTTCTGATACAAATTGTTTGTCATGCAACTCAACCTGGGACTTACAGTACTACTTTAGGTTACGTTCAATGACATTTGGAAAAGCACCATGTTTCTATCAGTGAAACAAGAACTGTTCAGGGAATTTTCTTCCAGGTACGATGTTTTACATGAAGTGGATATAGCGGAAGATTTTGCTGTGGCCTATGGTTTTGATCGCCTCGCTGCAGACATGCAGATGCCACCTACTAACACAGTTGGACAAGAATTTGAGCTCAACTACTTAAGTGATAAGATTAGGTTATTGATGTCTCAAAATAACTACACAGAGGCAGCCACTTTCTCACTGCTCTCTAAAGTAAGTTAGTTGGAGTTGGACCATTTCAGCCTTCATAGTTATTCTCTAATTTTGTTAAATTTTAAGGTTTTTACATTTAAAGACTTAAGGCATTTTATTATGAGAACTTGTAGTAATGATAATAGGGGGAGAATAACTTTTCATCTGATATTCAATCTTGAAAACTCGGATATGTAAAAACTTATGAACTGCTTGATGGCAATTGAATCTTTTTCCAGGAAACTAGATTTTTCAATATTTAACTTAGCCGGTGATTATATAGCTGCAACTCTGTTGCCCGACAGACAACTCTACGGTAAAAACTCGCCAGCGATCGCTACACAGGTTGCGGGTGTGCCCAACAGCGCCATCTGTCGTACAGATACCCAGTACTCAATGTAAACAAAGACTCAATTTTCTCTCTGTCGAGCTATCGACAAGACGTACTTACTTGCTGTTGCTAAACTGGAGTTTTTTCACAACTAATTGGTGAAGTACTTTATTCTAGTTTTGAGCTTTCGCTATGCAGGTGTTTTATCTTCATCTTAAATCTTGAACTCGTTTTGGATAGATTTAATTATGGTGACAAAGAGAGTATGGACTTTCTTTCACTTTTAAATGGCCGACCCTTCCCTTAGACGGAAGTGTGTTTAGGCTTTTAGTAATTATATCACGTTATAGATTTTCCTCTATATATTTTTATCTCTCCGCCTTTATTAGGCCTCTTCGATTAACTTTCCATTTATTATAAACATATAATAATAATTTTAATGTTTTGTTTATATAGACCTTTCCTGAGAGTAGGCGGTCCTAATTTGGAAACCGAAGTTAATCAACGTTGAGCCCTTTATATCGTAATGAGCTAAGGATTTAAAACTTTTTAAATGTAATATTTTATGAAAGATTTTCTTTGATAGTCTTCGTAGGGGAGAAGTCTGTTTTCAAAGATGAACTAACGTTTAGTTTATTTATGCTACGCAGTTGTTGACGTTCAGGACGTTCAACATGCGCTCTATCGTTACGATAGAGAGAGAGTGTATCACGGTTTCACTTTGCAGTAAGAGTAAATCGATTCTGACGTTTTGTTCATTCTTTCTTAGCTTAAATGTTTTAAATTCTATTTTAAAGGAACTTTTAATTTGAAAAACCTTTCAGTTTTTTCCCTTTAGTCAAATAACATGTTTTTTTGACGAGATATAATTGGGCTCTTCTCTCAGGTGCGAAATCAAGAGAGAAAGAGAGAGAGAGATAGAGACGGAGGGAGAGAGAGGAGAGAAAACGCTCCGTTCAAGCGGGTAACGTTGTTCTCGAGTTACTCTCGTCCCTAGTCGCTGTACGGGGAGGAAGGATAAAACGTTTTAGTTTTTTATTCTCGTCCCCAGGCTATGTGCGGTGAGAGATTGAAAACGTAGTTATGTGAACTAGTGTTTAGTCTCTTTCCCAGCCACTGATTTTTTTTTTTTATCTTAAAATATGTTTTCTGTTTTTTGCTGGTATTAATGAGCTTGCATTATACGACTGATTTCGCAATTACTACCTTTTAATGAAGGGTAGAATTGCGTGTTTCAGGTAGAAATCAGTAAAAGTTTCGATTTCAGTGAAATAAGTGCAAAACAGAAAATCGAAGTGATAAAGTGATATGCGCAAAGTGTTACAGTGTTGCGTCCGAGGGTTCGTCTGTTCGTGCCTGTCGTTCACCTAGTCCGGGACCTCTTACATGCTCCCAAGCCCAGGGGAGAAGTAATGTCAAATGACTTATGGGTTCGAGAGGCCTTGACCAACGAACAGACGTTTTCCCTCTATGGTATCGGGTGTATCTTACCAAGATCTCCCCTACCATAAGACGAGAGAGACGTTGTTTCTCCTCGTCATCCGAAGGCTTTTCGCATAAGAAACCTGTCACAAGGTTTCGAAGCCCTTAAGCGAAAGTCAGTCCTTTCAGGACAGGTCCAGCGTCCTGGTTACAACCATTAGGACAGCTCTGACCCTATGCAGTCATCGGATAACTGCTCGCCGCCTAACAAAAGCGTAACATAGACTCCGAGAGTCTTTTTTTGTAGGCAAAGTGTTGCGGTCACAGACGTTACCCTCGTCTCTTACCACAACCATTTCCGTTGATCCTTAATGGGTTGTATGGCAAGACATGCAGTATATGCTTGCCTCCCTTATGGAAGACTATTCTGCCGATTAGTCCGTTGAGTCTAGCCGTTTATCTCATCGATATCCTGGCTTTCAGCCAACCTAACGTTCCTTTGTGCTTACTGTTGACGTTGGCGTAGCTTAGTCACGTCAGTCAGGTTGTTTAGAACCACACTCGATGCGGTCTCGTGTGGTTTTTCAGCCGCATTTGGACGTTAGGCCACTTGCTGATGCTCCTGTTGACGTTCAAGACGTTCGCTAACAATCGGAGTTGACTTGTTTTGACGCTGTGCGTCAACCTCCGCATTCTAGAGTTGTTTTGACTGCTCAGTCTAGGCAGTCAAAGCAGTCTCGAGTGGACGCTGTGCGTCCTCACGCACCTGTTGTGGTTGACAGTTCAGTTGTTGTCAGTTCACAGACCGTCAAGCAGTTACATGACGTTGTGTTCTGGTCCGCTACTAATGCACCAGTGAGTGTGGACTCTGCTTGTAAAGCATTGCCACCACGGTAGGTCTCTCCCTTGCTTGAGACTCAGCTTTTATCGGACAAGGTTCCTGTAGATGAGGAAGTTGCTGTTCCCCCTCCTACTGATATTCCCTTGAGGACTCTGTCAGATGGAGAGGAGCCTAAAGCTGCTTAGCCTCCTATGGACTTTAATTAAATCATGATGATTTTTTTTAAGGATCTTTGTCCGGATCTTCTGTAACTGCTGCTCCTCGTTCGCCTAAACGTCAGAGCTTACACTAGGCCTAGCTACTTCGAAGCCGTTGTTTTTAAGCTAGTGCTCTCTCGCTCTCCTAGAGAACTTTACGTTGGCTAGGCGACTGGTTTTTCACCAGGAGGAGTTTGGGGGATACAGCCTTTGCTTTCCCTTCTTTTAAACTGGTTTATAGAGCGAGAGTCTGATATGACACGAGAGAAGTTCTCGGCTTGGGAGTTCATGCCTCTGCCCAGATAGACTTCTCAATTCTCGTAGACTCTCCCTGGCGCCTGGCCAGGAGACGCTCCCAGTTGTTTACAGGTCAACTTCACAGCTGTTTTCGAGCCTTTGAAGTTTTGCTGTACAATTATGTCACGCATAACTAAGCTTTCAGGGATGGTAAACGGTACCGCCTCAGTCGCTAACCCCGTCTGTTGCCACACCTGCTCCCGTAGACCCTAAATGGGCTTTGCTGCAAGACATGCAGTCCAAGCTTGCGTCCTTGATAGAGGACTTTAATGCGGAGAAGGTTGCTACCGAACCTTCTGGCCAACAACCTTCCAACCGGTCGGTTGTGCGCCCTGTTGACGCTGAGGTAACCTACTCGCGTCTGCCAATTGAGGTGGTTCCTCCACCGATGCGACCCAGTGTGGGTTGCCAGCCGCACGTTGACGTTAAGCGACGCTCGGAGGTGGTTGTTGACGTTCAGGACGTTCAACAACCAGCAGAGGTGACTTGTTTTGACGCAGTGCGTCAACCTCAGCAACCCGGTAGGGTGTTGACTGCACAACCCAGACGGTCTAGACAGTCTCGGGTTGACGCTGTGCTTCCTCGCGCACCCATGGTTGTTGACAGTTCACAGACTGTGCAGCAGTTCCATGATATTGCGTCCGGCTCCGTCACGCATCCACCAGTGCGACCGGACTCAGCGAGCCAGACGTTGCCCACTCCGTTGCCGTTTCCTCATCGGTTTTCGGATGAGGAACCCTCTGATGAGGACGTTGCTGAACAACAAGACGATCAGCCCCCAGAATAGATCAAGCCCTGCTATCCATCCAGAAGATGCTGAAGAAGGAACGCTGCTCAGTCAGGCTGTGGATGAGTCTGGTAGGGACGCTGTCATCCGTGGAACAATTTGTGTCACTAGGAAGACTACACCTCCGTCCTCTTCAATACCATCTAGCTTTTCACTGGAAAAAGGACAAGACGCTAGAAGCGGTCTCGATCCCGGTTTCCGAAAAGATAAAGTCTTGTCTGACTTGGTGGAAGGACAATATCAACCTAAGAGAGGGTCTTCCCCTGGCTGTTCAGACTCCCAACCACGTTCTCTTCTCGGACGCATCGGACGTGGGCTGGGGCGCGACACTAGACGGTCGGGAATGCTCAGGACTGTGGAACTCGAGTCAGAGGAGCATGCATATCAACTGCAAGGAGCTGTTGGCAGTACATCTGGCCTTGAAAAGCTTCAAGTCTCTCCTTCGAGGCAAAGTGGTGGAAGTTAACTCGGACATCACCACGGCCTTGGCGTACATCTCCAAACAAGGAGGTACCCACTCACTGACGTTGTACGAGATCACAAGGGACCTGCTCATCTGGTCAAAAGGTCAAGACATCTCCCTAGTAACGAGGTTCATCCAAGGCGACTTGAACGTCATAGCAGATTGTCTCAGTCGGAAAGGGCAAGTAATTCAAACCGAATGGACCCTCCACAAGGATGTGTGCAAGAGACTTTGGGCCCCTTGGGGTAAAACCATCCATAGATCTCTTTGCAACCTCGCTGACCAAGAGGCTTCCAATCTATTGCTCTCCAGTCCCGGACCCAGCAGCAATACATATAGATGCTCTCCTCCTAGATTGGTCACATCTGGATCTCTACGCATTCCCACCGTTCAAGATTGTCAACAAGGTACTGCAGAAGTTCGCCTCTCACGAAGGGACAAGGTTGACGTTAGTTGCTTCCCTCTGGCCCGCGAGAGAATGGTTCACCGAGATACTTCGATGGTTAGTAGACGTTCCCAGTAGTCTTCCTCTAAGGGTAGACCTTCTACGTCAGCCACACGTAAAGAAGGTACTCCAAAGCCTCCACGCTCTTCGTCTGACTGCCTTCAGTCTATCGAAAGACTCTCGAGAGCT
>NC_090738.1:39383134-39443134 GCF_036898095.1 Palaemon carinicauda
TATTGTCTTTGAATATTAATTGCTTGCCAAACCAGAGTGTCATAGCGTCAATACGTATGCATTTTCATCCCTTATTCCATCTTCCACATTGGAAAATTCAAAAGATTCAACCAGTTAATACACTTTTACTAGCCCCGCTAGTTAATATTTGAAAACCATTACATTCATCTATAAAATTGGCAATCTTTGGAATAGAAAATCCTGAATGCTGAATTTAGATAGCTCATAAACACACACAAGAAATTAAGAGGTGTTTGGAGTGGCATTCTAAGTTTCTGTTTATCAAAAGGGTTTCATCTTAATATATTTTTCAGCATCACAAATTACTTTAATTATTCTCTCCATAGAAATAATTTATGTCAAAAAGCATTTATTATAGGCTAATGGGAGACTAGCAGGAAAATGTTTCAACATTAGACAATTAGTATATACAGTAGAGCCATCAATTGAATCTGAGATCCATGTTGTTTTACAATAATTGCTCCTGACTTTATACCAGGTAAAGTTCCTAACTATCAGATTCAAATTGTGAAGGATTTAATACAGGAACTGCATATGATTATTATCTGCTTACTAAGTTATTTTTTTTTTGTTAAATTTCTTATTAATTTTATCAACATTAAGTGTGGATGGGCATAAGTTAAGTGCAGTAGTTCAAAAGTTGTTACCTGTTGTGATGACCGCTTAGCTTTTAAGAAAATCTAAATCGCCTGCAAACCAAGGTTAATTCATCTGGGACATAATGAACAAAGCTACATATTTTTTTAAATAATAGAAAAGTTTACCCTCAGCTAAGAATTTTGCTGTTTGGACACACCTTAGGTAGCAGCAGATCCTCTTTCATCCGAGGATTTGCAGGGTAGTGCTCAAGAGAGCACTTTCATAGCTTGCTTTCTTCTCAGATCGAGAGTGCTCGCTCAACGTGAGGATACAGGGTAGACACCTCTATCCTCATACCTCTGAGCTCGCCAGCCTTCGCAAGCAGGCTACTTGTAGGCGCCACTGTGACTTTACGAGACTTCTTGAATCTCCAACTTGTAGTTACCTGTGATCCAGAGCATCTACTTTCACTACCCCATACCTGCAAGATGTAATACGCATGTCCGTAGACATGTTTTTGATAGGCCCTGTGGTAACTGCACAGCAAGTGGTATAGCTACCGTAGATTCTCGCAAGACTAGTAGAAGTAGTTTGGGATGAATGAAAAGGGAATGACTGGTCTTTTATTTTCTTCATCTTCCCCTCTTGGAGCATATCATCCAAAGACACTGTCAGCGGGATGTCTTCAACTGCAGGTGTGCCCCTTATTGCTTGTAGCTGCGATCGAAATGAAGAAGGTATAAGTGAGTGGGGGCCTGGTGCTTCTCCCCTCTGCCACTTGGTAAGAACTGGGACAGTTGTTGACACTTCGTTGAAATTTTTTATAGCCATATGCTAGCTTGCGTTGGTTTCTTCTCCTACATAAAGAACTTAGGTTTGTATAGTAAGGAAAAATACAAATTACATTGAAATCTCATATTTTTTTAAGATGTCTTTGATTCTTTATTTGATCTTTATATTTTATTCCTACACAAATACAAACCATTCTCCATTAATAAGAGTATTGCTTCAGTAAAGCTAGAGTCATACTCGTATAGTTTAGAGAAATACAAATGCCTAAAAAAACATGTGTGATTTTACACAAATACTTTGCTTCATGTAAAGTAGGATTTATGATTGTAAATTATTTGCAATATTTTCTCACATTTTCTTTATACTTCCAGGCAGATATAGGAGAGAAGATGAGGATCAATATAGATAACTATCCTTGGGTAAGAGTTGGTAATCCAAAGACGACAGAATGCGAAGCAGTTAGAATCAGCCTCTTACCTGGATTATTGAAAACAGTCGCAGCAAATAAGCACATATCTCTACCTCTGAGGTTGTTCGAGGTTAGTTTGAGTAGTCAACTCCAAATGCTTATAAAGGTGTAGATTTTACAAGGAAAGGCTACTTTTAAAATTATATAAAACCAATGTATGTTAGGTGTTATTAAAGTAGCCATAGTCATAAAGTAAAGGATGAATATAATAATTGAAGTTATGGGTTGAATATACAGTACTGTAATTATTGTACTTTAATGAAGAATATTCAGGGCCTTTTTAAGCAATCTGCTATGAAGGACTGCTTTAGAACTGTTTTTATTATAAACATTTAAACTTGGAACGATTTGCTTTACGTGTAACTTAGTCATTGAAAGAGCTTTAACAAAATAGATTAAAAACAAGGTTTTTAAAGTGGATTTTATGATTATTCCTAGTGACCGTATGCCCAACAAATGGGCTTTATGAGTAGAGCTGGCGTATGTTTAAATATCAGTAGATGTACTGTATATACTTGAATGCTATTTGCAAGTTTTTTCAAGCAGTTTCAATATTATTTGAGAACCAAAGGGACATCAGGTGTTCATGTTGGTTATTGACTACATCTATTGTCGTAGTACATAAATCAGATATGGCGCGAGTTATAGCAAAACACAATTGTATTTGAGAGGACCCACACTACTTTGTATGGTAGACAAAATTATTTTATTCCATTTGAGTAGTATGCCTAATTTGGATTTTGTACAAGTTGAAACTTCATCACTATTAAAAGTTTATGACATACATATTTTATGTAACCTAAGGTGATGTTCAGTATTATTTGCTGATTTCTAAAGCTAGTTTTCTTTTTTAGACTTGTGTTTTTTAATGTTAAACTATATTTAATGATTTGTAAATCTAAATTTCACGTTTTAACTCTTGATCTTTGGCGATTTTTAATACTCTACAGTATTTTTGGCCAATTTCTAATGCAAAAATTCACGTTTTTACCTACGCTTATTTTACAATAAGACATATTTGACTATTTCCAGCTCTAAATTTCTCATTTTGAATAGTGATGGCTGGCAATTTTTTGTTTAAGAAATTTGGTGTCATGTTTAGAGTTTTCACCTTGTAAGATTTTCACAAATGCCAAATGTGGATAACAGGAGTTGACTATATTGTAAGTCCTTACAAGGAATAAGATAGTAACAGAAGAAATATTAATACAAGAAGATTTTTGGCCCTTGTCAAACTTGCATTTGTTTACATAATGTGAATTTTTGTACAGTATTTAAATTTATTCCCAAGATTTATAACTAGCTGTGTGGGTTATTTATTATGAAGCAGTTTATTGGTAAAATATTAGCAACTGAATACTGAATCAAATGTGACTCATACGAATATAAGTAAACCGTATTTGCAAATAAACAACTCCAAAGTTATATTAGTTGGTATGTTAGTCTACATGACTAGAGATGTTAGAGGTTCTAGTCAATTTGGTTGTATATTAAAGTTTTGTTTTTAAAATTCCTATAAATTACCTTTTTATTTCACCAGCAATTTATTTTTCAATTTTGTTATGATTTATTTTTATTCTAATTGTACTTTTTTTTTTCTTTAATCCATATTTTGCAAATATTCATCTGATTTTGCAGGTGTCTGATGTTGTGCTTAAAGACTCGTGTCCTGAAACTACAAGAGGTGTTGGTGCAAGGAATGAACGTCACTTGAGTGCCATTAATTACAATGTTAAGGCTGGAATGGAGATTGTCCAGGGATTACTTGACAATATCATGATTGCTCTTAAAGTTCCCTTCACAGAAGACAAAAGCTCTAAAGGCTATTATTTAGAAGGAAAGGATTGTAAGTATTAAATTCATTTTAATGTATGCTTTGTAGTGACAGAAATTTATACTATGTACATTGGTCTGCTGTAGTTCTGAATGTAAACAAGTAATATTTTAAAAACTTGTTTCGTATTGAAGGAGAGTTGCTGTTCAGATCATAGTCTATGTCTATGAAATACTGAAATGTGTTACATTTATCCTCAAATAGATTATTTTGCTTGAAAACATTCTTCACAAATAGACTAGTCATTAATATATAGGAAATAGAATATTATCAAGTGGTTTAAATTTAAAGTGTCAATTGATAATTGTTTCAATAACTATTCCTGGTTCCGAGTAATCTGAATTTGAACAAGATGCGTAGTCTCATACCTCACTTCATGATCATCAGGGTCCCCTTTACAAAATAAAAAATTACGTGTTCAGGTCCTCATCCATCCCAGTTATACATGATTTTCTGAGCAATAATATATTGGGATTTCAGTTCTGGTTAGTTTCCAACTGTACGTCTCTCACAACCTTACTCACCTCATCCATGAACTAAGTATTTTGTGATCATATTTCTTTTAAATTTCCCTCATCATTGTGTGTCTGCTTTCACTGCATATAGGCTTTATACTTACTTATTCTAAAAGTAACACTTATTTGCAAGTCATTTATGAATTTTTTCTAAGGTGGTTGCTATATTGTTATGATTTATTTTGTTCTATCCTGTGTTCTTATTTTCCATTTCAAAATCTGCTTTATAATTTATGTTTCTATGCTTTTACAAACCTTGGTCCTTTAAAACAAAGGAAGGTCTTCAACGGAGCTGAAACAGCCATTAGATTTGTTACCAAAATAGTTAGTATGATAGGTGATAATATTGAGCATGTAGCCATGGCTTACTCTTCCATAAAAATCACCCAAGGGAAGTGTACATGGTACCTCTTGTGTCTCTAGTTTGATTAATGCCGAGGATCTTCCTCTCGCTGATGAAAAACAGCCTGGTCCATCGTCATATATTTGTGGTGGGAGTAGATCTGAGCAGCTCAGGGTTCTCTTGTTCGGAAGGTACTGGACCTTGGACTCGCACCAAATTTCCGTGTCGAGGTTATTATGCTTATTTGTGAGTACAACGAACTAGTGTGACGATCAGATCTGTAGATCTAACTCTTGCTTGCAGTCAGTCCAACAAGATCCTGCCCCCCCAAGCTTGTAGGTAGCGAAGGTTCTGCATGCACAAGTCTTCTACGTGATCACCTAACTGTTGTCTGGTAGAAAGGCAGAAATCCTTTTGGCACACCAGGCCTCAAACCAGGGGGCAAACTGGGATTTGAAGAGGAGGGATGGCCTGGTGCCCTGATTCTCAAAGGAAGTTGATCCTCAGCTTCCACTGGGGGTTCAGAATGCATTGATCTGATAGTAACTAGATCAACAGTCACTTGTTCTATCTCGGCTCTGCCAGTCCACACACACAGATCTTTTAACAAGCTGAAATCCTTCCATGCACCGAGATCTTTATATGACCCGAGGTTGTTCTATGGGATGACATCTTCCATGCACCAAGATCTTTATACACCCCAAGATTGTTCTATATCTTCCATTGACCGAGACTAATGTGAATGCCCAATAGGAAATTGCAATGAGCCACCTTTCAAGACCACTCGGCACTCGTATGAGTATCATACAGTATTCTAAGGGTAAAGAAGATTCTGTTAGGGTACACTTTGAAACTCCCCTCCTTTGGGCAGAGTAATCACATGATATCTTTGACCCAATGGCACCCGATTCCGGTCAAGTGCCTGTGGAAGCAGAGAATTCCAAGACTGGGTTACCACTTGTCAAGGTCCTTGCACTCATTCGTGATTACAATGACCTCGGGATGGTTGTTGTGACTCCTGTCCATAGAGAGAGATACCATCTATTGATCAGTCCTTTGACCCCTTCCTCTCATCAAAGTTGTAAACCGGCCCTAGGATTTCCTTGGTCGGATCTTGCTAGGGTGTGTTGTATAGGGTTAATTCCTAGATCTCTGGTCAGAATAATTCCCTACGTTTCAACTAATTGAAAACGATTCTTACCTCCAGAACTCTCTTGACAATGAAGAGTCTGCTTTCCAGAAGACTGCCATGGAGAGATCAGAGCATGAGAGCACCTCGTTCCCAGTACTTGTGTGTTGTAATGGAAACTGATGCCATGACCAGCCTCCAGGTGACCTCATGGATTAACCACTGGTCATCCTGAGATGCAGAATGAAGTGCACCCATTTGGTCCTTTCAGTTGCAAAGGCTCTGACCTTGGCACACCAGATGGCAAATCAGTGGGCCAACTGGGTCATGAAGAGAAGGGATACTGTCACCTGCTTCACCAGGCAAGTTGGGGTACAGGAGGCATTATTTCCAAGGAATGCTATCTGTGCCACCAGCCTCTTCCTTCTCGAAGAAAGGTGTGGACAACATTTCACCCTTATGCGTCCAGGAGGTCTGGTAGAGGTAAAAAGGGAACGCTGAAGTTGGAAATCCCCTTCTCCAGCTGCCGAAAGTGGGAAAATCCTTATCAAGCCATTTGGTAACGTGGCAGTGATATAAACACAGGTGTGTGGTAGACGTCTTTTGGGTTGAATATCAACTACTTTTCACCAACTATTACCCTCCCATCCCTTACATGCACCCTAGAGATGTTCCAAACTTACCCTGAGAAGTTATAGAAAGCTCTGGCCCTAGGGGCAGATGCAAAAGTGACAAGGAGAAGAATGCTCTCTGTCATTCACGTTGTTTTTCGGTGCTTCTACTGTTGACTCTTCCTGGAGGAAAAGTCCTATAGAGGATGAAGACTGATCCTCAACCTCTGCTGAACAAGGTTTCTCTCCAGGGACCATTCAAGGTGGAGACAAAATGTACTGAGGTTTACCATTTTTTATCTGCTATCTGCTTGCTGCTCGGTTGAACAAGAAACTTTCACTATTCTGTTTTATAGTCCCAGACCCCTGGGTAGCATTTGAGGATGCCTTCCAAAACCTATGAGATAGTCTGGAAATGTATGACTTTCCGCTAGAAACCAGCCACTCATGACTTGAGATTCAAGTCCTCCATTTCTTCTCTACAAGAAGTGACAAGTAGGGATCAGAATGAATTGCTTCTCTATCCTAAAGAGAACTCAGAGCTTCAAGCTGCAAAAGTAAAGAATAACATATCCAACTTGCTTAAATATACTGTACTCAAGAATACTTTCTTCTGGCTTTGTGAGACCATCAGATATGTGTACCCTATAACCAGCGAGAAGATGGAAGGACCATCCTGCGCTTGAGCCTATAAAGTCAGTGTTATTGGATCTACCCTAGCATTCAGGAAGAACCTGTCAGGAGTGCAGGTCTTGAAGGCAGGGATCTGGAAGTGTCAGACTACTTTTACCGTCCACTACCTTAGGAAGTATACCGACAGATCCTTGGATACCTTTACTTTTTGTCTAGTAGTAACTGGTCAACAGATTGAGTAGCTAACTGAGCTCCCTCACCGGACATTTGGTATCTCATCCACAATAACAGTCACAACAGAAGTGTCTAATGAAAGGTAGGATCACAGGCTTTTCCCTCTCCTTTCTTCTTTCTCTCTTGGCTTGCAGTAGCCATGCATGTTGTTTACATGCTGGACCGGAAGCCAGATGCAGTGAAGTCTGCTGGCAAATCTCAAAATAGCGTAATTTTTCTTCAGAAAAATTATGTTTATAATTCTCTCTCCAATTCCCCCCCCCCCCCCCCCCCCCCCCCGACAAGGAAAAGATGGATAGAATGTATGGAAACCCATTTTCCATATATGTCCATATTTTATATCTAAACAACTTATCCTATGAAGTTTATATATACAGTATACTGTATGTTGTGCCAGTTACTTGGTAGGACCTAATACTTGTGATATCTTCATACCCAGATTGTTTGGAGGTTAACATGCACTGTCTTTTCAGCTCCCATACAGGACTAAGTGCCTTGACAAGTCATTGAAAAAAGAACTAGCCAGTTTTGGTTTTATGGACGTCTTATCCTTGTAAGGATAAGCCTTCTGTTAAAGGACTATAGTTTATATTCATATACAAACAAATCACAAAATTTGAATCCTTTTTCTTAACTATACAAACCTGAGTTCATTAAGTTAGACAATCTGCCTCAACCACCCTGCAAGTCCTAGATCTAAGGTCGATGGTGAGTGCATAGCTGATTGTTGGATGGGTAGGGCTTACCCCTCACTTGCCAACAACTAATATCTGTATCACTTTGTTTTAAAGTTTAACACCTGTTCCAGCCAAGCTAAAGTTATACTCCTATTAACAGGCTAAGGTTTGTTTTGTAGGGAAAAATACTAATGAAAGTGAAGTGTGATGTTTTCTCTTAATCTTTCAATGACATAAGACATCTTCATTGAAGTGTGAGAATCAGCATAGAATATGTCTACCAGGAAAGATTCAATTCTAATAATAGTGTAGGTACAATAATCATTTAATTTCTTCCCTCCTCCCCCACTTTTAGATAAGCTAAGAGAATTTTTTAGATGCATGTGTGATAAACACTCAGATTATATATCTCCCCCCACTTTTAGATATGTTAAGAGAAATTTTAGATGTACGTTTGATAAACACTCAGAT
Organism: Palaemon carinicauda; assembly: GCF_036898095.1. NCBI lineage: Eukaryota > Metazoa > Arthropoda > Malacostraca > Decapoda > Palaemonidae > Palaemon > Palaemon carinicauda. The sequence goes on from NC_090738.1 coordinate 39,391,443, forward strand.
TATATAAAGTTCACAGGTATGTAATGGCTGGATACATGTTCACCCATTGGTATCATCTATTGGGACTTGCTAGAGAGGGAGAGGGGTAGGATGTTTCTTTCTAAAGGTCAAGAAGCTGGAGGCTTCAATGGTTAAAAATTAATTACTCTGGTAAAGTACAAATAAATTTTATTTAGATTTTTATTCCAGTGTAAATGCATTTATACTTATTTCTTCCTCCCTCAACAGATCCCAGTTTCTTCCCAGGATACTCTGGAGACATTATTGTAAATGGTGTGGCAGTTGGACAGATTGGACTCATTCACCCAGAGGTCATTATGAACTTCAACTTGAACAATCCAGCAGCAGCTCTAGAAATAAACTTACAGAAAGTGATAGATATAACTAACTTTGGACAGTGATGACGAGTTAAAAATAAGTTTATAAGAATGTTCATGGCCTTAGAAGTTTTGGGGGATTTAGACTAGTAATTGGTTTTATATTGCATAGTAAACATGCAACAATTCCAGTAATAGCTTTTATAACTAATGAAAGGATGTTCTTCCAGAAATTTTCTGTCTAGTAGGTAATTTTACATCAATTTATATTATTCAGTAGAAAAACACAGTGTACCATATTTGGTAGCATCTGTTATCAGTTTTGGAAATTTGCTGCATATTAAAAAATCCAATGTTGTATCCCAAGTCACAAAAAATTAAGGTATGTAAACCAGATATACAGTATGTCATAGTTTGTGGTATCCACAACAATGAATAAACAAAAAACTTATTATAAAATAATTATGCTTTGTCCATTCTTCTATAAACAGACAAAAGCATAATCATCATGCCTTTAAAACATGGAACCATTAACTTAACAGTTGTTATTTTTTTTGTTATGTAGATCAGAAATTTTATGCAACAATGCATTCAGTGAAATTGAACACTTAAGCATATTTGGTTGACAAAGACATGCTTCCCTTACCATAAATTACTTCCCTTACAATTAAGGTAATACTGTACACAGTAATTGGTCAGGGGAAGAATATTGTATATCATATTCTATTGTTTGGCAAACCAAATAAATCTTTCAACATAATTTTGTTTCTGTCATATTCGCTTCTAGCCTACAAATAAAACAATCCTTAGAACTCCAAGAGGATGAAAAAACAAAAGTGGTGCTTAATTCGAGAGCTTTTATAGAGTCCAGTGTCTTATTTTATTCCTACATGAGTACATATCATTGTTTTTTAATAGGAGCAGGACTTCAACAAAGCTGAATCAACCATTAAAAGGTAGTTATAGCCATCGGTAGTTGGCGGGGAAGCCTTGCCCACTTATCACTCAGCAAGGCAGCACTTCAAACTTTTGCCCACAAGTACATTAGTGCATTCTCAGATCGTTCAGGTATACCATGAAAAATCAAAAGTACAAGGACGTGTTTTCTGGATAAGAAGCTATAAAATGCATGGAAGGTTTATGTACGCAAACCTGCCATTAATCTAATCATCCTCGTGCCTTAGCAGGGTGGGGGGAAATGACTATTTGCAGTCATTACATCGCTGTGTGGCTGTATGACGACAACTACAGCCTAAGGCGTTGCCAGTGCTCCGTTGGCAGGAGGGCTTGATGCCATAAGGACTTTAGAGACTACCTTTGCCATATCGTTACGACTCCTACTTCACCTATGGAGATGCCGAAGGACGTGGCACCTGATGGTGTTGTTTCTGCTGCTTTTAAAGTGGACACTGTGGCCGTTCCTCCTTTGCAGCTACGTTATTGGATTCCAAGAACTCAACCCAGAAGACTGGCAAGAAGCAGATGTGCTTCTTCTTCTCTGCCTATTTTTCGTAAGATTCTTTAGACGCTGCTACTTCTAAAAAGATATCATCCAAGAAGTCCAGGAATATCAATCAACAGAGAGTTCCATGAGATTTTAATCAATGTCTCATCACTTAAGTATGAGAGAGAGATACCTGGAAAGCTATCACGGTACACAGTGCACAAGTTTACACTTGCTTGACCGTTACTCAAGCAAGCCCTTCTCCCCCTTGAGAGAGAGAGAGAGAGAGAGTGTGTTGACCACCCCGGTATCTTACAAGCACTGACATGTACACACATGGTGACAGGTAAGTATTAAGTATATGATGCCTTTGCACCTTGCTCGATACAACGCTCACCAACATGCATTGCAGATGATAAAAGTTACTATGCCATACTTTGTCAGACTCCAGGGGCCTGAGTGCCAAATCAGTTCTTTTTCTGAGGAGGGAATTGGGTTGAAGATTATGCTCTTTACCTCTTCAGTGGTTTAAAGCGTAAGAGCCCGACTAGTCAGTTGTTGAAATCTTAAAATCCTCAAAATTTCAGAGTACTGTATACTCCCAGTTCTGCTCTTGGTCCTGAGCATGCTTGTTCTTTGAGGAAAGAACTTTTAACTGAGGTGACGAGTAATCTGGTTTTCAACATCACGATGATGCCCGACTTCGGTCCAGTGTCAACGCAGAGAACCTAGAGACTGAGTTCATTTATCAACATTCTTACACTCATTCATGAAAAGGCTACTATGGCTTCAGTGACAGTGGGATCTACGGTCATCAATCAGTGAGTTATCAGGCCTCAGGGCCTGAGAATTCACTACTGTTAAGCCTGTTGAGTAAGATTCTACCTCCTGCATTTTCTCGACAGAGAAGATTCCATGTACTGTACCTGGGGAAACAAGATCGTCTTCTCTAATTGTTGACCCTGAAGTCTGTATTTGATGGCAGGATTGCCACTGGAGAGACTAATGGCGAAAGCAGTCTTTTTAGGCCTTGAGTTTGCTGCCATGGAATCTTTCATAAGCAGCCTTCTGAATCCATCAGTGGTCCTGTAGTCACCTTCTTTGCCATTACTCAGGATTTGTAATATCCTGAGACCTTAGCGAAGTACTGCATGTTGGGTTTTGTTTAGTGCAAAGACGGTAACCTTTTTTGCACCCAACTTGGATAACCAACGAGCTAACCGAGTTCTGAAGAGGGGCTATGCAGTTGTTTCCCGATTCTTTAAGCAAGTTGGACAAGAGAACGCCACGATGCTAGAGGCTATATCTCTTCCTCAGATGGACATAAAAGCTGCGGTAGGGAGGAGGAGGCTAGACATAACTCCTTCGTCCATCAAGCGGTTACCTTCAAGGTGGATAAGCATACTGTCCGGATTTGCTTTTAAGAATGCTCTGGTTGGCTCTAAATCCTGATGAGGTCTCCAGTTGCTTCTTGCTACAAAAAAGGTATAAACAGTGTTCCATCATTGGTGAGTAGTAGGTTAGCCATGGCACCAGCCATCTGTTGAGATACTACCATTAGAAATTTATTGGGTCCTTTGACTATCCAGATAATACTGTACTACATTAGATCCTTATCTAGTTACGGCTGTTTTCTTTTGCCTACATATACACAGAATAGTCTGCCCTATTCTTTATTTGTTCCGTAACCGAAATACAAACCACGCTATTCACATTGGGTTTACCTTTTAGCGCAGCTGAAATGACGAGCCAATAGTTTTAACGAGGGTTAATTACCCCCGCGCTAATTAGCGGGGGGTAGGGGAAGGGTAGCTTACTACACCCCCCCCCCCCCCCACCGGTGACTTGCTTCACTTCACTTTTGGCTCGGCGATGAACAGACGTGTCTGAACATCGTCCTCGTTGACAGCCTTTAATCTTTTTTCTGCTTTTTCTTTACTACAGCTTGTGTGTGTGTTTGAAGTTGACTACCTATTATCATTATCTTTACTATGCGTACGTGCCCTGGTGTTGCCGGCCGCCCTTGTGGGACCTTTATGTCGGCCTTGGATACGGATCCTCACACCCTTTGCCCTCAGTGTCGGGGCCGACGGTGTGACCAGGAAAACATGTGTAGTGAGTGTAGGGAGTGGTCTGCCTCCCAGTGGGAGAGGTTTGGCCGCCGGCGTAAGAAGTCCAAGAGAGACCGTTCTCCTTCGGGGTTTGCCTTGAAGGAGGAAGGTTCTCGGGACTCTTCTTTCGCCGCCCAAACCTCCTCCGAAGCTCCCCCTCGTCCAGCTCCTAAGGAGAGTCGGCCGAGTGGTAGCGCAGGCCCTAGTTCTGTTTCCCGACCTTGGGTGGGGGGAGAGGGCGTCGCCTCCCATAGCGGGGCGGTTCCCCCTCCTCCTCCGGGGGAGGTTATTGATAATTCGTTGTCTAATGATGATCTCTTACAGATTTGGGCTTCCCTGGGGCTTAAGGGCTTGCCCTCCAGGGTCGCCTTGATTGACCTTGTCTCGTTGGGGGCCGCCGTTAAGCAGTTGCCGGCGGTAGCAGAGGTAGACCCTCTGTCTATCGTCGACGTCGTGGTGGCAGAGGCCTCCGACGGGGCGGGGCAATCCTCTGCAGGTGCAGTTGAGGATGATGGTGCTGACGGCTCTCCTCCCCCTTCCGTACATCCTTCGAAGGGGGAAGTGAGTCCTACGGGCTCTTCTGCTGTTCAGCTTCCCTCTAAGGGAAGTGCCTTGACTGAGACTCCCCTTCGGAGGACTGATGGTCCTGATGATCTTCCCCGTGGCCGCCTTCGCCGTAAGGCTCACCGTCCGCTGCGTCGCAAGGGCTTCCCTTCCCCTTATAAGGGGGTTAAGAGGCGCCTTTTTGGATCTTCTTCCTCCGAAGGGGACTCTCGTCGTCGTACTCAGCCTACAGCTCCTGATCCATTGGACCTCTCTGCAGACCGTTCTCCAACTCCTGCTAGAAATTCACCTTCTGGGGAACTCGTCACCCGACGGGCAACGGTCCCTTCGGGGCAAAGGGATTCTTCCCTTTCACGTGCAGTGTTAGCGCACAGGCGCTCTCCTGCTCGTCAGCGCTCTCCTACTCGTCAGCGCTCTCCTGCTCGTCAGCGCTCTCCTGCTCGTCAATGCTATACTGTTCGTCAGCGCTCACCTGTTCGCCGGCGCTCTCAGGATGTTCGCCCCCCTCGTCAGCGCTCTCCTGAGGACATCCTACATCCTGTGGTTCCTGAAGAGCGCTTAGCGTGCCAGCATTCTTCTGCTCGCCCTTCTGCAGTGTTAGCGCACAGGCGCTCTCCTGCTCGTCAGCGCTCTTTTGAGTATCATCGCCCTCCTGCTTGCCAGCGCTCTCCTGTGGTCTCTGACCATCCTGCAGTCCCTGTTGGACACCCTGCGCGCAATCAGTCTCCTGAGCTCTCTCGCGATCCTCATCTTGTGTCTACTCAACATCGTCCGCGTTCTCCAGCGCGTGTTTCTAAAGCACATGTTCGCCCACGCGCCTACGCTCTTCCTGTTCCTGTTCGTGAACGCGCCGCGCCACCTGTTCCTTCACAGGATCTCACGCGCCGCCCCCTTGCTCGCCAGCGTTCACAGGCGATCCTAGTATCGCCTGTTCGTCAGCCCTCTCCTACGCGTCAACGATCACCTGTTTATCGGCGATCTCCGGACCGCCCGCGTGATTTACAGCCTGCGCGCACTCGTTCTCCAACACGTTGTCGACCAGAGGTTCTGGAAGGACATGGTTCACCGTCTGCTAGCTCGCCATCGCGCGATCATTCACCTGCGCTTCCTGCGTGCTATCGCTCGCCAACGCGTCACCATGCGACAACGCGCCATTGCTCACCTGCGCGTCAGCGTTCGCCAGCTCACCACCGATCGCCTGCTGATTTACGTCGCCAGCGACCTTCCTCGGCCACGCGGCAACGCGTTTCCTCGCCATCGCGCCAACGCATTCGTTCCCCGACTCGGGTACGCGCTCGTTCACCTGTACACCCTCGCGCCCACTCGCCCGCGCGACCGCTCGACCGCGCGCCCGCTCGCCTGCGCGCCCGCGCGACCGCTCGCCTGCGCGCCCGCGCGACCATCGTTCGTGGCGAATTTCGCAGCCAGTGGTAGCAGCAGGAACGCGTGTTCCCAGACAGCGCTCTGGATCGCCTCCATCTAAACGCAGGACTGTTGTGCAGGACAGGGAAGACACTGCGGAGAGGTTAGTGCGTCTTTCTTCCCCTCCTTCTTTTCAGGCAGGTCCAGTGGTGTCCACTCAGCAGGATCGCCCGATCCCTTTCCCTCCAGCGAGGATTTCGGACTCTGTGTCCGTGGAGCAACAGACTTGGTTTGGTCCTCTGATGCGGGCGTTAGTGAGGGTAATGAAACCAGCACTCGCCGAGCAGGGCAACAAACCAACGGCTTCCTCTCCTACGCTGAAGAGAAAGAGAGGAGTGGGCTTCGTGGTGACTTCCCCCAGGGCGAAGTTGGTTCCCAAGAGGTCTGTCGCGAAGCCCCCTTCTCCTGCTCGAGCGTTTTCTCCTTCCCCCGTGGACGAGGCTTTTCCGTCCTCGGGTGAGTCCAGTGAAGCGGTAGTCTTCCCCTCGGCACCAAGGGGGGAGACTTCGCTTCATGGAGGAGTGTTGTCTCGCGAGGAAGGGGCTCCTCGAACCTATTTGTTGGGATCCTGTATCCCTCCCAGGAGGGAATCCAAGGACTCCAAGACCGTCCCGAAATCACCTTCGAGGATTCGCCAGGAACCTGCGGCTCCCCGGGGAAACGTCCACGCTTCACCCCAGGAAGAGATTCCGGGGACAGGAGACTTAGCTGCCAGCCTGCAAGGAGGAGATCAGCAGGAATCCGAACATGCCTTCTGGCAGGTCCTGAGCCTGATAAGGCAACTTAACGGGCTTATGGACCCCGTGATCGCCCCCCGTGAAGGCAAGGACACTATCTTGGACGAAGTGTTTGACGTTCGGAAGGCCCCTAAGTCCAGTGCGGCTCTGCCCTGGTCTCGGGGTCTGAAGAGTGCCAGAGCTAGGGCCAACGCTCAGCTCGCGATTCTTGCCTCCTCCAGTCGTTCCTCTGCCGGGAACAAGCTCATCCCTCCTCCTCGTCTTCAGCAGAGGAGGTATTTCGAGATCTTTGGTGAGTCCAGCCTCGCGCTTCCTCTCCATCACTCCGTGGAGGAGCTGGCGAAGGGAGTTCCCCTTGAGAAGCTCTCTGCCCGGCAGGTGTCGTTCTCGGCGGCAGAGATCCTTAGCCATGAAAAGGTCGCGAAGTGTGCCATGCAGGCCACTTCGTGGCTGGACTTTTGGCTAGGAACTCTGGGCATCCTATTGCGCTCCGAGGACTTGTCCAAGGAGACCAATAGGAAGGCCCTGGAGACCTTCTTACTCTCGGGCACCAGCTCCATCGAGTTTTTGGCGCACCAGGTTACCACCCTGTGGGGCAACTCGGTGTTGAAGCGGTGGCGCGATGCTGTGACCGAGAGATTCCATCCGAAGGTCCCCGACGTGGATGTGTGCAGGCTCAGACATGCATCCCTTCTGAGGGAGAACCTGTTTGAGCCTCAGGACATGGAGCGAACGGCTGAGAGGTGGAGGAAATCCAGCACGGACTCCCTCCTCCATAGGGCCCTTACAGCTCGGCCCTATAAGCCTCCAGCTCCGCCGCAACAGCAGCAGCAGCCTCGTAAGGCTCCAAAGCAGGCACCGGCAGTTAAGAAGGTGGTGTCTAAGCCCCAGCCCTTTCCAGCCAAGGTCAAGAGGGGCAGTAAGTCCTCCAGGGGAGGCAAGACTCCTAGGGGTAGCAGCCGCGGCCGCAAGCCCTAAGGGTGGCAATCCCCCTGCGTGTCCACCTGTGGGGGGATGCCTTCAGCGTTGCGTCCGCAGGTGGCAGCAACACAGGGCCGATGCTTGGACGGTCTCAGTGATCGGCCAAGGCTATCGCGTCCCGTTCACAACATCTCAACCTCCCCTGACAGCGAATCCAGTGTCGTTGAGCTCCTATGCCATGGGGTCGGCAAAGGGGCTGGCCCTTCAGGCCGAAGTCGAGACCATGCTCGAGAAGGGTGCTCTCCAGGAGGTCGTCGACGGCTCCCCAGGCTTCTTCAGTCGACTCTTTCTTGTAAAGAAGGCGTCTGGAGGCTGGAGACCTGTCATCGACCTCTCAGCTTTGAACGGGTTTGCTTGACCCGGTTCAGCATGGAGACAGCAGACACGGTCAGACTTGCGGTGAGACCACAAGACTTCATGTGCACACTGGATTTAAAGGACGCGTACTTCCAGATCCCAATCCATCCGTCTTCCAGGAAGTACCTGAGATTCTGCCTAGACGACAAGATCTACCAGTTCAAGGTGCTGTGTTTCGGTCTCTCCACAGCTCCTCAGGTGTTCACCAGAGTGTTCACCCTGATTTCATCTTGGGCGCACAGGAACGGCATTCGTCTCCTTCATTATCTGGACGATTGGCTGATCCTAGCAGACTCGGAGTCGACCCTTCTTCGGCACCGAGACAGGCTTCTGGATCTTTGCCAGGATCTAGGGATCGTGGTAAACCTCGATAAGTCCTCTCTGCAGCCGTCCCAACGACTGGTTTATCTAGGCATGCTAATAGACACCAATCTCCACAAAGCCTTTCCATCAGACGACCAGATAGCAAGGCTGAGGAGGGTGGCGGAACCCTTCCTCAGGCGAGAAGAGCTCCCCGCCCAGTCGTGGTTGCGTCTCTTAGGTCACCTATCCTCCCTGGCCCGTCTGGTTCCAAACAGCCGCCTCAGGATGAGATCCCTACAGTGGCGGCTCAAGTCCCGGTGGAATCAAGGATCCGATTCTCCGGACATTCTGATCCCGTTGGGGTATTTGAAACGGACGGACTTGCGGTGGTGGCTGGTCGACGAGAACCTGCGGAAGGGAGTGAGTCTTCTCGTCCTCCCCCCGGAATTGACTCTGTTTTCGGACACGTCAAAAGAAGGGTGGGGGGCGCACGTTCTGAACCAGAGGGCCTCAGGCCTTTGGTCAGAATCAGAAAAGTGCCTACACATCAACCTGCTAGAATTGAAGGCCGTCTTTCTGGCTCTTCAGCAGTTCCAACGGTCCCTGGCGGGTCACTCCGTGGTGGTGATGAGCGACAACACCAAGGTAGTGGCTTATATCAACAAGCAGGGAGGCACTTTTTTGCAGCAGCTATCCCATCTTGCAGTAGAGACTCTGAGGTGGACCGAAATCCACTCGATAACACTATCAGCTCGCTTCATTCCTGGCAAGAGGAATGTGCTCGCCGACAGTCTGAGCAGGGCCTCGCAGATAGTGAGTACCGAGTGGTCTTTGGATCCTCAGATAGCCAACAAAGTCCTGACTTGGGGTTCCCCGACTGTTGACTTGTTCGCGACAGCGTTGAACTTCAAGCTGCCCCTGTACTGCTCCCCAGTCCCGGACCCGAAGGCACTCTAGCAAGATGCTTTCCAGCAACGGTGGGACAACATCGACGTGTACACCTTCCCACCGTTCTGTCTGATGAGAAGGGTGCTCAACAGGACCAGACTATCGGTCAACTGTTCGATGACTCTGGTAGCTCCGCTATGGCATCATGCGGAATGGTTCCCGGACCTTCTGCAGCTCCTGACGGAGCTCCCGAGGGAACTTCCTCCACCACACGAGCTTCTCAGACAACCCCACTCCGGCGTCCCTCACAAGGCCGTGGCCTCGCTTCGGCTTCACGCCTGGAGACTATCCAGCGTCTCCTCGCGGAGAGAGGCTTTTCGCAACAGGTTGCGGAGAGAATATCTCGGCACCTGCGAAGGTCCTCTGAGGGAGTCTACCAAGCAAAGTGGAGAGTCTTTTGTGGTTGGTGTCGTGGGAGGGGTATCTCTCCACTCGATGCCACTATTCCAGCAATAGTGGACTTCCTCGTTTATCTGCGGGAAGAAATGCGCCTTTCTGTCTCGGCAGTGAAAGGCTATCGCTCAGCCTTAAGCTTGGCCTTCAGGCTGAAGGGCGTGGATATTTCTTCATCGCTAGAACTCTCTTTACTCATACGTAGCTATGAGCTTACCTGCCCCCATTCGGAAGTGAGACCTCCTCCTTGGAACGTGGTTCGAGTCCTCAGGTCTCTTAAGAGACCTCCCTTCGAACCATTACGCCAGGCCTCCGATCGCCACCTGTCTTGGAAGACGGCTTTCCTACTCGCTTTGGCTTCAGCCAAGCGGGTTAGTGAACTTCATGGTCTCTCGTACGACATCGCCCATTCAAGGGGATGGGGGGAGGTAACGTTCAGGTTCGTCCCTGAGTTTGTTGCCAAGACTCAGAATCCTGGAGTGCCGGATCCTCGCTTCGACTCTTTCAGGATCGCGAGTCTCCGTTCTGTAACAAGCGACCCAGACCAGCTACTACTATGTCCAGTGAGGTGTCTGAGGCACTACTTGAAGAGAACGGCTGCAGTCCATCCTCAAGTGCGAGCTTTGTTTGTGAGCGCAGGCAGGACTAAGAGGAGGGTCACCAGGAACACCATCTCAGCTTGGATTCGAAGGGTTATCCACCATGCCTTGAATCCAGACCCTCCTCCGTCACGTCGCCCTCGGGCACACGATGTCAGGGGTATTGCTACATCCCTGGCCTTCAAGAGAAACTTCTCTGTGACGCAGGTACTTCAAGCTGGGGTCTGGAAGCGTCAGACGACCTTCACAGCCCACTACCTGCAAGACGTGACCCACAGGAGCCTCGATACGTTTTCTATCGGCCCTGTGGTGGCTGCACAACAGCTGGTCTAACCTCAGGCTCCTTTTTGGACAAGTAGCAGTAGGTTGAGGGCGTTGTTACCCGGTCTTAGTCTGCGTGAATGAAAGAGTATGTCTGACCCTTACTTCTTTCTTCATTCTCCCCTCTCTTGGGGAAGCAGCATCCTGGTCCTCGCATAGCTGACCTCGACCTCTGCAGGTAACCCATGCTTCTTTGTGCTCCTAGTATTAAGCTTAATACTGTTGCGTCCCCCATACCCTGACGAGGTGGTATTGGGAATGTCCTATCCTAGATTCCTATCTGAAGGTCTCAAGGTCAACTTCATAGGACGAGTCACACTCTCCTCCACACACTGCTTATGTAGGCCACTCGTTCCTAGCGATGCTAGGAACTTGTGAGGTACAGGGGCTCCTTTTCTCTAGTGCTGCTCACTGAGGGATTGAGCCCCCGGGCAAGCCGAAGTCAGTAAGGCTGGGGACTTTCCACCCTTCCTAAGGGGTAAGTCACCCAATGTAAATAGCGTGGTTTGTATTTCGGTTACGGAACAAATGACAAATTCGAAGATAATTTGTATTTTTCCTAACCATACAAACCTTAGCTATTTACATATATGTGCCCGCCATCCCTGACCCCCAAGTCAAGTCCTACCTCTAAGTGAAGTGAAGCAAGTCACCGGTGTGTGGGGGGGGAGGGGTAGCAAGCTACCCTTCCCCTACCCCCCGCTAACTAGCGCGGGGGTAATTAACCCTCGTTAAAACTATTGGCTCGTCATTTCAGCTGCGCTAAAAGGTAAACCCAATGTAAATAGCTAAGGTTTGTATGGTTAGGAAAAATACAAATTATCTTCGAATTTGTCATATTCTCCTCCTTCCTCATACACCTAACTACACCAAGATAACCAAAAAAAAACTATTTTTCACTCAAGGGTTTAACTACTGCACTGTAATTGTAAAGTAGCTACTTTCGACTTGGTAGAAGAGACTCTTTAGCTATGGTAAGTAGCTCTTCTAGGAGAAAGAAAAATTCAAAATCAAACAATTGTTCTCAAGTCTTGGGTAGTGCCAGAGCCTCTGTACCATGGTCTCCCCCTGTCTTGGGTTAGAGTTCTCTTGCTTGAAAGTACACTCAGACACTATTTTATGTTTCCTTTCCTCACTGGGCTATTTTCCCTGTTGGAGTACTTGAGTTTATAGCATCTTGCTTTTCTAACTAGGGTTGTAGCTTATTATTATTATTATTATTATTATTATTATTATTATTATTAATTGCTAAGCTACAAACCTAGTTGGAAAAGCAAAATGCTATAAGCCCAGGGGCTCCAACAGGGAAAATCGCCCAGTGAGGAAAGGAAACTAGGAAAAAATAAATATTGGAAGAATAATAATAAAATAAATATCTTATGTAAACTATAAAAACTTTAACGAAACATGAGGATGAGAAATTAGATAGAATAGTAAGCCCGAGTGTACCCTCAAGCAAGAGAACTCTAACCCAAGATAGTGGAAGACCATGGTACAGAGGCTATGGCACTACCCAAGACTAGAAAACAATGGTTTGATTTTGGAGTGTCCTTCTAATAGAAAAGCTGCTTACCATAGCTAAAGACTCTCTTCTACCCTTACCAACAGGAAAGTAGCCACCGAACAATAATAATGCTCAGCCTGGACAATTCAGTACAGGAAGGAATGGGACACTTTAATTGTCAGTCCCCTCTTCCAACTTCTGCGAGGGGGATAGGGTATGCCCGCCAAGCCATTGTGGCATGAAGCAGAGCAGTGGATTTAGAAGTGTCCCATGATGGCCAACACCTATCTTTCAAAGATCTTCAGCCTTACATAACTTGGACTTCGATGATATTTCAGAATTTTTCCACGAAACTGCAGGAAGCTCTGGCCTTGGTGGCAAAGTAGATAGCGATGGAGGAGAAGAATGTGCTCAAAGTCGTTCAAGATGGTTCTCCATAGTTCTACAACCAGCTTTTCCCTGTCGGGAAATTGACCAGATGCTGTAAACCAGTCATCGCTGAACAATTTTGTTATTTCATCAAACTCCATTCAGCATGAAGACGGGAAATGCCATACTCCCTTTCAAGAGATATACGTTTATTTACAAATACCTGTCCTTTAGTCGTACAGAAAGTACCATCACTTCATCCTCGAGGGAGTAGTGTATGGCCTACCAGTTTAAAGTCTTGGACTTAAGACTGTCCTTCTCTCTCCAAGCATTCTTGGCTTAGTCCCACTCGATTGACATATGTCTGTTGAAGTATCGACAACTGGCAGTTGCTTCAGGTTCAGGGTTGATTATCCTCCTTTTATCTAGAGCTGGAGATTGTGGAAAATTTGAGTATCAGTAAAAACTCCTGACTTAATAGGTGAAAATGTCTTTTGGGAAATATTTCCTCGGAGAAACTCATTCCACACGGGCTGGTCACCATCAACAATCTCTTTAGTAGTGTCTGAGGCGTCAATAGTCAGCAGCCAGGATTCTCCTATCTTGTTCCAGTGGAGCAAGACGTAACGGATGATCTTTCCTGGTGGAAGAGTTAAAACCTTCACCAGGGGAGATTCACTCAACTCCCCACCTTCACTAATGCTTCTGTTCTCATATGAAACCAAGAAGGGAGGACTAAACACCTGGAAGGATAATTCCCTTAAGGGGTGTTGTCCCCAGAGGAAAGCTCCTGCATATCAACCTGTTGGAAATGTGAGCAACATTTCTACCACTGTAAGCTTTCCAACAGTTTGATAAGGTGCTCAAGTCCCAGTCACACGCCCCGGTCACAACCCGCCGTGCATGTTTTTAGTCCATACGTCTTTTTGGGAGGCTACTGCCGGGAAGGAGTGGCAAGAGCAGGGAGGGAGGGAGTATGTAAACACACAGCTGTGCAAGGTATAAGAATGTGGCCCGTACACCACACATGGTAACTGAGTTGTGCATGCATAAAACGTACGATCTCCATGCAATGGCCACGTTATCGTAAAGAGGCCATACTTACACATGTTTCTCATGTACGATGTCCTTACTAACTTGTATGTTGTAAGTGCATGCAAGTGCAATGAATTTGATTTTTTTGCCAAAAGCAGGGATTATATATAAATTTATAAATACTGTATATAGGAAGGCCTTCCAAGGTTCTACAGAAGTAGCCCGAACACAGTGAAAGTTCCTTGTGCACTAAAAGAGTTGTCACATCTGCTCACGAATCCGTACCAAGGTGATACTCACCATGAACGGATCCTCAAATTTTGCCTACATTTTTGCAAGTAGACAGCACGCACTTGCATGTACAGAGGACAGGACCACAGCTTTAGTAGTGCTAATGGGTATTGCTTATGTAACTATTCATTCTGAAAGTTGGAAGATCTCCATTAATTTGTTCCAGAGGGCTCAACAGTGGTATCTTCAGAATGCTCAGTACTTCTTTCCTGAGCTCTAAAGACTTTTCTTAACACCGCCACAATAAAGAAAGAAATTTCCAAGAATACCGTTTCTTTCTAACTCACTGAGACCATTAGTTGTGCTTATACTTCGATAAGTGAAGGGGTTGTAGGTCCAACTCGGGCAAGGGCTCATGAAGTAAGGGATATGGTTTTTCCTTAGCACTTGGGGGGAAAAAAAACTTGTCAGTGACTCAGGTATTAAGAAGACAGGAGTCTGCTAAAACCAGACATCCTTTACCTTCAATACTTGTGGGAGTACACTTACAAGTTCTGGCACACCTGAGGTGGCGGCTGAACTGGTTCTGTAGATAGCCTAGCTCTCTCAAGAGACAAGATGTAGTTTTGTCATAAGGCTAGGATGACTTGCCCTCTGCCCTTCTTTCCTCCCCTTCTCTTAGGGTGCAGCAGTAATGGCTAGCATGTGCTGGACCGGACTTCAGAAGTGAATGAGCTTCATAAAAGAGCAACCTTTCTTTACAGTAGGATCTATTAGGAAGTATTTTCCCCATCCTCCCAGTGGATTAAATGTACAGCATTCAAACCAGTTTCTAATAATATTTGCAAATACATTTGGACAACATATATCCCATGAGGATATAAGATCTCCTTTGACCCAGTACCATTTATTCTTGGTACAGGCCTACCCTAATGCCTGTGACATCCTTGTACTGACTGTTAGGTTACCAGGAGTCATCATGGTTACTCCCTTACAAAACCTGGTGCTCTGTAAATTCCCAATAAAGTTGAATCAGCCAGTAATTTGGTCCATAGGAACTCCCTTTCTATTAAGGTGGTCCATAGGAACTCCCTTTCTTTCAAGGATGACTCTCCTGTTAAAGGACTATGATTTGCATTCATGTAGGAACAAACTACAAAATTTTAAAAATAATTTTTATCTTTAATAAGCATAAAAACCTGAGTCTTTTAAGATTCCCCACCCAATAAGCATAAAAACCTGAGTCTTTTAAGATTCCCCACCCAATAAGCATAAAAACCTGAGTCTTTTAAGATTCCCCACCCAATAAGCATAAAAACTTAAGTCTTTTAAGATTCCTCACCTAATAAGCATAAAAACCTGAGTCTTTTAAGATTCCCCACCCAATAAGCATAAAAACCTGAGTCTTTTAAGATTCCCCACCTGTCTCAACCCTCCCACAAATCCCATGCTTAAAAGTCATAAGGGCTGATCTTGCTGACTGACAAGTGGGAGGGGTTTTACAGCTACCTGTCGGTTGTTATAACTAACAGTACCTTATTAAATTCAATGGCAACTCCAGCTTTGCTGAAGTCACACGTCTATTAAAGGATTCAGGTTTGTACGAAAAATTAAAATTACTTTTAAAATTTGTATTATTTACAAATTTCTGTTGGTTGCACCTTGTCGCTGAGTGTCCTTCGTAGCCCCAGTGCTGGGACATAGCACAGAACTCCAAACAAGAAATAATTTCGACTAGATACAAATCATTACTAACCAGTCTTTTTTGTAACTGCAGATAACCAATTTCAGAATTCTACACGGTCCTGTTCAGTGTTGATTAACAAGTGAGGTGATCCAAGAGGGCCACTTCTTTTAAATCAAATCACCTCCTATGCACTGCTACAGTCTGAGTAGGAAGGAAGAAAATCTTTCATTGTAATGGAGTGAGAAGCTACAAAGGATACAACTCAGAGTTGTTACATGTACAAAACCTAATGTTGGCTGAATCTGGTGAAGGGTTGTGTCTGTCTGTCTGTAAAGATTGCCTTGCCTTATGCAAGACACAGGCTCTTGCATTGGCAGCCTGTAAGCAAAATTGTTTAAAAGGTAGGGTAGTAGAATGGAGAGGATAGGACTGAAAATCAGATATACAAAAATATGTACACAGTTTATGAATGGAAAAGAAGCCGATGAACAAGTAGTCAGTAATGGCCAGTAACTTGGGTGGGGGTTGCATCTTCGTGAATTTAGCATGGCATTTAGTACTGAATTTATATAAAAGATAATGTGACATGTAATGTTCAGGATTGCAAAGTATATATGGATGACATAGGTGATGCCACGGATGTATAAAAAAAAGGTAAATTGGTAAGTAGAAAACCATGATAATGAAATGAGGACATATCCTTCATCTCAAGTATACAGATTTCTGAAGAAGAGATTAAAATCCCTTAGTAGAGGCAGCAAAACTCTAAGACATAAAGGCACTGACATATAAAGATTGTAAATAGGCCTGAATATAGAATTTTGAAGTTCATTGTGTGTGGAGGGGAGATCTTATCATCTCGGCAACCAAGTTCCCAAAATCACAAGAGAAATACTAAATAGATTTAGCATCTAGCAAATAGAAAGTAGACAGGATTTCAGAAATTGAGATAGGACAAGTGATGGGAAGGGTTGAGGAATATTTGCTCAGAAAATGCCAAGATTAGTTGGTTTGACATACAGGTATTAAACCCATTGTTAAGAGATCATTACAAGACATCAAGGAAGGGAAGGTGCCCTTGAAGGCTGTGCTTGAGAGTGAATTGGAGGGAGCAGCACTCCTTGAACATATGTTGAAGTTTCTTGATGTCTTGTGGGGATGAAGCTCTGGAAAAGGTGTCATCAATATATCTGTCGTAAATGTAGAGTTTGTTGGACCTTCAGAAAACCTCATGTAAAAGTTAGCAAAAAGAACTCCAAGTGAAGACCCACTCCGATGCTATCCTTCTGTATGTAATGTATGTATAAATCTAGTGTCAAGTGAAAGGAAGCCTTTAAAGATGGACCTCCAGGAGTGCACAGAGGGCATCTTACAGAACATCGAATGTTGGTGTGTCAGGATCCCTGTAGACAAGATTCATCAAAAGGGCGATGGTCTCATAGAGAGGAATGTTGGTGAACGAGTACTCAACATTTATAGAAGCGATGACCCAATCACTTGAAAAACCTCGGATAGCGGTAAAGAATTCTGCTGAAGATGGCACACCATAATTATTCAGTGTATGGGGTGAGGAGGGTGTTTAGTATTTTTGCGAACTAATATGTTGGGATGAGGCACTGGCTTATGATCGAACGCAGTGGGTTTCCATTTATATGAGTCTTAATATTACCATAGACGTAACCAAGACCATGGTTGCCGGTAATGGGAGGCAGACGGGTTATGTTGGTGACAGCATTTACGGCCTTGATAATCTTATTAGCATCTCTTGATGTACTCCATAGAGTTATGGGTGAGGTGCTCAAACTTACTGTGGTCAGATAGAATTCCATCCAGTTTGGCACAGTAATCCTCTGTAGTAATGGCTCTGACGGACGGTAATGCCCTCTTGGGTCTCGAGTTCCTTGTCCATAGTATGTTCTTGATTTCCCGAGTGACAATACTGCTCATGTATTGTCTGCGGTCAGTTAGGGCTCAGCAAGGAGCAGGAATTGGAGGGCATCTTTTCCTTCATGATTCTGGATCAAATCAAGAAGAAGCTCGCTCTCCATCAATATCAAGTTCATGGATAAAGAATTTATCAAACTATAAGTTTTGTCCAACAAATTAATAGGCGAGTTGGCAGCTGCAGAGAAGACAAAAGAACAATACTAAAAATATGGTCGAGTGAAAGCTTTAAAATATTTCAAGGTAGATTAATCACCAGAAATGTTATAACAATTTCTCAATATGGCAATTTTTTTGTGTGACTGAAGAAGAAACAGACAGGATGTGTTTCTGAAAAGAAAATCTGCAATCAAGTCACGCTTTGCATTTTAAATGAGTTATATATATAGTAAAAAGAGATATTGTCCATCCGAAGACCTGGATGTTGAGTTGGCACCATACTTTTGAGTTTTGTTAGGATTCAACTTCATCCCCAATAATTTGCACTATGAGATTCAACTTCATCCCCAATAATTTGCACTATGAGATTCAACTTCATCCCCAATAATTTGCACTATGAAGTAATTTTAGCTAGATGTCAATAAAAGTAACTCGTTAACCACAGGTGAACTTGATGCAGAGAGAGTGGCATAATCTGCATACACAACAAACTTGTTTTCTAGGCCAAACCACACATGCATAAATACTATGAAAAGCTCTGGGTCGAGAACACTACCCTGAGGAACACATGATATTACATTCCTATAAACACTTTAGTGCCCATTAGCATCAAGGTCCAGTGAAAGTTTTTCAATTTCAAGGGAACAACAAGCTAAGCAAGTTAGGTTAGTTTTAGGAAAACAGGAATGAGGAAAATTGAGTTTCTCAATACTGTACTTTGCATACCATCAAACACATAGCAATAAGTAGTATTCCCAATGCAGGGGAGAGACTAAAGCAGCCAGTACTCAAGAAGCTTTGAAATCAATAAAAGCTAAGTATACTGTCCAAATACATTAAGAAAAACTTAGAAAATATCAACATAGGATGTGATATATCTAAACCTTTCTGTGGCAAAGCAGATATTCCCTGACATCTACTTCAGTGCTAGTGGAAAATTAGATAAGGAATATGGAAATAAGTGTGATAGTTGAGTATCTAGAACCCTTCACTGAAGCACGAACATGTTCTGCATCTACTACTGAACCGCAATGAGTAAATTGTCTAACGTAGTTTGAGGGAACCTCCATAAAGATTTACATTTAGACTAACTCTGCCTGTTCTATAGTTAGTCCTTGAGCAACGTAAATAGTACTCCCTCCTTAGACTTTGAAATATATTGAAAGGTTTTAATTGTGCATCACTGGCACTGGAAATGTTCTCAAACAAAAAAATCCTTCCTTCAGATCCTATTTTCCCATGGCATGTTTTAAGTTCAAATTTTTAGCAGTTATTACATATGTTTAGTGGTGTTTTCCAAACGATTTCATCTCCAAGAAGTACAGAAATTCTCAAAATTAAACCTAATTACCAGACAGGCATTATTCTCCTAAACAATTACAATTTTTTTTTTCAAAGCTACCCTAACTCACTTATTTGTACATGTAGCAAGAAAATGTGTTTAGAAACCAATATGCACATGAGAAGAGCTGATTTCTTATAATGGTCAGATTTCTTTCAAGACTAGGGGATATACAGTATCTTTGATTCAACTTATGGATAAAGGCATATTCTATACCAAGAGGTTTTACTAAAGAAAAAATGTAGCCAAGTGAATAAAATTTCCGAGTCACGATTTGCAGGTCGGAAGTTTCAGTTCTGCTTGCAGCTTGAGAGAGATTTCACTAGTAATCACAACCTCATAGGGATGGGGGTTCTTGGTAGGGTCTACAACCCCAGCTGGAAAAGCAGGATGCTATAAACCCAAGGGCTCCAACAGGGAAAACAGCTCAGTGAGGAAAGGAAACAAGAAAATAGATAAACTACAAGAAATGAACAATTAAATTAAAATATCAAAAGAAGAGTAATAACATTAAAACAACTCTTCATATATAAACTATAAAAATTCAAAAAATAACAAAAGGAAGAGAAACAAGATAAAAATAATATAGATTAGTGTGCCTAAGTGCACCCTCAAGCAAGAGAACTCTAACTCAAGACAGTGCAAGATCATGGTACAGAGGCTATGGCAATAACCAAGACTAGAGAACAATCGTTTGACTTTGGAGTGTCCTTCTCCTAAAAGAACTGCTTACCATAGCTAAAGAGTCTCTTCTACCCTTACTAGGAGGAAAATAGTAACTGAGCAATTACAGTGTAGTAGTTAACTTCTTGAACAAAGAATTATTTGGTAATCTCAATGTTGTCAGGTGTATGCAGACACAGGAGAATGTGGAAGGAATAGGCCAGACTACTTGGTGTATGTTTAGGCAAAGGAAAAATTTTATTTTCCTTAGTAAAATAAATTTTTGAATATACTTACCCGATGATCATATAGCTGCATCCCTGCTGCCCGACAGAAAAAACCTACGGGAGGAATACGCCAGCGATCGCTATACAGGTGGGGGTGTACATCAACAGCGCCATCTGTCAAGTAGGTACTCAAGTACTCGATGTCAACAACGAACCAATTTTCTCCTCTGTCCCACTGGTTCTCTATTGGGAGGAAGGGTGGGTCCTTTAATTTATGATCATCGGGTAAGTATATTCAAAAATTTATTTTACTAAGGAAAAATTTTATTTTCCTTAGTAAAATAAATTTTTTAATATACTTACCCGATGATCATATAGCTGCATCCCTGCTGCCCGACAGAAAAAACCTACGGGAGGAATACGCCAGCGATCGCTATACAGGTGGGGGTGTACATCAACAGCGCCATCTGTCAAGTAGGTACTCAAGTACTCGATGTCAACAACGAACCAATTTTCTCCTCTGTCCCACTGGTTCTCTATTGGGGAGGAAGGGTGGGTCCTTTAATTTATGATCATCGGGTAAGTATATTCAAAAATTTATTTTACTAAGGAAAATAACATTTTTCAATATCAAACTTACCCGATGATCATATAGCTGATTCACACCCAGGGGGGTGGGTAGAGACCAGCATAACAAGTTGACATTATGAGCTAAGTATTCTGTATTTTATTTTAGCAGTTATTCAAAATAACAAGCATAAAATAAATAAGTACCTGGTAAGGAAGACGACTTGAACAATTACTCTGCCTTTTTAAGTACGTCTTCCTTACTGAGCCTCGCGATCCTCATAGGATGCTGAGCGACTCCTAGGAGCTGAAGTATGAAGGGTTGCAACCCATACTAAAGGTCCTCATCAAAACCTTTAATCTAGGCGCTTCTCAAGAAATGATTTTGACCACCCGCCAAATCAAGTAGGATGCGAAAGGCTTCTTAGCCTTCCGGACAACCCAAAAATATTTCAAGAGAAAGATTAAAAAGGTTCTGGAATTAGGGAATTGTAGTGGTGGAGCCCCCACCACTACTGCACTCGTTGCTACGAATGGTCCCAGAGTGTAGCAGTTCTCGTAAAGAGACTGGACATTCTTAAGATAAAAGACGCGAACACTGATTTGCTTTTCCAATAGGTTGCGTCGAATATATTTTGCAGAGATCTATTTTGTTTAAAGGCCACGGAAGTTGTGACAGCTCTAACTTCGTGTGTCCTTACCTTCAGCCAAGCTTGGTCTTCCTCATTCAGAAGGGAATGAGCTTCTCGTATTAACAGTCTGATAAAAATAGGATAAAGAATTCTCTGACATAGGCAAAGATGAATTCTTAACTGAACACCATAAAGCTTCAGACGGGCCTCGTAAAGGTTTTAAAATAGAACTTAAGAGCTCTTACAGGACATAATACTCTTTTTAGTTCATTTCCAACCATACGATAAGTTTGGAATATCGAACGATATTGGTCAAGGCCGAGAAGGCAGCTCGTGTTTGGCTAGAAAACCAAGATGTAGAACATGTAGCCGTTTCGGATGAGAATCCGATGTTCTTGCTGAAGGCATGAATCTCACTGACTCTTTTAGCTGTGGTTAAGCATATCAGGAAAAGAGTCTTAAAGGTGAGATCTTTCAGGGAGGCTGATTGAAGTGGTTCGAACCTGTCTAACATAAGGAATCTTAGAACCACGTCTAAATTCCAACCAGGTGTAACCAAACGACGCTCCTTCGTGGTCTCAAAAGACTTAAGGAGGTCCTGTAGATCTTTATTGTTGGAAAGATCTAAGCCTCTGTGACGGAAGACTGATGCCAACATGCTTCTGTAACCCTTGATAGTGGGAGCTGAAAGAGATCGCTCTTTCCTCAGATATAAGAGGAAGTCAGCTATTTGAGTTACTGTACAGAGGTACTGGTCGAGGATACGGATACTGACTTGCACCAGTTTCGAAAGATTTCCCACTTCGATTGGTAGACTCTAAGGGTGGATGTTCTCCTTGCTCTAGCAATCGCTCTGGTTGCCTCCTTCGAAAAACCTCTAGTTCTCGAGAGTCTTTCGATACTCTGAAGGCAGTGAGACGAAGAGCGTGGAGGCCTTGGAGTACCTTCTTTACGCGTGGCAGACGTAGCAGGTCCACCCTTAGGGGAAGAGTTCTGGGAACGTCTACTAGCCATCGAAGTACCTCGGTAAGTTATTCTCTCGCGGGCCAGAGGGAAGCAATTAGCGTCCACTTGTCCCTTCGTGAGAGGCAAACTTCTGCAGTACCTTGTTGACAATCTAGAACGGAGGGAATGCATATAGATCTAGATGAGACCAATCAAGTAGAAAGGCATCTAAAAGAACTACTGCTGGGTCCGGGATAGGTGAGCAAAGTATTGAGAGCCTCTTGGACATCGAGGTTGCGAAGAGATCTATGGTTGGCTGGCCCCAGGTGACCCAAAGTCTCTTGCATACATCCTTGTGGAGGGTCCAATATGTTGGAATTATTGTCCCTTCCTACTGAGACAATCTGCTAAGACATTCAAGTTGCCTTGGAAGAAACTTGTTACTAGTGAAAAGTCTAGACCTGTTGAACAGGAGAGGAGGTCACTTGCGAACTCGTACCATGTCAGAGAGTAGATCCCTCCTTGCTAGTAGATGTACATCAAAGCAGGGAGTTGACCGTGTTCACCTCCACTACTTTGCCTTGAAGGAGAGACCTGAAGCTTTTCCAGGTCAGACGTACTGCCAGAAGCTTCTTGCAGTTGAAATGCATTGTCCTTTGACTCGAGTTCCATAATCCCGAGCATTCCCTACCGCCTAAGGTCGCACCCCAGCCTACGTCCGATGCGTCTGAGAAGAGAACGTGGTTGGGAGTCTGAACAGTCAGGAGAAGACCCTATCAAAGGTTGATAAAGTCCTTTCATCCAGTCAGACCAGACTTATCTTCCGGAAACCGGGATCGAGACCGCTTCTAGCGTCTTGTCCTTTTCCAGTGAAGAGCTAGATGAAACCGAAGAGGACGGAGGTGTAGTCTTCCAAGTGACACCAATTGAACCACGGATGACAGTGTCTTAACCAGACTCATCCACAGCCTGACAGGGCCGTGTTCCTTCTTCAGCATCTTCTGGATGGATACCAGGCCTGGGGGTTGATCGTCTTGTTCAGCCATGTCCTCATCAGAGGGTTCCTCATCCGAAACTGATGAGGAAACGGCAACGGAGTGGGCAACGTCTGACTCGCTGAATCCGGTCGCACTGGTGGATGCGTGACGGAGCCGGACACAAGATCATGGTACTGCTGCACAGTCTGTGAACTGTCAACCATGGGGAAGCGAGGAAGTACAGCGACAACCCGAAACTGTCTAGACTGTCTGGGTTGTGCAGACAACCCCTTAACGGGTTGCTGAGGTTGCCGCACTGCGTCACAACAAGTCACCTCTGCTGGTTGTTGAACGTCTTCCTAGTGACACACTGAACGTCCACAACCACCTCCGAGAGTCGCTTAACGTCAACGTGCGACTGGCAACCCACACTGGGTCGCACCGGAGGAGGAACCATCTCAACTGGCGGACGTGAGTAGGATATCTCAGCGTCAACAGGGCGTACAACCAACCGGTAGGAAGGTTGTTGGCAAGAAGGTTCTTCTCCGTAAAAAATCCTCTATCAAGGACTAAGCTTGGACTGCATGTCTTGCAACAAAGCCCAAGGTCTATGGGAGCAGGTGTGGCAACAGACGGGGTTAGCGACTGAAGCGGAACCATTTACCCTCCCTGGAAGCATGTTATGCTTTAATTAAAGTCCATAGGAGGCTAAGCAGCTTAAGGCTCCTCTCCAAATGACAGAGTCCTCAAGGGAATATCAGAAGGAGGGAGAACAGCACTTTCTCATCTACAGGAACCATGTCCGAGAAAAGCTAGGTTATCTCAGTGAGGGTTTCACTGGTGCATAAGCAGCAGACCAGAAGGCAACGTTATGAAACTGCTTGACAGTCTGTGAACTGTCAAAACTGAACTGTCAACCACAACAAGTGCGTGAGGACATACAGCACTGGTGTATTAGTAGCAGACCAGAAGGCAACGTCATGTAACTGTTTGACAGTCTGTGAGTTGGCAACAACCAAAGCTGTGTGGGGAAGCCTCAACTCCTGACTGACTAGTTTGCTGCGGGCGAGTGGCGGTAACCACAGTGTGTTGCGGAGGCTGACACACCGTGTCAAAACACGGCAGCTTGTGGTAGCTCACGCACGGCAACGGAGTGCTCCGTGTGTCTGTGGGAGTCAGCATACGTCTGGCAGGGTCGACTGCGCATGGGTGGAGGAGCTCTCACAACAAGAGTGTGGGAGCAGGCAGCCATGCCGGGCGCACAACCGTGGTAGGCTGTAGGCCAACGGGTGCATCGTCAACCTTCTCCGCAGTCGGAGTGTGGGAGCTGGCAACAACAAAAGCGGAGTGCTGGTGCGTGGGAGGGACTGCCGTGGGTTGCGGAGCATGCCGCATTGCGTCAAAACACGGCAGCTTGACAGCACCTTCCCACTGCTGATGCGGTAGCTCACGCATGTCAACGGAGGGTGCAGCATGAACATGCGTCTGGCAGGGTCGACTGCGCATCGGTGGTGGAGCTCTCACAGGTGCAGTGTGGGAGCTGGCAGCCGCAGTATCTGCTGAGCGCACAACCGTGGCAGGTTGTAGGTTAACAGGTGCAGTGTCAACCTTCTCAGCACGATACTCCTGCATGAAGGAAGCAAGCTGAGACTGCATAGTCTGCAGCATGGACCACTAGGGTCTACCAAAGATGGCAACAAACGGAGCTACTGTCCGTTGTGACTGAGGGTCTAAAACAGCTGGTGCGGCAACAGACGGAGTTACTGCCTGTTGCGGTACCACCTTGCCTCTCTTGGGAGGTGTGTAGTCGTCGGATGACTGCAGCGAGTCCGAACTGACCCAGTGGCTACACCTAGGCCGTTGGACTTGCGCGGAAGGGACCGACTTGCACTTAAAGCTGCAAGATTTGGTCCATGGTTTCTGCGAGAAACCTCTTCCGCAGACGAGGAATAAATGGGCTCTCTCGTCTTTATGTGGGTGGGGCGATCACGTCGGCAACGTGTGTAGATACACCCGAAACCACCGAGGGAAACGTCTGTTCGTCGATCAAGGCCTGTGGAACCCATAAGTCCTTCGACATTACTTCTCCCCTGGGCTTGGGAGCTTGTAAGAGGTATCGGACTAGGTGAACAACTGGCACGAACAGACGAACCCTCGAACGCAACACTGTAACACTTTGCGCATATCACTTTATCACTTTTGATTTTCTGTTTGCACTTATTTCACTGAAATCGAAACTTTAAGTGATTTGTACCTGAAACACGCAATCCTATCCTTCATTAAAAGGTAGTAATTGCGAAAACAGTTTTACAATGCAACAGAAAAACATAATGAAAGATAAAGAATTCAGTGGCTGGAAAAGAGACTAAACACTAGATCAAATAAACCACGTTTAAAATCTCTCACCGCATAAAGCCTGGGAACAAGAATAAAACTCTAGAAACGTTTACCTTCTTCCCCTACAGCGACTAGGGAGAAGAGTAAAAAACGAGAACAACGTTACCCGCTTGAACGAAACGTTTATTCTCCTCTCTCTCCCTCCGTCTCTATCTCTCTCTCTCTTCTCTCTTGACTTAGAACCTGAGAGAAGAGCCCAATTATATATCGTTAAAACATATTATTTGCTAAAGGAAAAAACTGAAAGGTTTCCCAAATAAAAAGTTCCTTTATTAGAATTAAAACCATTTAAGCTAAGAAAGAATGAACGAAACGCTAGAATCGGTTTACTCTTACTGCAACGTGAAACCGTGAAATACTCTCTCTCTATCGTCCTTTATTAGAATTAAAACCATTTAAGCTAAGAAAGAATGAACGAAACGCTAGAATCGGTTTACTCTTACTGCAACGTGAAACCGTGAAATACTCTCTCTCTATCGTAACGATAGAGCGCATGTTGAACGTTCTGAACGTCAACAACTGCAGAGACTAAACTAAACGTTAGTTCATCTTTGAAAACAGTACGAGACTATCAAAGAAATTCTTTCAAAAACATTAAAATTAAAAAAGTATAAATTCTTAAAAGGAAAAAACGATATGACGGGCTCAATGTTAATTAACTTCGGTTCCAAGTAAGGACCGCCTACTATTAGGAAAGGTCGCATATAAACAAACATAAAAATTAATTTTTTATAAGTTTATAATAAATGGAAAGTTAATCGAAGAGGCCTATAAAGGCGGAGAGATATAAAATAAAAAGATCTATAACTTGTTAAGCAAAATTACCAAAAACCTAAACACACTTCCGTCTAAGGGAAGGGTCGGCCATTTAAAAGTGAAAGAGAGTCCATACTCTCTTCGTCACCAACACTTCCGTCTAAGGGAAGGGTCGGCCATTTAAAAGTGAAAGAGAGTTCATACTCTCTTCGTCACCATAATTAAATCTTTCCAAAACGAGTTCAAGTTTTGAAATGAAGATAAAACCCCTGCATAGCGAAAGCTCAAAACTGGAATAGTGTACTTCACCAAATCGTTGTGAAAACAAATCCAGTTAGGGACGGCGTATTTAGTAGGTCTTGCCTGTGGCACGACAGAGGGAAAATTGGTTCGTTGTTGACATCGAGTACTTGAGTACCTACTTGACAGATGGCGCTGTTGATGTACACCCCCACCTGTATAGCGATCGCTGGCGTATTCCTCCCGTAGGTTTTTTCTGTCGGGCAGCAGGGATGCAGCTATATGATCATCGGGTAAGTTTGATATTGAAAATTATAGAGTATACTATAATGGGGATAGTATAACGATGTATGCAGCAATACCATCACTTTGGATTTGGTTTGATGGATGTGTTAGGTAGTGGCTGTAAGGGGGGGGTGGCCTCGCAGGGGTAGGCCTAGGTAGGGGTACAGGGCCCTAGGTTAGGTGGTTGTATTAGGTTCGGTAGTGTCCCAAAATTCACTGTGGCCTTAAGGGGGGTCGCAAGGGGGGCGGAGCCCCCCCCCCGGTAGGCCTAGGTAGGGGTACAGGGCCCCTAGGTAGGGGTACAGAGCCCCTAGGCTAAGTTAGGTGGGTTTATTAGGTTCAGTAGTGCCCTGAAAATCATTGTGGCCTAAAGGGGGGGTCGAAGGGGGGGTCGCAGGGGGGGGCGGAGGGCCCCCCCCCCCCGGTAGGGCCAGATAGGGGTATAGGGGGAGGGGTGGTGGAAGGATAAGTATTCATTTATTGCAAATATCATTTGACGCCCCCCCCCCCACCCAAAACCCCGGTTCCCACCTGGTGTCCCCCATAATTGTTGGGATGAAGTAGGGTCTTTCTGCATTCTAGAACAACTTAGTAAATCTCTAAATCGGATGGTTTGCGGTCAAAATAAACGTTAAATTCGTTGGAACTACACTATTTCTGATGCAACAAATATAGTTTTATTCCAGTTTCCCCATAATGGATGAAACTGTAAATTTACCGAATTGATTCTTATTTAATGAAATGAAAAATTTGTTAACAATAACATAGTTAGATGAGAAGAGAAGTATTGGTGACCGATGAGGTACGTCTCTGACTGGTGAATGCCCGACTGTGGTTTGAGTCCTGCTCAAACTCAATAGTTTCTTTGGTTGCTGCAACCTCACCATCCTTATAAGCTATGGATGGGGGTTTGGGGGAGCCTATGGGTCTATCTGCTGTGTCATCAACAGCCACTGTCCTGCCCTCCTTGGTCCTAACTTGGGTGGAGAGAGGGCTTGGGTGCTGATCATATGTACATATAGTCAGTCTCTAGGGCATTGTCCTGCTTGTTAGGGCAATGTCACTGTTCCTAGCCTCTGCCATTCATGAGTAACCTTTAAACCTTTAATATGGTTAGATAATTTCTGGGTAACCTACCCCTTCGAGGTTAAAGCATTTTTGTAATTAATAAAGTGTTTACCTCTGCATACAGCCTCACAACAAAAGTGAATTAGAAATTGCCAAAAAAAATATTTGCCAATATGTGACATTTTGTTTACAATTCTATTAGCTAAGCCTTGACTTTGAGGAGTGTAGCTTCCAAAATCTAAACTAAGCCATTCCATTTTCAGATCTACTTTTAACTTTTAAACACAATACCTGTAAAAAAGTCTAATGCCAATAGATGCAGGAAAATTTATAATTAACTCACGTTGTCACCACAAGTGTTGCTATTTGTGGACTTCAGAAAACAATTGGATAATGGAAACGTCAGTCAAAATCTAAACATTAATAACCTAACGAAAAAAATACTTAATATATTTCATTAATCTAATATTTCATACATTTTTGTTGAATACATACTTTATGATATTATCAACCTCATTTCCAGACTGTGTTAGACAAAACTTGGAGAGTTGGAGGATAGAGCAGGCAACAGATATATTGTCCAACCCTCTAAATAAAATGGGGAAGGGTATAGTACCCTCCCCAATTCCCTGACAGTGACCATACAGTTAATTAAACTTATTGATTTATGGAATTTTGGACATGAACCACTGCTAATAAGACCATTTAGTGATATGAGGTACATTGACACATCGGTTGCAACATATTTATTTTCTCCTCCTTTGTCTGCATCTTTTCCCACTTTTATGTGGGTTATGTTTATTTTGTATATCTAATTTCAACCAAAAAAGTATAAAAAATAATATAGATAAAGAGGACGGAAAAAAGCCACTGGTATAAAATTCCTCCCAAAACCGGTATTGGACCGAGATGGACCAAAATGACTCTAGAGTTACATTCTAGGAGCCGGAGGAACTCACTTTAGTCCAGTCGCATGCTTTGCTCTAGACGTTGTATTGCAACTTGTATATAAACGAATTCATTTGCAATACATTCTATTAAAGATAGATAGGCAGAATTTAGATACAAATAGATAATAATTTTAAGTTTCTGCTTTCCCTGCTAAATTCTATTTATGTCTGCTTCCCAGAACCAACACGCTCTCACTAACGGGGTTCATAAACTTAATTCTTGCTATGCTAGTACGCTCTCTCTCTCTCTCTCTCTCTCTCTCTCTCTCTCTCTCTCTCTCTCTCTCTCTCTCTCTCTCTCTCTCATTTCTGTCGATATACTGACGTCATTTGTGTGATGTTGGTTACGTAACAAAGCTTTAAAAAATAAAGGTATAAAGTCTGCACAGGAAGTAACAGAGGTTTAAAAAAAGAACGTCGAGACATGAGTAAAGTTTCGGTTGAATTAGAATGATTATGTACTACTGCGCTATCTCTCTCTCTCTCTCTCTCTCTCTCTCTCTCTCTCTCTCTCTCTCTCTCATGCGTCTATTATATATATATATATATATATATATATATATATATATATGTGTGTCTCTCTCTCTCTCTCTCTCTCTCTCTCTCTCTCTCTCTCTCTCTCTCCACACACACACATATATATATATATATATATATATATATATGTATATATATATATACATATATATATATATATATATATATATACATATATATATATATATATATTATATGTGTGTGTGTGTGGAGAGAGAGAGAGAGAGAGAGACTCTATATATATATATATATATATATATATATATTACTAGCCAAGCTAAAACCCTAGTTGTAGAAGCAATATGCTTATAAGACCACGGGCTCCAACAAGGAAAAATAGCCTAGTGAGGAAAGGAAATAAATATATGATATGAAAGTAATGAACAATTAAAATAAAATATTTTAAAAACATTAACAACATTAAAACATATATGTTACATAAAACTATAAAAAGACTTACGTCAGCTTGTTCAACATAAAAGCATTTGCTACAACTTTGATTTTTTTAAGTTCTACTGATTCAACTATCGGATTAGGAAGACCATTCCACAACTTGGTCACAGCTGGAATAAAACTTCTAGAGTACTGTGTAGTATTGAACCTCATGATGGAGAAGGCCTAGTATTACGAACAGGGTGGTACAGTCCAAGAAGATCTGAATGTAAAGGATGGTCAGATATATATATATATATATATATATATATATATATATATATATATATATATATATAAAATCTTATGCAACCTGCATAAAGAACTAATTGAACGACGGTGTCAAATATCAATATCTACACCAGGAATAAGAAATTTAATAGCAAGTAAGTTCCCGTCCAACATATTAAGATGAGAATCAGCAGCAGAAGACTAGACAGGAGAACAATACTAGAAACAAGGTAGAATGAAAGAATTAAAACACTTCTTCAGGATAGATTGATCACCGAAAATCTTAAAAGACTTCCTCAATAAGCCAATTCTTTTACGCTATTAAAAAGACACAAAACTAATGTGTTTCTCAACAGTAAATTTGCTCTCGGGAATCACACCTAAAATTTAAAAAGTCATAAAAATTTACAGAAACATTATCAATGCTGATATCCGGATGTAGAGGAGCCACTGTCCTTGACCTACTTAAAACCATACTTTGAGTTTTGTTAGGATTCAACTTCACACCCCGTAATTTGCACCATGCAATAATTTTAGCTAGATCTCTAAAAAGGGATTTAGCAACCTTAGATCTACATTTAAGAGATGGAATTGATGCAAAGAGAGTAGCATTATCTGCATATGCAACAAGCTTGTTTTCTAGGCCAAACCAAATGTCTGAAAAGTAATGACCAAGAACACTACCCTGAGGAATACCAGATATCACATTTCTATACTCACTATTGGGCCCATCAACAATAACTCTTTGCGATCTATTACTTAAAAAATCAATAATGATGCTGAGAAACGATCCACCCACTCCTAACTGTTTGAGTTTGAAAACAAGGGACTCATGATTAACACGGTCAAAGGCAGCACTAAAATCAAGGTCAATCATACGAATTTCCTGTCCACAATCAAGGGATTTCTGCACAGCATTGGAGAATGTAAGAAGGGCATCACATGCTCCAAGGCCTTTACGAAAACCAAATGCAAACTAGGAAACAAAGGATTACCTTCAGCAAACCTATTAAGAAGTTTTTCCAAAAGACGTTCAAAAACTTTAGATAATATGGGAGTTATGGAAATTGGGCGGTAATCAGTTGGATTTGAGCGAAGCTGATGACGTAAATGCAAATTTTATTGAAAACCTTTCAAACAGGTGACATACACTAAGCTGATGTAAATGCAGTTTATCGAAAACCTTTCAAACGGGTGACACAAACTAAGCTGATGATGTAAATGCAGTTAATTGAAAACCTTTCAAACGGATGTAATAAACTATAAGCTGATGATGTAAATGCAGAGTTTATTGAAAACCTTTCAACCGGGTGTCATAACCTAATTGACGATGATGCCAAATATAAGGATATTCGTATAAATGGTTACTAACAACAGCATATTGAATATCATTCCCAATTCATTCTAGGAAAAAGTTAGAATAGTTTGTTCCTAAATGTGTACGGACATTCCCTCCCCCTTTATTGACGTTTGTACCAGGTGCTATCTCGTATGCAAACCGGAAGACGTGCAGTGAATGCCGCGATGAGACATGGAGGTAAATGATACGCATTTTTAATAAAATGGATAGAGAATATGACAAATGGTTAAGAAAGCAAGTTATGAATTTATTAAAATTAATAAAGACTATAACAAATGATTAGGAAAGCAGTTTACGGATCTAACTGGCGAAGGTTGAATGTGGAGACAACACACAAATTTATATGAACTTTTATTTCATATGATTTGATAAAAAATTGTGAAAATCCTACTTTTGTGCAATCAGTCCCGCACCTGTGATAGGAACACAGGTGTGTAAGTTCTAGCATGTAATGTGAAAGAGGAAAATCTGTTTTGAACGATATTATGCACATGTCCGAAAGAGAAATGAAGTAAGTTTTACTTTGAACATCAGAAATGAAGGATGATTGTTCTTCTTACATATCAGAGATTTGGGAAAACACAGACGTTGATGTCCTTCTCAATAGTGATACATTCGGGCACACTATTCCATCTTATTTATCTTCCTATTTTTTTTTTTTTTTTTTTAATAGTCTACATATGAAAGACAAAATGTAATATTGTTACGTTTCTTTAAATATTTTATTTTAATTGTTCATTACCGTTGCGTCTTATACAGTTCATTTATTTCCTTATTTCCTTTCCTTGCTGAGCTATTTTTCTCTGTTTGAGCCCTTAGGCTTATAGCATCCAGCTTTTCCCACTAGGGTTGTAGCTTAGCATGTAATAATAATAATAATAATAATGTTAACAACAATAACAACAACAACAATAATAATAATAATAATAATAATAATAATAATAATAATAATAGACTTCATGATAATTATGGGGAAAATTATTTTCACCTCCCTTTGAATTTAGCTCCATGCATATATTAAAACCCAAATGTACTGACAAATGATACTGACAGATGATAATATCCATCAATTAAACGGCTAGTTTTAATCAAATGATTTCCGAGCTGTTAATTTAATTTAGCCTTGTGCCTAAACATATGACATATGCTTCCTCGATATTCAACGTATTTCTCTTTAGTATTTAGTTGATATACTTTAAAAGTTTATGTAATGTATGTAGCGTTACATACAAAATCGTACAAATGAGAAAGTTTTTGTTATTATAATAATATGGATTACTCTTTATCAGTAATTTCTGTTCTTAGGCTTCTGATTTTATCATATAGTCTGCATTGTATACATACATTATATACTGTGTATATATATATATATATATATACATATACACGCAAATATATACATATATATATATATATATATATATAAAATATGTATGTATGAGCATAATGAGGGCTAAAGATTTAGATATGCAAACACACGTACACGCACTAACCACTCACCAGGGTATGAATACTCCCCCTCCCCCTACCCGAGGGGCGGGGAGAGCTAAGAGCAACTGAAATTATATATACAGTATATATATACACACACACACACATATATATATATATATATATACAGTATATAAATATATATATACAGTATATATATATATATATATATAGTAGTCTACATAAGGAAAATTAAAAGTTGTGTATATGTAAAAATGCTCAACAGTTTCGTCCGCCAATGGACCTCTTCTTGGAGCGTTTATTATTATGCTTTGTATAATAAACGCTCCAAGAAGAGGTCCATTGGCGGACGAAACTGTTGAGCATTTTTACATATACAGAACTTTTAATTTTCCTTATGTAGACTACTATATATTGACTTATCTTCGTGCTGAGGAAGATTACATCTGTATATATATATATATATATATATATATATACAGGATAAATATATATATATATATATATATACAGTATATAAATATATATATATATATATATATATATATAATTCCTGATGTCATTCACCTCTATTCACATTCTAAATCTCATATTTCTTACCAGCCATCTAATTCAGTATAGGTCTTTGTCTCATTCCTACTAAAACTTTGAAACAATACGCTTTTTATACAAAGCTACAGTCCTCCATTCTCTCCATATGACTGAGCCATCTAAAAAAAAAAAACTGATACACTTTTTCACTTAGGCTCGCCCTTTGGCAACTTCTACCTATATACCCTCATCTTCCTGTTTCAACTTTACTTAAGCCAAATAAATAGCGTGTGCTTGCAATATCCACTAATCTTAACTTGACAGGCACAGGCAAAATAGAATCAAGATAAGTGAAGGTGAAGAGACAAACTTCAGATTTACTCTCAGAGTAGCGATTATTTGAACTTGGAAAATCCAAAATAAAGGAGAACGAAAGCATGACAGAAATCCAAAGCTTTATGATAAAGTCACATCGACCTCCCGGATTGTCTATGAAATTTCCAAACCTGATCCGGGGCAAACCAGGGAGAAATCTGTAATAGCGCCTTGACAGTCCTTGAGATTCCGGGAAGGTCTCTGTTAGTCCGGATTGTCGTCCCGGATGTTTTTGCATGTTACAAATATCCAGGGTGAACCGGGACGGTCCGGGGTAGAAGCCTAGCCCTGGACGATCCGGGGTGGTCCTGGATAATACATTATCTGCTTTGGCGTGACTGTAGCATCACACTTAAGGGCAAATAAAACATTTACATATTCAGAATAATCATGTATAAATGTGGGAAGAGGTGGCCTGACATACGAATTCCCCTGAGAAGAGGAACAACCTTTTTCTTGAGAGTACTTATTTTAAAGAAAAGGTTGGGCCCTTTACGGACGGACTAGAGGACAGAGGAGAGATAAGTCAGCATCATCGATTAGGCGAAATTGCCTCTAGTGAAATCCTATAGCGGAAAAAAAAAGACTTGGATAGATAAGGCACAATTAAATCTATATTTTTTGGATGAATAAAAGGCGTAGGAACTTCTCACAAATCAGCTATTTTCTAAGGGACAGATTTGTTTACTTGAACCCCTTCTATCTTCTACACAAGTTTGAATGAAGGTTAATGTCAGTGAGAGAGAGAGAGAGAGAGAGAGAGAGAGAGAGAGAGAGAGAGTACAAAATTTGTGTTGGACGACGAGTAATAAAAATGATAGTTGAATTAAAAGTCAAATCCCGAAATCCGAATTGACAAACTACAAATGAACACAGATAAACACGATGATAGAAAAACAAGGAAAACAAAGTTTTACATAAGTACTTATCAGCGTCTCAAACGCACTTAGGATAATCATGGAATACTAGAATATTACGCATAACATCTTGCATGCCTTGCCATCTGCGGTTGATAATTTCAACGTTGGTGTAGGAAATTGCAATAAATATCAGTCTCGTATATCCCATCATGCATGGAACCTGGAATCCCCTTTCTTATTTGGCCTCAGCGTTTGTGTTCAGCCCTAGGCGGTATGAAAACCATCGCCGCCCTCACTGGTCTCAGAGGCAGTGTTGCCAAATGTTCCCGATCAAATTTCGGTAGAGCAGTAGAAGTCCAGTAATATTTACCAAATTCCTCATGTATATTTTTTCATACGAAAATAATTATTGATCTTATAAAGAATTCATTAGAAATTTCACTGTGGAATATATAATTTTTTTTCGTTGCTTGTGTGACACTAGGTCTAGTTCATTTAACGCTAACTTGGTAACACTGCTCCCAGGGTTTGTGTACCCTACACTGGTGGGTCTGAGGGGACTAGAGAGAGAGGACCGGGGATAGGAAGCTGAAACATCTAAGATGTATGTGTACCCAAGTCATAAAAAGCTGTAACTTTTTTCAAGGGGTTGGAGCGTGTCTATCTGTTCGCGTAATACAACCCAAACATCGTGCTTCTATCCAGTAAAATACGAAACCAGTGTTTCCAAGTTTTAATTAAGCGACAGCGGGTGGGAGTCATAGGAGAGAGGAAGGTTGTGTGTAGTCTTTGCCCGTAGAGGTAAAAAAAATGAATTCATTGAAAGACGTGGGACGTATTCATATTTGGTGATATATAATTGATGTTTGGAGACAAAAGGGATTATTTTTTTTTCCGAAGAACTTCAGGGGAATATTGATAAACATTAGAATATCCTCTTACAGAAGCGAATATTACTCTCCTTCAAACATTGTACTCTTCATTAAAGCCAGAAGGATTTAAAACGTATAATCGTACCTAACCGGCCTGGGAATTTGCTCATTTCTCCTGGAATTACTGTGTAAACTGCACTCCAGAAAACAGGAGAAACACGAGCTCCTTTAACAGGCGGGGGATTCTGGTCAGAGGCTTAATGGAGTTTAGTCATAACATGGCAAGAGGGAACGCCTGCCTTAAATAATGTTTTCTTATTTCCATAACGCCTCGTTGATGTACCCTGGAATTGCAACATCTAATTCTAAGTATGAACTTTACACACACCAGAGAGAGAGAGAGAGAGAGAGAGAGAGAGAGAGAGAGAGAGAGAGAGAGAGAGAACGGTTTGTAATTGTCTGATATCATAACATCAGTTATTGATGCCAATTTAAATTGACAATAATTTTAAAATGAAAAACTAAAATAAAACCAAATTAATAAATAACTTAACAGTGAAACTTTTAAAATTTAATATATTTAAAAACGAGTAAGAAGGCCAGCTTCCATTATGAAATTAACAATCCCACTGAGAGAGAGAGAGAGAGAGAGAGAGAGAGAGAGAGAGAGAGAGAAATTCGTGTTCTGTCAGTAGGCCTACGGATAATAATGAGTAACTAACTGCCTTATCATTACTTTTTTCATAACCATATGGATAATTAACAAGAAAACAAAAATATAAAAATAAATAAAAACTACTGAGAATACTTTCTTCTTGGTAAGGGTAGAAGAGACTCTAGCTATGGTAAGCAGCTCTTCTAGGAGAAGGACACTCCAAAATCAAACCTTTGTTCTCTGAAGTCTTGGGCAGTACCATAGCCTCTGTACCATGGTCTTCCAATGTCTTGGGTTACAGTTCTCTTGCTTGAGGGTACACTCGGGCACACTAATCTATCCAATTTCTCTTACTCTTGTTTTATTAAAGTTGTTATAGTTTACATATGAAATTTTTATTTTAATATTGTTACTGTTCTTAAAACATTTTAATATATCCTTTTTTTCCTTTCCTCACTGGGCTATTTTCCCTGTTGGGGGCCTCGGGCTTATAGCATCCCGCTTTTCCAACTAGGGTTGTAGTTTAGCAAATAATAAATAATAATAATAATAATAATAATAATAATAATAAAGGGACGAAATTTCACCCAGACATCAATGTCACCATAACCATATATTCATTACCCAGGACCACGGCGCTATCAGCGTTGAGAGAGATTCGGCCATATTTTAGACTTAACGTTATCAGGTGCTAATCGGCGACCAAAGTCGTGTAGGAGATACTCCTCCCAATTAGGTAGAAGTGGGTTAACTTAAAAGGTCAAGACTTTAGGTAAGTTGCTGCCCGTCTAGTTTAACTAATAGAGTAATGCCTTTCTTTTTAGCTTACTGAAAGAATTCTCCGGTCAAGTTTTAGCTTATCAATAGAGTTATTATTATTATTATTATTATTATTATTATTATTATTATTATTATTATTATTATTATTACTACTTGCTAAGCTACAACTCTAGTGGGAAAAGCAGGATACTATAAGCCCAGGGGCTCCAACGGGGAAAATGGCCCGGTGAGGAAAGGAAACAATGTAAAATAAGATATTTTACGAATTGTAACATGTGACAATGCCCTAGAGACTGAACCTATATACCAAGGGGAGACATTTTGCTTGACATTTGACCTTGACCTCCCAAAATTTAATCATTTTCAGCTTTTTACGTAACTGTTAATCCTTGCAAGTTTCATTACTCTAAGATTGAAATTGTGGCCAGGAAGGTGTTCACTAACAAAACACACAAACAGGGGATAAAACATAACCTCCTTCCAACTTCGTTGGCGGAGGTAATAATAATAACAATAATTTACAAACATATTACACACAATCTACAGCGTACTGTAATAATTTCTTTGGAAATTTTTCAACTTCCCAACTTTTAATGGATATTACAACACGTCCCCCCCCCCCTTCTGCTCAGTTCCACTCGGACGGACACTGAATGGTCTCCCAGGGCCGAGCAATATGAATCCGAACAAAATCTATACTGACTCGCAATTACTTAACTATATTAAGTATAATGATAAATACGATTAATGTAAATACAATAGGATTTAGAACTTCTATTAAAATAGTATTCACGAGTCGATACATTTTTTTAAAAACATAATTAAAAAATAGTAAAAATTGCAAATGTAAATACAGTATAAGTAAAATAAAAAAATATTCATGTAAATATACTATGATGTATATGTTATTAAATTGTATGATTGTAAATGTGTATTTCATAATAAAATTAAAAAAAAAATACAATCTATACTATAGTGAATGAACTGAATTGGAGCTGTTTTAATTTCTCTCTCTCTCTCTCTCTCTCTCTCTCTCTCTCTCTCTCTCTCAGGAAAACAACCCTTACCCTAGGAAGCATCTTCAAGCACTGGAGTTTCCTTTGTGAACGTATAGGACGTATAGGACTTCCAAAGGGGTTTCTACGAAGCTCTTAAAAACCATTAAACGCTGGAAAGCTCCTTCCACGTTTTCCGTCTAAAACCTTTACGATGCACGCGAGCTATTGTGTTTTGAGAGTCGGGCATTATGCAATATACCATGAAAATGGCATAATCACAAAAATGAGTATTTTACTTACTCATAAGTTTTTGACAAAGTCATTTTGAGCCTTTTTAAATTATATTATTATTATTATTATTATTATTACTAGCCAAGCTACAACCCTAGTTGGAAAAGCAAGATGCTATAAGCGAAAGGGCTCCAACAGGGAAAAATAGCCCAGTGAGGAAAGGAAATAAGGAAATAAATAAATGATGAGAATAAATTAACAATAAATCATTCTAAAAACAGTAACAGCGTCAAAACAGATATGTCCTATATAAACTATTAACAACGTCAAAAACAGATAGGTCATATATAAACAATAAAAAGACTCATGTCAGCCTGGTCAACATAAAAACATTTGCTCCAACTTTAAACTTTTGAAGTTCTACTGATTCAACAACCCGATTAGGAGGATCATTCCACAACTTGGTCACAGCTGGAATAAAACCTCTAGAACACTGTGTAGTATTGAGCCTCATGATGGAGAAGGCCTGGCTATTAGAATTAACTGCCTGCCTAGTATTACGAACAGGATAGAATTGTCCAGGGAGATCTGAATGTAAAGGATGGTCAGAGTTATGAAAAATCTGGTGTTCAGTTTAGCTGCAGTGACAAGAGATACGATTTAATACTCTTCATTCATTCTGTCATCTGCTTACTTACTTTCACCATCCCATAGATTAATAGCTTTTGTTAAAGGTCCTTCACTTATGCGAATGCTAGTTAAAAGGACCCATATTACTTCTAGCGTAGTCATTAATCTGACGTTTCTCATTAATCAAACAGAGCATTAATTTCCTTTATGTGTGCTATGATACAAAGTCTAAATCAGCGTAGAGTACATGAAAGGAATTAAGCCTCTGAAATGTAGATTTTTAATTATATTGACAAAGGAAGTGAAGGTATTGCATAACAGACATTTTTTCATTTAAAACTAGCAAAGATTCCCCCCCACCCCCCACCCCACCTCTTCTTCTAAAAAAGTGATTTTTCTCATCTCTCTTTTTTATCTCTTCTTTACCGACGATGTGGAAATGACAAAGGCAGAAATTTTCCAATCTGTATTCATAAAGATCCAGAGTCAAAAGACCTTCTCTAACTTTGATGAGAACTTCTGATAGAATTGTCAATAGCCAGTCCATATTCTCTCTCTCTCTCTCTCTCTCTCTCTCTCTCTCTCTCTCTCCTCTCTCTCTCTCTCTCTCTCTCTCTCTCTCTCTCTCTCTTATCTGACTTTGTATCGCAAAGGGTAGCGCGTCAGACTCTCAAGTTCTCAAACTGATTGAATAGTTTTCGATTCCCGAGCCGCAAGAGGGGGTACAACATTGACTGTTAATGGAGAGAGAGAGAGAGAGAGAGAGAGAGAGAGAGAGAGAGAGAGAGAGAGAAAGAGAGAGAGAGAGAGAGTCTGTCTGAATAATCAACGAAAGGACCTCGATGAGGTAGTCCTCATCTATAGATTAAGAAGCAATCTACTGACCTCTGCAATGATCCTACCGACTTGAAACAATCTCTCTCTCTCTCTCTCTCTCTCTCTCTCTCTCTCTCTCTCTCTCTCTCTCAAGCTTCTCCTCTACAGCGAAATAAAAATTAATGTTTCTAGTTTTGTACAAAGTGAAAAAAAGCTAGAGATTTTAAACTGTGTGAACAGTACTATGTACCAATCTTCGACTCCATCTCTTAAATGCTAAATATAACACTTGGTGCAAATATCGAATTACAGGGACAACTGGCAACAAGTTACTCCACCGTACTAAATTACATAACCTTGACCATATATCCCCTTTCAACTTTTATCTACAAACCTTTTTGTGCATCGGAAAGATAACGAGAATAAAAATCTATGGGGGCCATTAAAAGATTTTTTATATGGGTCAAATGTCGTATTTTAAGTTCAGAGTCATAAAGATAACCCTACATCATCATCATGATCATCATCATCTCCTCCTACGCGTATTGACGCAAAGGGCCTCGGTTAGATTTAGCCAGTCGTCTCTATCTTGAGCTTTTTAATCAATACTTCTCCATTCATCATCATCTCCTCCTACGCCTATTGAAGCAAAGGGCCTCGGTTAGATTTAGCCAGTCGTCTCTATCTTGAGCTTTTTAATCAATACTTCTCCATTCATCATCATCTCCTCCTACGCCTATTGAAGCAAAGGGCCTCGGTTAGATTTAGCCAGTCGTCTCTATCTTGAGCTTTTTAATCAAAACTTCTCCATTCATCATCATCTCCTCCTACGCCTATTGAAGCAAAGGGCCTCGGTTAGATTTGGCCAGTCGTCTCTATCTTGAGCTTTTGAATCAATACTTCTCCATTCATCATCATCTCCTCCTACGCCTATTGAAGCAAAGGGCCTCGGTTAGATTTGGCCAGTCGTCTCTATCTTGAGCTTTTTAATCAATACTTCTCCATTCTTGAGCTTTTGAATCAATACTTCTCCATTCATCATCATCTCCTCCTACGCCTATTGAAGCAAAGGGCCTCGGTTAGATTTGGCCAGTCGTCTCTATCTTGAGCTTTTTAATCAATACTTCTCCATTCATCATCATCTCCTCCTACGCCTATTGAAGCAAAGGGCCTCGGTTAGATTTGGCCAGTCGTCTCTATCTTGAGCTTTTTAATCAATACTTCTCCATTCTTGAGCTTTTGAATCAATACTTCTCCATTCATCATCATCTCCTCCTACGCCTATTGAAGCAAAGGGCCTCGGTTAGATTTGGCCAGTCGTCTCTATCTTGAGCTTTTTAATCAATACTTCTCCATTCATCATCATCTCCTCCTACGCCTGTTGAAGCAAAGGGCCTCGGTTAGATTTGGCCAGTCGTCTCTATCTTGAGCTTTTGAATCAATACTTCTCCATTCATCATCATCTCCTCCTACGCCTGTTGAAGCAAAGGGCCTCGGTTAGATTTGGCCAGTCGTCTCTATCTTGAGCTTTTGAATCAATACTTCTCCATTCATCATCATCTCCTCCTACGCCTATTGAAGCAAAGGGCCTCGGTTAGATTTGGCCAGTCGTCTCTATCTTGAGCTTTTTAATCAATTACTATTCCATTCCTCATCTCCTACTTCACGCTTCACTGTCCTCAGCTTCCGAAACAACATCAAAACAGATATTAGCTCAATGCGAGTTGCATAACGACAAGATATGAATTACTGAACGGAGTGATAAACACTTCTACAGGCCAAGAACAGAAAATTATATATATATATATATATATATATATATATATATATATAAATATATATAAATATATATATACATATATATATATATATATATATATATATATATATATTAATATTAAATACACATATATCATATGTATATTAAATATATAAATATATATATACATATATATATATACCTCTCTCTCTCTCTCTCTCTCTCTCTCTCTCTCTCTCTCTCTCTTCTCCTCTCTCTCTCTCTCTCTCTCTCTCTCTCTCTCTCTCTCTCTCTCTCTCTCTCTCTCTCTCTCTCTCTCTCTCTCTCTCTCTCTCTCTCTCTCTCTATATATATATATATATATATATATATATAATATATATATAATATATATATATATATATATATATATATATATATATATATATATATGTTTGTATATACATACATACATTCATACATACATACATACATTAATAGCCAACAAACAAAAATTTTTAATTAAGATGCTCTCTCCTTTTTTAAACGTTCAGAATAGAGGCTGGAAAAGCAAGATGCTATAAGCCCAAGGACTCCAACAGGGAAAAACAGCCCGGTGAGGAAAGGAAACCAGGGAATAAATAAACGATAGAAGAAGTAATGAACAATTAAAATAAGATATTTAAAAAACATCAACATTGAGATATTTCATAATATATAAACTATAAAAAAGATTTATGTCAGCCTGTTCACCATAAAAACATTTGCGTGCCAAATAATGACAGGGGAAGATTAACATTTATTACTTAGCAAGGTCTATATATGTTAAGGCCCGGTCACACGGCCCAAACGTTGCTGGAGCGTTCCTTGAACGGTAGGGAGGTGGACCAAACCCTTGGAAAATTTAATTGAACGTTTTTACGTTCGGTCTTTATTAGGCTGCTGAACGTAGCAAATCCTCGCATATTTCCTGAATTTTCTTACACCTCTATTATGGAAGTTGCTAATTTATGCAATAAGGGTATTGATATACAGATGTCGAAAAGTTTCAGTCGCTTTTTTTTTTCTTTTAATAAACTGTTAAAAAAAACCCGTAATTCTAATTAAGATACAGCGACCGTAATTTTTACCCCTATTTTGTTATTATCTCTTACAGGTTGGTGACTGTAATATCACTCCGCTACGCTTTTCGACATCCTGTATACCAATACCCTTATTGCATAAATTAGCAACTTCCATAATAGAGGTGTAAGAAAACTCAGGAAATATGCGAGGATTTGCTACGTTCAGCAGCCTAATAAAGACCGAACGTAATAACGTTAAATTAAATTTTCGAGGGTTTGGTCCACCTCCCTACCGGTCAAGGTACGCTCCAGAAACGTTCGGGCGGTGTGACCGGGCCTTTAGGTCTGGTCAGGGACGGAGATTAATATCCAGATTTAGGATAAGGAGTTTATCAGACCGCAAGATTTTGCCCAACAAAGTAAGATAAGTCAGCAGCTGACGACCAGACAGGAGAACAATTCAAACATAGCTAATTGAAGACTTATGACAATTTCTTTGTGGAAATAAAGACAAAACAGGCGTAAATATTAATAAAAAATACATAATTTTTCCCTTACCGTTTGTAAATTCCTGGTTCCTGTTTCTACGAATCTCACTCCACAGCTCAAGAAGACAGTGGCCACATCACTTGGGCAGAGGCAAAGCGTTGGTGCCTACGGACAAGTTAAGATCATTAGCGGTCGTAATGTGCCTTGTCAGCATTTCTCATCTATCATATAATTCCCTTACTTCCACTGACCTCATTGTATACTGAACCACTTTATTATTATTATTATTATTATTAT
Organism: Palaemon carinicauda; assembly: GCF_036898095.1. Lineage (NCBI taxonomy): Eukaryota > Metazoa > Arthropoda > Malacostraca > Decapoda > Palaemonidae > Palaemon > Palaemon carinicauda. The sequence continues at coordinate 39,434,266 of NC_090738.1, forward strand.
TATTATTATTATTATTATTGCTGTTGTTGTTGGTTGTTGTTGTTTGATTTAACTAGTTATTGTACCAAACTAACATTTAATGTCAATTTGACAAATTAAGTAAATACGCAAACTCAGAATCTTAGTTTCTTTTTAGTTTATAAATGAAACGAAATGTGTACTGTATATGCTGACGTAATAATAATAATAATAATAATAATAATAATAATAATAATAATAATAATCTCTACTTAGATAGGAAAAACGGTGAGAACTTTGACATACGAGGCGCTTAAGTTGATCTTAAAAGAGCGAATGCATAATTGTTGGAATAAAAATGGCATAACAGCAAGTATCACATAAAATGAAAAAAAAAAAAAAATCTATAATTACAATGAGGTTTATATTGAAAAAGAAGAATTTTGTGACTTTTTATCGCTCATGTTGGAGAGATGACTTTTGAGATATCGGGATCCCAGGATATTTCAGACATCACCGTAGTCATTGACATTCGTCTTTTTGACTTGTAAACAATTGAATGAAAAAAAAAAAAAAACGGCCATAAAGGTTGATTAACTTGTTTACTGTGATTGCATTTCAGATAAAGGTTGAATTAAATACCTGGCTTGTTACAGGAATTTTACACCTGTTGCATGAATCTATTCTGTTAGATGATGGATTGACGAACTGAGAAAGTTTGAGGGTGTGAATTGCATATTAACGGGAACATTGTTTTAATCTTTTGTAGTTCACGTATGTACTGCAATATATGCACAGTTTGGAATAGCTATTGTCAATCACGGAGGAGGAGGAGGAGGAGGAGGAGGAGGAGGAGGAGGGGAGAGAGAGAGAGAGAGAGAGAGAGAGAGAGAGAGAGAGAGAGAGAGAGAGAGAGAGAGAGAGAGAGAGAGAGAGAGTCTCTCTCATTTCTACAAAAATACATACACAGAAAAAGTGTCTATACAATACATGTAGACAGATCACCCACCCTACGACTTATGAACTAGTTAAATAAGCCATTCAATTGATAAAATTTACTGAGAAGCAAATATTTTACATGTTTAAACGCTTTTTATCCAGAAAACGGGGAAAAAAAAGTTTGTGTAATGCACCGAAGCATGATTGCCTGAGAGAGCCATCTGTTGGAAAGAAATCTCCCTCTGAGTTTTTGCCCTTTGATTCATTCCATAGACGCCTCGTTTAATTCCCAAAGGCCATTATAGTGTTACACAGCTATTGGATCTCAAACTAAATGGAAAAAGGGGGGAGGGGGATGTGAGGCAAGGGAACGCTTGTTAAAGTTGTCCTTTCTGACACGTGAAAAAAATTCTATGCTAATTTGCTGCAAATGGATCAGACAGATTGTTTTTTTTTCGCTGAAATGGGGTCTCCGGGGAACTAAGGTTGGATTTTTGGTTGCTGTATGTATATAAATTTTGAAGTTTTTAAAAACGAATACCATTTTAACATGATCGCGAAGACATGATACGCATGCACGTGTGTGCGCACACACACACATATGTGTGTGTATATATATATATATATATATATATATATATATATATATATATGTAAATTATACTTGTGTACAGTATGATGTGTTATATATGCGTGTATATATACTTGCATTAAGTATATCCATAAATGTATGTATGAAAATATATACATACATAATCTATATAATACATTCATATGTACACACAGACACACACGCATATATATATACATATATACATATATATATATATATATATATATATATATATATATATATATATATATATATACATAAACAGTATATATATATATATATATATATATATATAATATATATATATATATATACATAAACAGTATATATATATATATATATATATATATATATATATATATATATATATATATAATATATATATGCAGTTAATTCTAATATTCGGATCGTCCTCATCAGGTAGTCAAAAGGGTAAAACTTCAAAACTTCAAACTTGCAAAAATGTTTCTATGTTGAACAGGCAGACGTAAATTTTTCTATAGCTTATATATGAAATATTTCTTAGGTTGTTACTGTTTTCGAGACATTTTAATTGTTCATTATTTCTCATATCATTTATCTATTTTCTTGTTCCCTTTCCTCACTGAACTATTTTTTCCTGCTGAACCCCTTGGGCTTATAGCATCTTGCTTTTCCAACAAGTGTTGTAGCTTGGCTAATAATAACATACAGAGCACATATTAGTAGCACTGGCGGTCAGAGCATGTATGAGAAGCACTGGCAGTCAGAGCACGTATGAGAAGCACTGGCGGTCAGAGCATGTATGAGAAGCACTGGCAGTCAGAGCACGTATGAGAAGCACTGGCAGTCAGAGCACATATGAGAAGCACTGGCGGTCAGAGCACGTATGAGAAGCACTGGCGGTCAGAGCATGTATGAGAAGCACTGGCGGTCAGAGCACGTATGAGGAGCACTGGCGGTCAGAGCACGTATGAGAAGCACTGGCGGTCAGAGCACGTATGAGAAGCACTGGCGGTCAGAGCACGTATGAGAAGCACTGGCGGTCTGAGCACGTATGAGAAGCACTGGCTGTCAGAGCACGTATGAGGAGCACTGGCAGTCAGAGCACGTATGAGGAGCACTGGCAGTCAGAGCACGTATGAGGAGCACTGGCAGTCAGAGCATATATGAGAAGTACTGGCTGTCAGAGCATATATGAGAAGCACTGGAGGTCTGAGCACGTATGAGAAGCACTGGCTGTCAGAGCACGTATGAGGAGCACTGGCGGTCAGAGCACGTATGAGGAGCACTGGCAGTCAGAGCATATATGAGAAGTACTGGCTGTCAGAGCATATATGAGAAGCACTGGAGGTCTGAGCACGTATAAGAAGCACTGGCTGTCAGAGCACCTATGAAAAGCACTGGCGGTCAGAGCATGTGATGAGGAGCACTGGCGGTCAGAGCGTGTATGAGGAGCACTGGCGGTCAGAGCATGTATGAGAAGCACTGGCGGTCAGAGCATATATGAGAAGCACTGGTGGTCTGAGCATGTATGAGAAGCACTGGCGGTCAGAGCATGTATGAGAAGCACTGGCTGTCAGAGCACCTATGAGAAGCACTGGCGGTCAGAGCGTGTATGAGAAGCACTGGTGGTCTGAGCACGTATGAGAAGCACTGGCTGTCAGAGCACCTATGAGAAGCACTGGCGGTCAGAGCATGTATGAGAAGCACTGGCTGTCAGAGCACCTATGAGAAGCACTGGCGGTCAGAGCGTGTATGAGAAGCACTGGTGGTCTGAGCACGTATGAGAAGCACTGGCGGTCAGAGCATGTATGAGGAGCACTGGCGGTCAGAGCACCTATGAGAAGCACTGGCTGTCAGAGCACCTATGAGAAGCACTGGCGGTCAGAGCGTGTATGAGAAGCACTGGTGGTCTGAGCACGTATGAGAAGCACTGGCTGTCAGAGCACCTATGAGAAGCACTGGCGGTCAGAGCATGTATGAGAAGCACTGGTGGTCTGAGCACGTATGAGAAGCACTGGCGGTCAGAGCATGTATGAGGAGCACTGGTGTTCCGAACATGTATGAGAAGCACTGGCGGTCAGAGCATGTAAGAGATGCACTGGTGGTTTGAGCATGTATGAGAAGCACTGGCTGTCAGAGCACATATGAGAAACGCTGGCTGTCAGAGCACCTATGAGAAGCACTAGCTGTCAAGAGCACCTATGAGAAGCACTGGCTGTCAAGAGCACCTATGAGAAGCACTGGCGGTCAGAGCGTGTATGAGAAGCACTGGTGGTCTGAGCACGTATGAGAAGCACTGGCTGTCAGAGCACCTATGAGAAGCACTGGCGGTCAGAGCATGTATGAGAAGCACTGGTGGTCTGAGCACGTATGAGAAGCACTGGCGGTCAGAGCATGTATGAGGAGCACTGGTGGTCCGAGCATGTATGAGAAGCACTGGCGGTCAGAGCATATAAGAGATGCACTGGTGGTTTGAGCATGTATGAGAAGCACTGGCTGTCAGAGCACATATGAGAAACGCTGGCTGTCAGAGCACCTATGAGAAGAACTGGCGGTCAGAGCACGTATGAGGAGCACTGGCGGTCAGAGCACGTATGAGAAGCACTGGCTGTCAGAGCACCTATGAGAAGCACTGGTGGTCAGAGCACCTATGAGAAGCACTGGCGGTCAGAGCGTGTATGAGGAGCACTGGCGGTCAGAGCATGTATGAGAAGCACTGGCGGCCAGAGCACCTATGAGAAGCACTGGCGGTCAGAGCATGTATGAGGAGCACTGGCGGTCAGAGCGTGTATGAGGAGCACTGGCGGTCAGAGCATGTATGAGAAGCACTGGCGGTCAGAGCACCTATGAGAAGCACTGGTGGTCTGAGCACGTATGAGAAGCACTGGCTGTCAGAGCACCAATGAGAAGCACTGGCGGTCAGAGCATGTATGAGGAGCACTGGCGGTCAGAGCATGTATGAGAAGCACTGGCGGTCAGAGCACCTATGAGAAGCACTGGCGGTCAGAGCACGTATGAGGAGCACTGGCGGTCAGAGCACCTATGAGAAGCACTGGCGGTCAGAGCACGTATGAGGAGCACTGGCGGTCAGAGCATATATGAGAAGCACTGGTGGTTTGAGCATGTATGAGAAGCACTGGCTGTCAGAGCACCTATGAGAAGCACTGGCGGTCAGAGCATGTATGAGGAGCACTGGCGGTCAGAGCGTGTATGAGGAACACTGGCGGTCAGAGCATGTATGAAAAGCACTGGCGGTCAGAGCACCTATGAGAAGCACTGGCGGTCAGAGCACGTATGAGGAGCACTGGCGGTCAGAGCATATATGAGAAGCACTGGTGGTCTGAGCACGTATGAGAAGCACTGGCTGTCAGAGCGTGTATGAGGAGCACTGGCGGTCAGAGCGTGCATGAGGAGCACTGGCGGTCAGAGCGTGTATGAGGAGCACTGGCGGTCAGAGCACGAATGAGAAGCACTGGCACACAGAGTACAAATGAGAAGCACTGGCTGTCAGAGCGTGTACTAGGAGCACTGGCGGTCAGAGCGTGTATGAGGAGCACTGGCGGTCAGAGCACGAATGAGAAGCACTGGCAGTCAGAGTACGTATGAGAAGCAGTGGCGGTCAGAGCACGTATGAGAAGCGCCGGGAGTCAGAGAACGTATGAGAAGCACTGGCTGTCAGAGCGTGTATGAGGAGCACTGGCGGTCAGAGCGTGTATGAGGCGCACCGGCGGTCAGAGCGTGTATGAGGAGCACTGGCGGTCAGAGCACGAATGAGAAGCACTGGCAGTCAGAGTACGTATGAGAAGCACTGGCTGTCAGAGCGTGTATGAGGAGCACTGGCGGTCAGAGCGTGTATGAGGAGCACTGGCGGTCAGAGCACGAATGAGAAGCACTGGCAGTCAGAGTACGTATGAGAAGCACTGGCGGTCAGAGCACGAATGAGAAGCACTGGCAGTCAGAGCGTGTATGAGGAGCACTGGCGGTCAGAGCGTGTGTGAGGAGCACTGGCGGTCAGACCACGAATGAGAAGCACTGGCAGTCAGAGTACATATGAGAAGCACTGGCTGTCAGAGCGTGTATGAGGAGCACTGGCGGTCAGAGCGTGTATGAGGAGCACTGGCGGTCAGAGCGTGTGTGAGGAGCACTGGCGGTCAGACCACGAATGAGAAGCACTGGCAGTCAGAGTACGTATGAGAAGCACTGGCGGTCAGAGCACGAATGAGAAGCACTGGCAGTCAGAGCGTGTATGAGGAGCACTGGCTGTCAGAGCGTGTGTGAGGAGCACTGGCGGTCAGACCACGAATGAGAAGCACTGGCAGTCAGAGTACATATGAGAAGCACTGCAGTCAGAGTACATATGAGAAGCACTGGCTGTCAGTGCGTGTATGAGGAGCACTGGCAGTCAGAGCGTGTATGAGGAGCACTGGCGGTCAGAGCGTGTATGAGGAGCACTGGCGGTCAGAGCACGAATGAGAAGCACTGGCAGTCAGAGTACGTATGAGAAGCACTGGCGGTCAGAGCACGTATGAGAAGCGCTGGCAGTCAGAGCACGTATGAGAAGCACTGGCTGTCAGAGCGTGTATGAGGAGCACTGGCGGTCAGAGCGTGTATGAGGAGCACTGGCGGGTCAGAGCGTGTATGAGGAGCACTGGCGGTCAGAGCACGAATGAGAAGCACTGGCAGTCAGAGTACATATGAGAAGCACTGGCTGTCAGAGCGTGTATGAGGAGCACTGGCGGTCAGAGCGTGTATGAGGAGCACTGGCGGTCAGAGCACGAATGAGAAGCACTGGCAGTCAGAGTACGTATGAGAATCAGTGGCGGTCAGAGCACGTATGAGAAGCGCTGGCAGTCAGAGCACGTATGAGAAGCACTGGCTGTCAGACACGTATGAGGAGCACTGGCGGTCAGAGCGTGTATGAGGAGCACTGGCGGTCAGAGCATATATGAGAAAGCACTGGCTGCCAGAGCACCTATGAGAAGCACTGGCTGCCAGAGCACGAATGAGAAACGCTGGCTGTCAGAACACCTATGAGAAGCACCGGCGGTCAGACCACATATGAGAAACGCTGGCTGTCAGAGCACCTATGAGAAGCACTGGCGGTCAGAGCACGTATGAGGAGCACTGGCGGTCAGAGCGTGTATGAGGAGCACTGGCGGTCAGAGCATATATGAGAAGCACTGGCTGCCAGAGCACGAATGAGAAGCACTGGCGGTCAGAGCATATATGAGAAGCACTGGCTGCCAGAGCACGTATGAGAAGCGCTGGCAGTCAGAGCAGGTATGACAAACGCTGGCTGTCAGAGCATGTATGAGAAGCACTGGCAGTCAAAGTACGTATGAGAAGTAGTGGCGGTCAGAGCACGAATGAGAAGCACTGGCAGTCAGAGTACGTATGAGAAGCAGTGGCGGTCAGAGCACGTATGAGAAGCGCTGGCAGTCAGAGCACGTATGAGAAGCACTGGCTGTCAGAGCACCTATGAGAAGCACTGGCGGTCAGAGCACATATGAGGAGCACTGGCGGTCAGAGCGTGTATCAGGAGCACTGGCGGTCAGAGCACGTAAGAAAAGCACTGGCTGTCAGCGCACGTATGAGAAGGCACTGGCGGTCAGAGCACGTATGAGAAGCACTGGCGGTCAGGGCACGTATGAGGAGCACTGGCGGTCAGACACGTATGAGGAGCACTGGCGGTCAGACATGTATGAGAAGCACTGGCTGTTAGAGCACGTATGAGAAGCACTGGCGGTCAGAACACGTATGAGAAGCACTGGCGGTCAGAGCACGTATGAGAAGCACTGGCTGTCAGAGCACGTATGAAAAGCACTGGCGGTCAGAGACGTATGAGAAGCACTGGCGATCAGAGCATGTATGAGGAGTACTGGCGGTCAGACACGTATGAGAAGCACTGGCGGTCAGAGCACGTATGAGAAGTACTGGCTGTCAGAGCACGTATGAGAAGCACTGGCGGTCAGACACGTATGAGGAGCACTGGTGGTCAGACACGTATGAGGAGCACTGACGGTCAGACACGTATGAGGAGCACTGGCTGTCAGAGCACGTATGAGAAATACTGGCGGTAAGGTCAGAGAGCACATGTGAAAAGCGCTGGCGGTCAGAGCACATATGAGAAGCACTGGCGGTCAGACACGTATGAGGAGCATTGGCGGTCAGACACGTATGAGAAGCACTGGCTGTCAGAGCACGTATGAGAAGCACTGACTGTCAGAGCACGTATGAAAAGCACTGGCGGTCAGACACGTATGAGGAGCATTGACTGTCAGAGCACGTATGAGAAGCACTGGCGGTCAGAGCACGTATGAGAAGCACTGGCGGTCAGAGCACGTATGAGAAGCACTGGCTGTCAGAACACGTATGAGAAGCACTGGCGGTCAGAGCACGTATGAGAAGCACTGGCGGTCAAACACCTATGAGGAGCACTGGCGGTCAGAGCACATATGAGAAGCACTGGTGTTCAGAACACGTATGAGAAGCACTGGCGGTCAGATATGTATAATGAGGAGCACTGGCGGTCAGACACGTATGAGAAGCACTGGCGGTCAGGGCACGTATGAGAAGTACTGGCGGTCAGAGCACGTATGAGAAGTACTGGCGGTCAGAGCACGTATGAGAAGTACTGGGGTTCAGAACACGTATGAGAAGCACTGGAGGTCAGACACGTATGAGGAGCACTGGCGGTCAGGCACGTATGAGGAGCACTGGCTGTCAGAGCACGTATGAGAAGTACTAGCGGTAAGTGCACGTATGAGAAGCACTGGCTGTCAGAGCACATATGAGAAGTACTGGCGGTTAGAGCACGTATGAGAAGCACTGGCGATCAGAGCACGTATGAGGAGCACTGGCTGTCAGAGCACGTGTGAGAAGTACTAGCGGTAAGTGGAAGTATGAGAAGCACTGGCGGTCTGAGCACGTATGAGAAGTACTGGCGTTCAGAAAACGTATGAGGAGCACTGGCGGTCAGACACGTATGAGGAGCACTGGCGGTCAGACACGTATGAGGAGCACTGGCGGTCAGAGCACGTATGAGAAGTACTGGCGGTCAGACACGTATGAGGAGCACTGGCGGTCAGACACGTATGAGGAGCACTGGCTGTCAGAGCACGTATGAGAAGTACTAGCGGTAAGTGCACATACGAGAAACACTGGCTGTCAGAGCACGTATGAGAAGCGCTCGCGGTCAGAGCACATATTAGAAGCACTGGCGGTCAGAGCACGTATGAGAAGCACTGGCGGGCAGAGCACGTATGAGAAGCACTGGCGGTCAGAGCACATATGAGGAGTGCTGGCGGTCAGAGCACGTATGTGAAGCGATGGCGGTCAGAGCACATATGAGAAGCACTGGCGGTCAGAGCACGC
>NC_090738.1:39448134-39460634 GCF_036898095.1 Palaemon carinicauda
GAGAGAGAGAGAGAGAGAGAGAGAGAGAGAGAGAGAGAGAGAGAGAGTATGAGCATGTATGAAACGACACAAGAAGCTTATATACAAATGGTTGAGGATAACAATAGCATTAAACTTTAACAATGTGAAACATGCAATGGCAAGCTTAAACAGAGAGAGAGAGAGAGAGAGAGAGAGAGAGAGAGAGAGAGAGAGAGAGAGAGAGAGAGAGAGTAAACGCTCCTTTTAATAGGTTATGATAACGAACATTCTACTCAATACCTTGTTCTTTAAATTGACAAAACCACAACACCAAAGAGACCAAAAATTGATTAAAATTATTTACGTAAAATAAAATAAAGATTTAAATCTCCTTTCAATACTGCTGGAGGCGTATTCTACATAAGAAGAGTTAATGAACCATAATTTTCAACTATAACTGAATGCCCCAAACCTCTATCAATAATTCCAAATGAGCATACCAGCTAGAGTTTCGTGTTTTGATTTATTAATACTGTAATCTAGCTTGGATCAACAGCTAATATAAATTAGCCTCATTTTTTATTCTTTTCCGGCACTTCACACTTGGCTAGAATCTTTAATTCACTGCTTTTGATGAGTGCTTACCTGGTCCCATCCCACAGTGCCGCGCTTTAGGGTACACGCAATTTGTTTGCTATGTACATTCATTACGTATTTGGGGAATCAGACAGCGTGGCCCGAATTAATTATCAAATAAACGTTATTTTTTAAGCCTTTACATCATTAGCCTTTTTAATGTCAAGTGGGACTTCGTTATGCAATCTTGGGGTGAGGTCTTGCTCTCCTAAATCCAACTAAGCACTTCTAAACTATCTCGGGGCGAGGTCTTGCCCTCCTAAATCCAACTAAGCACTTCTAAACTATCTCGGGGCGAGGTCTTGCTCTCCTAAATCCCACTATGCACTTCTAAACTATCTCGGGGCGAGGTCTTGCCCTCCTAAATCCAACTAAGCACTTCTAAACTATCTCGGGGCGAGGTCTTGCCCTCCTAAATCCAACTATGCACTTCTAAACTATCTCGGGGCGAGGTCTTGCCCTCCTAAATCCAACTATGCACTTCTAAACTATCTCGGGGCGAGGTCTTGCCCTCCTAAATCCAACTATGCACTTCTAAACTATCTCGGGGCGAGGTCTTGCCCTCCTAAATCCAACTAAGCACTTCTAAACTATCTCGGGGCGAGGTCTTGCCCTCCTAAATCCAACTATGCACTTCTAAACTATCTCGGGGCGAGGTCTTGCCCTCCTAAATCCAACTAAGCACTTCTAAACTATCTTGGGGCGAGGTGCTACTCTTCTCAACCTCCTACAAAGTACTTCTGAACAATAATGATATTAGACATTCTTCTCCTCCTACCTCCTAGCAAGTGCTTATTAACTGTAATGAGATTAGACATTCTTCTCCTCCTACCTCCTACCAAGTACTTCTTAACTGTGATGAGATCAGACATTCTTCTCCTCCTACCTCCTACCAAGTACTTCTTAACTGTAATGAGATTAGACATTCTTCTCCTCCTACCTCCTAGCAAGTACTTATTATAAATAATGAGATTAGACATTCTTCTCCTCCTACCAAGTACTTATTAATTATAATGAGATTAGACATTCTTCTCCTCCTACCTCCTAGCAAGTACTTATTATCAACAATGAGATTACACATTCTTCTCCTCCTACCTCCTAGCAAGTACTTATTATCAACAATGAGATTACACATTCTTCTCCTCCTACCTCCTAGCAAGTACTTATTATCAACAATGAGATTACACATTCTTCTCCTCCTACCTCCTAGCAAGTACTTATTAATTATAATGAGATTAGACATTCTTCTCCTCCTACCTCCTACCATGTACTTCTTAACTGTGATGAGATTAGACATTCTTCTCCTCCTACCTCCTAGCAAGTACTTATTATCAATAATGAGATTAGACATTCTTCTCCTCCTACCTCCTAGCAAGTACTTATTATCAATAATGAGATTAGACATTCTTCTCCTCCTACCTCCTAGCAAGTACTTATTAATTATAATGAGATTAGACATTCTTCTCCTCCTACCTCCTACCATGTACTTCTTAACTGTGATGAGATTAGACATTCTTCTCCTCCTACCTCCCAGCAAGTACTTATTAATTATAATGAGATTAGACATTCTTCTCCTCCTACCTCCTAGCAAGTACTTCTTAACTGTGATGAGATTAGACATTCTTCTCCTCCTACCTCCTACCATGTACTTCTTAACTGTGATGAGATTAGACATTCTTCTCCTCCTACCTCCTACCATGTACTTCTTAACTGTGATGAGATTAGACATTCTTCTCCTCCTACCTCCTAGCAAGTACTTATTATCAATAATGAGATTAGACATTCTTCTCCTCCTACCTCCTAGCAAGTACTTATTATCAATAATGAGATTAGACATTCTTCTCCTCCTACCTCCTAGCAAGTACTTATTAATTATAATGAGATTAGACATTCTTCTCCTCCTACCTCCTACCATGTACTTCTTAACTGTGATGAGATTAGACATTCTTCTCCTCCTACCTCCTAGCAAGTACTTATTATCAATAATGAGATTAGACATTCTTCTCCTCCTACCTCCTAGCAAGTACTTATTATCAATAATGAGATTAGACATTCTTCTCCTCCTACCTCCTAGCAAGTACTTATTAATTATAATGAGATTAGACATTCTTCTCCTCCTACCTCCTACCATGTACTTCTTAACTGTGATGAGATTAGACATTCTTCTCCTCCTACCTCCTAGCAAGTACTTATTAATTATAATGAGATTAGACATTCTTCTCCTCCTACCTCCTAGCAAGTACTTATTAAATATCTTAGGGCGAGACGTTCCTCTCCTCCTAACAAGTACTTCTTAACTATGATGGGACGAGACATTCTTCTTCTCCTACCTCCTAGCAAGTACTTCTTGCCTACCTTGAAGCAAGCCCTTCCTCTCCTACCTACAACCAAGTACTTCTTAACTATCTTGAAGCAAATGTTTTTATGTTGAACAGGCTGACATAAGTATTTTTATAGTTTATATATGAAATACCTGTTTTAATGTTGTTTTTAAAATATTTCATTTCAATTGTTCATTACTTCTTATATAGTTCATTTATTTCCTTATTTCCTTTCCTCGCTGGGCTATTTTTTTCCTATTGTAGCCCTTCGGCTTATAGCATTTTGCTTTTCCAACTAGGGTTGTAGCTTAGCTATTAATAATAATAATAATAATAATAATAATAATAATAATAATAATAATCTTGAAGCAAGGCCTTTTAATCCTTACTTCCATCCAAGTATTTTTTAACCACCTTAGGGCTAGACGTTCCTCTCCCGAATCTTACCAAAAACTCCCTAACTATCTTTGGGAGAAGCCTTCGTCTCCTAACAAAGAACTTAATTATATTTTTCTGAAATAGAACGTGGATACAAGGGCAAACTAAAGTAGATGGTATTCTAACATGTATGAAAAAGAAATGAACGTGGGCAGGACATATGAGAATGGCAGATAATAGATGGATATTAAAGATAATTGAATGGGTCCCTAGTGATTGCAAAAGAAGCATGGGAAGGAAGAGAAGACGATGGATTGACGAACTAAGAAACAAGCGGAAGGACATGTCTAAGGTCTTCGTTCTTCAGTGGAATAGTAACGGCTGATGACCTATATTATACTATACATATACTGTATATATATATATATATATATATATATATATATATATATATATATATAATATTACTATTATTATTATTATTATTATTATTATTATTATTATTATTATTGTTGTTGTTGTTATCATTATTATTCTTATTATTGTTACTATTAAAATTATTATTATTATTATTATTATTATTATTATTATTATTATTATTACTATTATTATTATTATTATTATTTTTATTATTATTATTATTATTGTTATTATTATTATTTTTATCATTATTATTATTATTATTATTATTATTATTAATGATATTAATATTATTATTATTATTATTATTATTATTATTATTATTATTATTATTATTGTTGTTGTTTTTATTATTATTATTATTGCTCTCCCCCATGAAACCCGAAGTTTTATACTTGACCCCTTTCTGATAAAGTTTCCACATTTATCAAAATTTTGGTCCAAACTTTAGCCGTAAGAAACCTTTACATCACGGAGGAGGAACTACGATTGAATAAAAATGTATATCATGCACGAAATAAATAATAAACAAATAGGCCATACGTCATATATAAGATATGGGACTATGTAAAAACGCAATGTTCAAGATACGTGGCTGATTTACATCACTTGGATATAATAGAGGAAATTCTCTCATAATTAATACTTTGGTAACATAACTCTCTATCCCACTGGCAACCATAAGGCTGTAACATCGACGACTGTTACGTAAAAACTAAGCAAGCGTACTGGTCTCATGTCGGGTACAGCACACGTGATACGCCTCATGACTAGGTCTACGTATCCTGTATATATTTCTTTCTTATTCAAGTGATTCTTAACATAAGAACTTATTCTCATATATTTCTCGATTCAATAAGCATATTTCAGACTGTAGGCCGAGGAAATTACTCATCAGTATATTTCAAATTTACCCCGCACACAGACTCACTAACTCACTCTCACGTGTAGGCTACGCACGTCGGGATATGAATCATGTTTATTAGCAGGAATTCGATTCGAACATATATTACTCTCTTGTGACATTCTGACAGCGGCAAATAAACTCCGTATTATTATTATTATTATTATTATTATTATTATTATTATTATTATTAAATGCTAAGCTACAACCCTAGTTGGAAAAAACAGGATACTGTAAGCCCGGTGCCCCAACAGGGAAAATAGCCCAGTGAGGAAAGGAAACAAGGGAAAATAAAATATTTTACGAATAGTAACATTGAAATAAATATTTCCTATATAAACAATAAAAACTTAAACAAAACAAGAAGAAGAGAAACTAGATAGAACAGTGTGCCCGAGTGTACCCTCAAGCAAGATAACTCTAACCCAAGAGAGTGGAATACCATAGTACAGAGGCTATGGCACTACCCAAGACTAAAGTACAATGGTTTGATTTTGAAGTGTCCTTCTCCTAGAAGAGCTGCTTACCATAGCTAAAGAGTCTCTTCTACCCTTACCGAGAGAAAAGTAATACTGAACAATTACATTGCCATAGTTAACCCCTTGGGTGGAAAAGCATTGTTTGGTAATCTCAGTGTTGTCAGGTGTATGAGGACAGAGGAGAATCTGTAAGGAATAGGCCAGACTATTCGGTGTCTGTGTAGGCAAAGGGAAAGAACCGTAACCAGAGAGAAGGATACAATGTGGTACTGTCTGGCCAGTCAAAGGACCCCCTAACTCTCTAGTGGTAGTATCTCAACGAGCGGCTGGTGCCCCGGGCCAACCTACTACCAGTAAATGATACAACCTCTAAATATGGTACGATTTATAATAACTTGATCAAATCCCGTTACGATATGAGATTAGCAATGTATCTAAATCATATCTGACTTGCCTGATAAAACATGTAGGAACAGCGAAGTGAATTTACTGTATATTACATGCACTAATGATCGTGAAATTGAAACAGCAAATTTAAAATTAGCTTGGTTGCAAACCATTTAAAAAATCTTCCTAAAGAGATGAAATGACGAAACATTATTATTATTATTATTATTATTATTATTATTATTATTATTACTAGCCAAGCTACAACCCTAGTTGGAAAAGCAAGATGCTATAAGCCCAAGGGCTCCAAGAGGGAAAAATAGCCCAGTGAGGAAAGGAAACAAGGAAATAAATAAATGATGAGAACCAATTAGCAATAAATCATTCTAAAAACAGTAACAACGTCAAAACAGATATGTCATATCTGTTGAAACAACAATTATCTTTTACCATCTAAAGGTAATTTAATTATGGTTGCTGCTGTTAACAGGTCAACACCCACAGAACGTTAAACCAACTCACTGGAAAACAGAGACCGTGTCTTACTATAGGCAAGGCGTTCTAAAACGAACAAACGAACGCCCACTGGAGTACCCAACGAATACCATCAACGCCCATCTACGTCAGCCTTCAGTAAAATTATTTACACAGCTTTATTATCCACCCTACCTTCATAAAGACAATTGCTGTTAAAGAAAACATGATTTTATACCTACACGTCATTCTTAAGATTACTTAATTTTAGGGCATGCCGATTCATACGGCTCAAAAGTAACTTAACCTTACCTAACGTAGGTTTATTAACACATACAATTAAAATTTCCTAACCTGGTAATTCTATGTGATTATCCTACTTCCTGTTTGTACTATGCGTAAAATGTGACGTCCGCCATAAGCATATTATTGGAGTTAAATATTCAAATGTACCCAAAACCGTTCAAAGATATTTACATATCTCGGTACTTACTCAGGCTACATACTCTGAGAAGTCTGTTGTTTCCCAAGCTAGTGTGGTGGCAGGCTGCTTTCGCTCTCATTGCTGCCATTTTTATATTTTCAATTCCCTCATACATTCAGCATTGTCATATTTATGAAAACAATGGTTGTAAGCCTAGATTCTTCATAAATTTAGATTCAATTTGAAACACTTGTCACCAGGTCAATATTTACTCTTGGTTCCGAACAGTGTTGCCAGATGGGTTAGTCTAAAAATCCCCAACACTCATGATAACATATCCCCAAAACAACTCAAAAATCCCCATTTCCACAAAAATATTTTCTTCTGATCATGTAGGCTTTACTAACATAGAAATTACTCACTATACTTAATGTAAGTGCAAGCAAACTAATTGCAACAATATAAGTGTTTACTCATCTTTGTTTCTTCTTCATAGAAATTTATACAGAATATCCCTATAAGACATCCAAAATCCCCAAATCTAGGGTTAAATTCCCACATCTGGCAATACTGGTTTCGACATCCGAATGGATGCATAGTAAATAGAAGGGTAGCAAGATGGCATTTTCAAATGGCGTAATCATACTCCAAATTTCCCCGCCATATACTGTAGGTTAAATAAAAGCTATGAATTTGTCGTTGTTTGTTTGCTAGATTTATTGGTTGGTAGACATTTGTCTGTGCGTAGGATATCTCACAAATTATCAAGGGATATCAGTATATTTTTTAAGGAAGTAGGGCTAAATAGAGATTGGCAGATGATCCAACGTTTATGTTTTATATTATATCTGTTATTTTTTTAATATCGATGTCAGTGAGCCCTACATAGTCTCTTTATTTACAAATAGCCATGGGAGTCTAACTTATATTTTAAACTAAATAATCTAAATTAAAAAGAAAGTTAAGTCTTTGGAGTTAAAAAAAGAGAGAGAAGTTTCGCTCTTCGTGATGAGTCTAATGCCTGAAAGAGAAAAGATGGAGTGAAAAAAGAAAAGGAGCAGCTATAACTATCATAAATTGTCCAGGCGTTTTTCAAGCACGAGGAAAGCTGAAGGCATTCACTTAACTAACAAAGCAGCACCTGTTGCTTCGATGTAGTTGATGGCATTTATAAGGAGGTCAAGTGGCATGGAGACGGGAAGTTGCATATAGATATTTTGCTTCGTTTTTCAGCTGGGTCGTTATGTAAAAAGTTTCTTGTAAAAGTTTGACTATGGCTGCATCTTTTTGTTGGTGATAATCATATAAATCTTTGAGATTCGACTTGCAGGGTTTCAGTGTTGCTAATGGTTGCAACAACAACAACTTTAGAAGTTGTTGGAAAATACTTTAATTCGAGCAGTGGCAGATTTGAAATCTGGGGATTGAAAGGCGGTTCAGTAACGGAAGTAAGAGAACTTTACTTATTTTGTACGAGGTCGATTATCGTCCATGACTCCTTTTGGTTACAGTGAGGATTTATGTCCTCTTCAGCAAGCGATTTAAGTTGTTGCATTCAAGAAGATTGTTTGGCCATAGCAAGACCAAGTAAGTGTTTGTCAAGAAATTGTTTCCAGCCATAGTAAAGGTTTTACATATTCTCGTCGTTATGACATTTGTGGAGTTGGCTCATCCCAGCCTAAGTTAAGTTTGTCTATACTCATTTTTTTTTTGAGGCGCATTTGCACTGACTCGCAGCGGTGCCCTTTTAGCTTGGAAAAGTTTCTTGCTATCTGATTGGTTAGAATATTCTTGTCCAACCAATCAGCGATCAGGAAACTTTTCCGAGCTAAAAGGGCACCCCTGCGAGTCGGTGCAAATCTGCCTCACTAAAAAGAATTGACTATAGACAGTTTACTCCCAGCCAGTCAATGCAACGTTGCCAGTTGCTGTTATTGACGTGCAATTGTTTTGTTTGTGCTTGCGTAAGAAAGTGAGATAGAGGACTCATTAGAAGTAAACATTGCTGTAGAGGAAACATCTCTCCCGACTTGAGAAAAATTTGACGTACAAACTTATCAATTCCACCTCGTTTAATCTCATATAGTGACTATGAAGTTTTATCAAATATATTAGTGTTTATTTATTTATTTAAAGACTTTTTTTTTGTGTTGTAAAAGGTGGAAAATATAGTATAGTGTATTTACTAAGTTATATCAATTTCGGGACACATGCAAAAGGGCACAGAACCTAACACACCTCACCTAACCTAACCTAGTAGTTCCCAGGTCACAGACCTACCCAGGACCTCCCCTACCTAGGTCACAGCAAGAGCGAATACACGCGAATCGTAGGATGTTAACAAACAAATGAAAACTATCTTGAGAGCATAGGATGCCGAATAATGTATAAAGATGTTAGTTTTACCATTATTTATCGAGTCTCCAGTAAATTCTCTTCACCCAAAACTTGGGTAGGATAGAAACTACACTCGGTTACAACACAGGGTAAGGGTAGGATACAAGCTACTCTTGGTAGGAATAAGAAGTATGGGTAGGATACAAGCTACACTTTCTAAGAACAAGAATATGGGTAGGATAAAAGCTGCAATTGGTAGGAACAAGAAGTATGGGTAGGATACAAGTTACACATGGTAGGAACAAGAAGTATGAATAGGATGCAAGCTACACTTTCTAGGGACAAGAAGTATGGGTAGGATACAAGCTACACATGGTAGGAACAAGAAATATGGGTAGGATACAAGTTACACATGGTAGGAACAAGAAGTATGGGTAGGATACAAGTTGCACATGGTAGGAACAAGAAGTATAAATAGGATGCAAGTTACACTTTCTAGGGACAAGAAGTATGGATAGGATACAAGCTACACATGGTAGGAACAGGAAATATGGGTAGGATACAAGCTACACATGGTAGGAACAAGAAGTATGGATAGGATACAAGCTACAATTGGTAGGAACAAGAAGTATGGGTAGGACACCCATCTTGTTTTTTCAACTAGGGTAGTAGCTTAGCTGATGATAATAATAACAATAATAATAATATTAATAATAATAATAATAATAATAATTTTTTGTAGGCCTATCCCATATTTACAAAAAAATAAAAAAGGTAAATTAATATTTCTTCATTTTTTTTTTGTAGATAATGTTTAATATTTGTTGTTGAGTTTTTGGACTTTCTTTCGAGGATGTACTGTAACATTGAGGCAGAGTTTTGATTGATGTTGGTGCCTAACTTGTAGCCACTAGGACTAAAAAATCATCGGGTTTATGCTGCCCTTAATTTATTAGCAGAACACCACAGCATTTGCAATGTTTGCTTACCAGAATACATGATATATCACAGGAGGTTGGGTTCAAGATACTTGACGAACTATCCTGTCATTTTTCATCTCATCTGTTTAGCTAGTTGTGAAACGTCAAGTTTACTCACCCGTTAGAAAATAAGAAAATAATTTAAGTCACTTTATGTACTCGTGCAAGAAATGCCACACGGATTTCTTCGCACACCAGGAAATTGGAACAAAAGTCAGAGAAGTTGCATGGCTTAGTATTATTATTATTATTATTATTATTATTATCATTATTATTATTATTAATTGCTAAGCTACAACCCTAGTTGGAAAAGCAGGATGCTACAAGCCCAGGGGCCCTAACAGGGAAAATAGCCCGGTGAGGAAAGGAAGCAAGGAAAAATAAGATATTTTACGAATAGTAACATTGAAATGAATATTTCCTATATAAACAATAAAAACTACAACAAAACAAGAGGAAGAGAAACTAGATAGAACAGTGTCCGAGTGTACCCTCAAGCAAGAGAACTCTAACCCAAGGCAGTGGATGACCATGGTACAGAGGCTATAGCACTACCCAAGACTAGAGAACAATGGTTTGATTTTGGAGTGTCCTTCTCCTAGAAGAGCTGCTTACCATAGGTAAAGAGTCTCTTCTACCTTTACCAAGAGGAAAGTAGCCACTGAACAATTACATGGCCCTAGTTAACCCCTTGGGTGAAGAGGAATTGTTTGGTAATCTCAATTTGTCAGGTGTATGAAGACAGAGGAGAATCTGTAAAGAATAGGCCAAACTATTCGGTGCCTGTGTGGGCAAAGGGAAAGAACCATAACCAGAGAAAAGGATCCAATGTAGTACTGTCTGGCCAGTCAAAGGACCCCCTAACTCTCTAGCGGTAGCATCTCAACGGGCGGCTGGTGCCCTGGCCAACTTACTACCAAAGTGGATAGATGGCGGAAAAGCAAAAAATCGGAAGGGACTATTGTTAACTCGGTCGAAAGGTTTCTTGAACGCGGTTCGACAGACAAGTATTTGAAGAGATGTTCGAACGTGTGAACGGGGGTATTCGGTTGTCGAACACGTTTGTCGAACGGTTCGAAGAAAGTCTGTTCTCGCCTGACGTGTGTGGGTGGGGCTTCATTGTCCACAAACCATATGCATTCGTGACCCTCCACCTCTTCGAACGGTTCGCCAAGCAGGTTCGACATCTGGGTTCGACAAACCGTTCGACCATGTAAACCCCGCTTTAGTGGTAACGGTGACCCTCTATGGGGCATTTAACGGGTGCGTGAGGGTCTAACGGACTTTTTAAGGGAGGTTTTACATCCAAAAAACGGAAGCTAAGCCATCTTAACTAGCGGTTTGCGGCTGGCTGTCTGCGGTGACGAGAGTGGTGGGCTTGTGCTTGGCTTAGAGTAGACGATGAATTCACATGCGATAGTCTCTCTCGGTAGCAATTGTTGGCTATGGAAAACTCCTCGATTTTACAATCTCTCTCTCTCTCTCTCTCTCTCTCTCTCTCTCTCTCTCTCTCTCTCTCTCTCTCTCTCTGAGATGATATCGAATAATAATCCAAAATCTCTCTCTCTTACCATTGTTATGATGCCGGATATCTAATGAGAATGTAATCTCTCTCTCTCTCTCTCTCTCTCTCTCTCTCTCTCTCTCTCTCTCTCTCTCTCTCTCTCTCTCTTATCGGTGTTATGATGCCAGATAATATCTAATAATAATGTAATCTCTCTCTCTCTCTCTCTCTCTCTCTCTCTCTCTCTCTCTCTCTCTCATCGCTGTTATAATGCCAAATAATATCTAAGAATAATGTAATCTCTCTCTCTCCCTCTCTCTCTCTCTCTCTCTCTCTCTCTCTCTCTCTCTCTCTCTCTCTCTCTCATCGGTGTCATAATGCCAAATAATATCTAAGAATAATTTAATATCTCTCTCTCTCTCTCTCTCTCTCTCTCTCTCTCTCTCTCTCTCTCTCATCGCTGTTATAATGCCAGATAATATCAAATGATAATGTAATCTCTCTCTCTCTCTCTCTCTCTCTCTCTCTCTCTCTCTCTCTCTCTCTCTCTCTCTCTTATCGCTGTTATGATGCCAGATAATCTCTCTCTCTCTCTCTCTCTCTCTCTCTCTCTCTCTCTCTTATCGCTGTTATGATGCCAGATAATATCTAATAATAATGTAATATCTCTCTCTCTCTCTCTCTCATCGCTATTATGATGCCAGATAATCTCTCTCTCTCTCTCTCTCTCTCTCTCTCTCTCTCTCTCTCTCTCTCTCAGTTATCCAGATTAAGGGTGAATTATCTTTAATTTTGTTTAACAAACATTGAGGACAAATTTTGCTTCTTATTTCTATTGCTTGAATAATGCAAAATTGAAATCACGCTTATACGTTTAGTGGATGTCAGACAAGCTTTCACGGACTATTAGACCATGTACTCGTTAGTTTCTTTGGTCACTGAAGCCTCACCATCCTTGTGAGCTAAGGATGTGGGGTTTGGGGGAGCCTATAGGGGTATTTGCTGAGTCATCAGCAGCCAGTGTCTGGCCCTCCTTGGTCCTAGCTTAGGTGGAGAGGGGGCTTGGGCGCTGATCTTATGCCATATGGTCAGTGTCTAGGGCATTGTCCTGCTTGATAGGGCAATGTCGCTGTCTCTTGCCTCTGCCATTCATGAGCTACCTTTAAACCTTTAAGAGCCCCCTTGATTGTATTTACACGCACACTTACAAATATCTATCTATCTAAATATATATATATATATATATATATATATATATATATATATATATATATATGTGTGTGTGTGTGTGTGTG
>NC_090738.1:39465634-39473134 GCF_036898095.1 Palaemon carinicauda
TTCCAGGCGGCACCATCCTGTACCTACAACTTGTCCTGATTCTGACCATCCTTTGCAGTCAGATCTTTCCAGGCGGCACCATCCTGTACCTACAACTTGCCCTGATTCTGACCATCCTTTGCAGTCAGATCTTTCCAGGCGGCACCATCCTGTACCTACAACTTGCCCTGATTCTAACCATCCTTTGCAGTCAGATCTTTCCAGGCGGCACCATCCTGTACCTACAACTTGTCCTGATTCTGACCATCCTTTGCCGTCAGATCTTTCCAGGCGGCACCATCCTGTACCTACAACTTGTCCTGATTCTGACCATCCTTTGCCGTCAGATCTTTCCAGGCGGCACCATCCTGTACCTACAACTTGTCCTGATTCTGAACATCCTTTGCCGTCAGATCTTTCCAGGCGGCACCATCCTGTACCTACAACTTGTCCTGATTCTGACCATCCTTTGCCGTCAGATCTTTCCAGGCGGCACCATCCTGTACCTAGAACTTGTCCTGACCCTGCCCATCCTTTGCAGTCAGATCTTTCCAGGCTGCACCATCCTGTACCTAGAACTTTTCCTAATTCTGACCATCCTATGCAGTCAGATCTTTCCAGGCGGCACCATCCTGTACCTAGAACTTGTCCTGATTCTGACCATCCTTTGCAGTCAGATCTTTCCAGGCGGTACCATCCTGTACCTACAACTTGTCCTGATTCTGACCATCCTTTGCAGTCAGATCTTTCCAGGCGGCACCATCCTGTACCTACAACTTGTCCTGATTCTGACCATCCTTTGCTGTCAGATCTTTCCAGGCGGCACCATCCTGTACCTACAACTTGCCCTGATTCTGACCATCCTTTGCAGTCAGATCTTTCCAGGCGGCACCATCCTGTACCTACAACTTGCCCTGATTCTGACCATCCTTTGCAGTCAGATCTTTCCAGGCGGCACCATCCTGTACCTACAACTTGCCCTGATTCTGACCATCCTTTGCCGTCAGATCTTTCCAGGCGGCACCATCCTGTACCTACAACTTGTCCTGATTCTGACCATCCTTTGCCGTCAGATCTTTCCAGGCGGCACCATCCTGTACCTACAACTTGTCCTGATTCTGACCATCCTTTGCCGTCAGATCTTTCCAGGCGGCACCATCCTGTACCTAGAACTTGTCCTGACCCTGCTCATCCTTTGCAGTCAGATCTTTCCAGGCTGCACCATCCTGTACCTAGAACTTTTCCTAATTCTGACCACCCCATCTTAAAAATCTTCCCAGGCTGTACCATATTTACCTAGTACTTGTCCTAATTCTGACCATCCTTTGCAATCAGATCTTCCCAGGCTGCACCATCCTGTACCTACAACTTGTCCTGATTCTGACCATCCTTTGCAGTCAGATCTTTCCAGGCGGCACCATCCTGTACCTACAACTTGTCCTGATTCTGACCATCCTTTGCAGTCAGATCTTTCCAGGCGGCACCATCCTGTACCTACAACTTGCCCTGATTCTGACCATCCTTTGCAGTCAGATCTTTCCAGGCGGCACCATCCTGTACCTACAACTTGCCCTGATTCTGACCATCCTTTGCAGTCAGATCTTTCCAGGCGGCACCATCCTGTACCTACAACTTGTCCTGATTCTGACCATCCTTTGCAGTCAGATCTTTCCAGGCGGCACCATCCTGTACCTACAACTTGTCCTAATTCTGACTATCCTTTACAATCAGATCTTCCCGACTGTCCTGATTCTGACCATCCTTTGCAGTCAGATCTTTCCAGGCGGTACCATCCTGTACCTACAACTTGTCCTAATTCTGACTATCCTTTACAATCAGATCTTCCCGACTGTCCTGATTCTGACCATCCTTTGCAGTCAGATCTTTCCAGGCGGTACCATCCTGTACCTACAACTTGTCCTGATTCTGACCATCCTTTGCAGTCAGATCTTTCCAGGCGGCACCATCCTGTACCTACAACTTGTCCTGATTCTGACCATCCTATGCAGTCAGATCTTTCCAGGCGGCACCATCCTGTACCTACAACTTGCCCTGATTCTGACCATCCTTTGCAGTCAGATCTTTCCAGGTGGCACCATCCTGTACCTACAACTTGCCCTGATTCTGACCATCCTTTGCAGTCAGATCTTTCCAGGCGGCACCATCCTGTACCTACAACTTGTCCTGATTCTGACCATCCTTTGCAGTCAGATCTTTCCAGGCGGCACCATCCTGTACCTACAACTTGTCCTGATTCTGACCATCCTTAGCAGTCAGATCTTTCCAGGCGGCACCATCCTGTACCTACAACTTGTCCTGATTCTGACCATCCTTTGCAGTCAGATCTTTCCAGGCGGCACCATCCTGTACCTACAACTTGTCCTAATTCTGACTATCCTTTACAATCAGATCTTCCCGACTGTCCTGATTCTGACCATCCTTTGCAGTCAGATCTTTCCAGGCGGTACCATCCTGTACCTACAACTTGTCCTGATTCTGACCATCCTTTGCCGTCAGATCTTTCCAGGCGGCACCATCCTGTACCTACAACTTGTCCTGATTCTGACCATCCTTTGCAGTCAGATCTTTCCAGGCGGCACCATCCTGTACCTACAACTTGTCCTGATTCTGACCATCCTTTGCAGTCAGATCTTTCCAGGCGGCACCATCCTGTACCTACAACTTGTCCTAATTCTGACTATCCTTTACAATCAGATCTTCCCGACTGTCCTGATTCTGACCATCCTTTGCAGTCAGATCTTTCCAGGCGGCACCATCCTGTACCTACAACTTGTCCTAATTCTGACTATCCTTTACAATCAGATCTTCCCGACTGTCCTGATTCTGACCATCCTTTGCAGTCAGATCTTTCCAGGTGGTACCATCCTGTACCTACAACCTGTCCTGATTCTGACCATCCTTTGCAGTCAGATCTTTCCAGGCGGCACCATCCTGTACCTACAACTTGTCCTGATTCTGACCATCCTATGCAGTCAGATCTTTCCAGGCGGCACCATCCTGTACCTACAACTTGCCCTGATTCTGACCATCCTTTGCAGTCAGATCTTTCCAGGCGGCACCATCCTGTACCTACAACTTGCCCTGATTCTGACCATCCTTTGCAGTCAAATCTTTCCAGGCGGCACCATCCTGTACCTACAACTTGCCCTGATTCTGACCATCCTTTGCAGTCAGATCTTTCCAGGCGGCACCATCCTGTACCTACAACTTGCCCTGATTCTGACCATCCTTTGCAGTCAGATCTTTCCAGGCGGCACCATCCTGTACCTACAACTTGTCCTGATTCTGACCATCCTTTGCAGTCAGATCTTTCCAGGCGGCACCATTCCAGGCGGCACCATCCTGTACCTACAACTTTTCCTGATTCTGACCATCCTTTGCAGTCAGATCTTTCCAGGTGGCACCATCCTGTACCTACAACTTGTCCTGATTCTGACCATCCTTTGCAGTCAGATCTTTCCAGGCGGCACCATCCTGTACCTACAACTTGCCCTGATTCTGACCATCCTTTGCAGTCAGATCTTTCCAGGCGGCACCATCCTGTACCTACAACTTGTCCTGATTCTGACCATCCTTTGCAGTCAGATCTTTCCAGGCGGCACCATCCTGTACCTACAACTTGTCCTAATTCTGACTATCCTTTACAATCAGATCTTCCTGACTGTCCTGATTCTGACCATCCTTTGCAGTCAGATCTTTCCAGGCGGCACCATCCTGTACCTACAACTTGTCCTAATTCTGACTATCCTTTACAATCAGATCTTCCCGACTGTCCTGATTCTGACCATCCTTTGCAGTCAGATCTTTCCAGGCGGTACCATCCTGTACCTACAACTTGTCCTGATTCTGACCATCCTTTGCAGTCAGATCTTTCCAGGCGGCACCATCCTGTACCTACAACTTGTCCTGATTCTGACCATCCTATGCAGTCAGATCTTTCCAGGCGGCACCATCCTGTACCTACAACTTGCCCTGATTCTGACCATCCTTTGCAGTCAGATCTTTCCAGGCGGCACCATCCTGTACCTACAACTTGCCCTGATTCTGACCATCCTTTGCAGTCAGATCTTTCCAGGCGGCACCATCCTGTACCTACAACTTGTCCTGATTCTGACCATCCTTTGCAGTCAGATCTTTCCAGGCGGCACCATCCTGTACCTACAACTTGTCTTGATTCTGACCATCCTTTGCAGTCAGATCTTTCCAGGCGGCACCATCCTGTACCTACAACTTGTCCTGATTCTGACCATCCTTTGCAGTCAGATCTTTCCAGGCGGCACCATCCTGTACCTACAACTTGTCCTAATTCTGACTATCCTTTACAATCAGATCTTCCCGACTGTCCTGATTCTGACCATCCTTTGCAGTCAGATCTTTCCAGGCGGTACCATCCTGTACCTACAACTTGTCCTGATTCTGACCATCCTTTGCCGTCAGATCTTTCCAGGCGGCACCATCCTGTACCTACAACTTGTCCTGATTCTGACCATCCTTTGCCGTCAGATCTTTCCAGGCGGCACCATCCTGTACCTACAACTTGCCCTGATTCTGCCCATCCTTTGCAGTCAGATCTTTCCAGGTGGCACCATCCTGTACCTAGAACTTGTCCTGATCCTGCCCATCCTTTGCAGTCAGATCTTTCCAGGCGGCACCATCCTGTACCTAGAACTTTTCATAATTCTGACCACCCCATCTTAAAAATCTTCCCAGGCTGTACCATATTTACCTAGTACTTGTCCTAATTCTGACCATCCTTTGCATTTAGGCCTTCCCAAACTGAACCATCCTTTACATAGTACTTTTCCTAATTCTGACCATCCTTTGCAATCAGATCTTCCCAGGCTGCACCATCCTGTACCTACAACTTGTCCTGATTCTGACCATCCTTTGCAGTCAGATCTTTCCAGGCGGCACCATCCTGTACCTACAACTTGTCCTGATTCTGACCATCCTTTGCAGTCAGATCTTTCCAGGCGGCACCA
This sequence comes from Palaemon carinicauda, assembly GCF_036898095.1. Lineage (NCBI taxonomy): Eukaryota > Metazoa > Arthropoda > Malacostraca > Decapoda > Palaemonidae > Palaemon > Palaemon carinicauda. The sequence continues at coordinate 39,470,617 of NC_090738.1, forward strand.
TCCTGTACCTACAACTTGTCCTGATTCTGACCATCCTTTGCAGTCAGATCTTTCCAGGCGGCACCATCCTGTACCTACAACTTGTCCTAATTCTGACTATCCTTTACAATCAGATCTTCCCGACTGTCCTGATTCTGACCATCCTTTGCAGTCAGATCTTTCCAGGCGGCACCATCCTGTACCTACAACTTGTCCTAATTCTGACTATCCTTTACAATCAGATCTTCCCGACTGTCCTGATTCTGACCATCCTTTGCAGTCAGATCTTTCCAGGCGGTACCATCCTGTACCTACAACTTGTCCTGATTCTGACCATCCTTTGCAGTCAGATCTTTCCAGGCGGCACCATCCTGTACCTACAACTTGTCCTGATTCTGACCATCCTATGCAGTCAGATCTTTCCAGGCGGCACCATCCTGTACCTACAACTTGCCCTGATTCTGACCATCCTTTGCAGTCAGATCTTTCCAGGCGGCACCATCCTGTACCTACAACTTGCCCTGATTCTGACCATCCTTTGCAGTCAGATCTTTCCAGGCGGCACCATCCTGTACCTACAACTTGCCCTGATTCTGACCATCCTTTGCAGTCAGATCTTTCCAGGCGGCACCATCCTGTACCTACAACTTGCCCTGATTCTGACCATCCTTTGCAGTCAGATCTTTCCAGGCGGCACCATCCTGTACCTACAACTTGTCCTGATTCTGACCCTCCTTTGCAGTCAGATCTTTCCAGGCGGCACCATTCCAGGCGGCACCATCCTGTACCTACAACTTGTCCTGATTCTGACCCTCCTTTGCAGTCAGATCTTTCCAGGCGGCACCATTCCAGGCGGCACCATCCTGTACCTACAACTTGTCCTGATTCTGACCATCCTTTGCAGTCAGATCTTTCCAGGTGGCACCATCCTTTACCTACAACTTTTCCTGATTCTGACCATCCTTTGCAGTCAGATCTTTCCAGGCGGCACCGTCCTGTACCTACAACTTGTCATAATTCTGACCATCCTTTGCAGTCAGATCTTTCCAGGCGGCACCGTCCTGTACCGACAACTTGCCCTGATTCTGACCATCCTTTGCCGTCAGATCTTTCCAGGCGGCACCGTCCTGTACCGACAACTTGCCCTGATTCTGACCATCCTTTTCCGTCAGATCTTTCCAGGCGGCACCGTCCTGTACCGACAACTTGCCCGGATTCTGACCATCCTTTGCCGTCAGAACTTTCCAGGCGGCACCGTCCTGTACCGACAACTTGCCCTGATTCTGACCATCCTTTGCCGTCAGATCTTTCCAGGCGGCACCGTCCTGTACCGACAACTTGCCCTGATTCTGACCATCCTTTGCCGTCAGATCTATCCAGGCGGCACCGTCCTGTACCGACAACTTGCCCTGATTCTGACCATCCTTTGCCGTCAGATCTTTCCAGGCGGCACCATCCTGTACCGACAACTTGCCCTGATTCTGCCCATCCTTTGCCGTCAGATCTTTCCAGGCGGCACCATCCTGTACCTACAACTTGCCCTGATTCTGCCCATCCTTTGCAGTCAGATCTTTCCAGGTGGCACCATCCTGTACCTAGAACTTGCCCTGATCCTGCCCATCCTTTGCAGTCAGATCTTTCCAGGCGGCACCATCCTGTACCTAGAACTTTTCATAATTCTGACCACCCCATCTTAAAAATCTTCCCAGGCTGTACCATATTTACCTAGTACTTGTCCTAATTCTGACCATCCTTTGCATTTAGGCCTTCCCAAACTGTACCATTCTTTACATAGTACTTTACGTACGTAATTCTTACCATCCTTTGCAATCAAACCTTCAAGGATGGAATCATTCTGTACACAGTACTTTACATACGTAATTCTGGCCATCCTTTGCACTGTATCATTCTGTACACAGTACTTTACATGCGTAATTCGGACCATCCTTTGCAATCAAATCTTCAAGGACTGTATCATTCTGTACACAGTACTTTACGTACGTAATTCTGCCCATCATTTGCAATCAAATCTTCAAGGACTGTATCATTCTGTACTCAGTACTTTACGTACGTAATTTTGACCATCCTTTGCAATCAAATATTCAAGGACTGTATCATTTTGTACACAGTACTCTGTGCATGTAATTCTGACCATCCTTTGCAATCAAATCTTCAAGGACTGTATCATTCTGTACACAGTACTTTACGCACGTAATTCTGACCATCCTTTGCAATCAAATCTTCAAGGACTGTAACTTTCTGTACACAGTACTTTACGCACGTAATTCTGACCATCCTTTGCAATCAAATCTTCAAGGACTGTATCTTTCTGTACACAGTACTTTACGCACGTAATTCTGACCATCCTTTGCAATCAAATCTTCAAGGACTGTATCCTTCTGTACACAGTACTCTGCGCACGTAATTCTGACCATCCTTTGCAATCAAATCTTCAAGGACTGTATCATTCTGTACACAGTACTCTGCGCACGTAATTCTGACCATCCTTTGCAATCAAATCTTCAAGGACTGTATCATT
>NC_090738.1:39475634-39478134 GCF_036898095.1 Palaemon carinicauda
GTGCGCGTGTGTGTGTGTACGCCTTTAAAACCTTTATAATGAAGGAATAATTATCTATTTGGGAAGATTTAACATAGCTAAGTTAAAGTTGATGGTTTATTATTTGTTATATTATCATGATGCACAATAACATTATAGTTTTATCAGCTTAATTTTTAACAAGGAAACACGAGCGGCCTATTTGCATATACGAATTTTGACGTCAAAGTTTATTTAGACTTATGAAATAAAAGAATTCAGTATATCAAGAGAAACGATAAAGCTGATATACGAAAACGTACGTGAAATTAGAGCAAAAGGAAGGAGAATAATTAATATTCTGGAAATTTGGGGCTAATTGGCCGTAGTACATTGTCTGGTAATCATCTCTTATTAATATTATTATTATTAGATGCTAAGCTAAAACTTTGGTTGGAAAAGCACGATGCTATAAGCCCAGGGGCCCCAACAGGGAAAATAGCGCAATGAGGAAAGGAAATAAGGAAAAATAAAATATTTTAAGAATAGTAACAATATTAAAATAAATATTTCCTATTTAAACTATAAAAACTTCAGCAAAACAAGAGGAAGAGAAACTAGATAGAAAAGTGTGCCCGAGTGTCCCCTCAAGCAAGAGAACTCTAACCCAAGGCAGTGTAAGACCATGGTATAGCAGTTATTTATCCACTGTCTTGGGTTAGAGTTCTCTTGCTTGAGGGCACACGCGGGCAAAATATTCTAGCTAGTCTCTTTTCCTTTTGTTTTGTTAAAGTTATTATAGTTCATTTAGAAATTATCTATTTCAATGTTGTTACTATTCTTAAAATATTTTTTCCTGTTTTCCTTTCCTCACTGGGCTATTTTCCCTGTTGGGGCCCCTGGGTTTATAGAATTCTTCTTTTACAATTAGGGTTGTAGCTTAGCAAGTAATAATAATAATAATAATAATAATAATTATAATAATAATACAGGTAATCGGATTATTTTTTAAAAATATATTTATTCTAACAGAAATTCACTTAAGGAGAGAGAGAGAGAGAGAGAGAGAGAGAGAGAGAGAGAGAGAGAGAGAGAGAGAGAGAGAGAGAGAGAGGGGGGGGGGGGTTTAAAAGAGACTGCTGAGTAATTGAAAAGAAAAACGGTAAAAATGAGAGAGAGAGAGAGAGAGAGAGAGAGAGAGAGAGAGAGAGAGAGAGAGAGAGAGAGAGACCGGCGAGTTATTTAAAAAAGAAAGGTACAAATGATGCACTCTTGACCTTTAGGTTTTCTACAGCATACGTCTGATCCAATGCCAACCACAGTGAGGAGTGTCTTCAAGAACATACACAGATATACATAGATTTATAGGTTTCTCTTCTTTTGATATAGAATTTATTGGATAAATGAACAGTAATGTGTATTTTCAAATACTCAGAATGATCTGATTATTATTATTATTATTATTATTATTATTATTATTATTATTATTTGCTAAGCTAAAACCCTAGTTGGAAAAGCAGGATGCTATAAGCTCAGGGGCTCCAACAAGGAAAATAGTCCAGTGAGGAAAGGAAACAAGGAAAACTAAAATATGTTATGAACAATAACAACATTAATACAAATATTTCCTATATAAAATATACAAACTCTAACAAAACAAGAGTAAGAGAAATAAGATAAAATAGTGTGCCCGAGTGTACCCTCAAGCAAGAGAACTCTAACCAAAGACAGTGGAAGACCATGGTACTAAGGCTATGGCACTACCCAAGACTAGAGAACAATAGTTTGATTTTGGCGTGTCCTCCTAGAAGAGCTGCTTACCATAGCTAAAGAATCTCTTCTACCTTTACCAAGAGGAAAGTAGCCACTGAACAATTACATTGCAGTAGTTAACCCCTTGGGCGAAGAAGAATAGTTTCGTAATATCAGTGTTGTCAGGTGTATGAGGGCAGAGGAGAATATGTAAAGAATAGGCCACACTATTTGGTATATGTGTAGACAAAGGGAAAATGAATCGTAAGCAGAAAGAAGGATGCAGTGTAGTACTGTCTGGCCTGTCAAAGGACCCCATAACTTTCTACCTGCGGTATCTTAACGGGTGGGTGATGCCCTGGCCAACCTACTACCAAAAAGTACAACAAACGAACGAAGATTTGCTAGTATGATACAGTTTATAGGAAGTTAATAGGTAGTAGGTTGGCCAGGGCACCAGCCGCCCGTTCAGATACTACCCGCTAGAGAGTTATGGGGTCCTTTGACTGGCCAGACAGTACTACATTGGATCCTTCTCTCTGGTTACGGTTCTTTCCCTTTGCCCACACAGGCACCGAATAGTTTGGCCTCTTCTTTACAGATTCTCCAATGTCCTCATACACTTGACAAATTGAGATTACCAAACAATTCTTCTTCACCCAAGGGGTTAACTACTGCACTTTAATTGTTCAGTGGCTACTTTCCTCTTGGGTAGGGTAGAAGAGACTCTTTAGCTATGGTAGGCAGCTCTTCTATGAGAAGGACACTCCAAAATTGAAACCATTGTTCT
>NC_090738.1:39486906-39491906 GCF_036898095.1 Palaemon carinicauda
ACTAGAAGAAATACCAATGAAAATTATATAAACCTAACTGATATTATTTACATTTATAATCACACACGCACACAAACAAAATACACACACACAAACACACAAACACACACACACCTTCAGTAAATATCCATATTAACCTACACATAAAAGCAATGCATATTTCTAAGCACTCGAAATCATAGGCTTCACGAATCCTACATTTCACATACTCTCTCTCTCTCTCTCCTCTCTCTCTCTCTCTCTCTCTCTCCTCTCTCTCCTCTCTCTCTCTCTCTCTCTCTATAAAAAAACCTATACATGTGCTTGTAACCCAGTATGCTTGGCGAAGCAAGAAACCCAAAACCCGCTGGCTGAAACTAGGTCTTGTCTGGCGAAGACGTTCACGCAAACACGAACAAACGCACAAACTCAAGCATGCGAGTGATCAATGCAAGGGGCTGGCGGAGAGGGCATTGCCTCGGTACATGCGACCTTGGACAGATACAGGCATGCGCAGACGCTCTTTACACCCCCCCCCCAAAAAAACCCCTACCCACCCTCCCCCACCTTGAATATGTGCCCTTGAACTTATACGGGCATGCGCGAATGCTCTAACCCTCCCCCACCCCCCACCCCCAAACAGTCTCCTGGGGACTTCAAGGAGATGACGATGATGCATTATTGTTATTATTACAGTTGTTGCTGTTATTATTATTATTATCATTATTATTATTATTACAATAATAATAATTATTATTATCATTATAACCATCATTACTATTATTATTATTATTATTACTATCATTATCATTATCATTCTTATTATTATTATTATTATAACTATCATTACTATTATTATTATCATTACTATCATTATCATTCTTGTTATTATTATTATTATTATTATTATTATTATTATCAGTACTATTATTATTATTATTACTATCATGATTATTACTATTATTATTATTATTATTATTAATATTATTATTATTTTAATTATCATTATTATTATTATTATTATTATTATTATCATTATTAACTAAGCTAAAACCCTAGTTGGAATGGCAAGATGCTGTAAGTGTTAATGAATACAAGTGTTGTTTAGTCTTGATATCAAATACAATAATAAGACAATAATTATAACACAGATAAACAATAATAATAATAATAATAATAATAATAATAATAATAATAATAATAATAATAATAACAAATTTATAACTCTGTTCAGGTACTTTGCATTACAAATGATAATTTTCCAAATTCAAATACATTATAAATATCCTTACAGAAAATGAGTCAACATTTAAATAAATTTTTTTAAAATACCTACCCACAGATATTCAAAATACACAATTTAAAATATTTTTACATTAATGATTCTACAGCAGAAAAAAAAACAATAATATCCTGTATAAAGAACAATATCCTGTACACAGAATTTTAGTAAAATATACAGTGATCATACTTAAAGTGCATACCACAGACTCGTGGAACAACGTCAGATTTTATTAATTATAGATCGTCAATCAATACATTCAATGCTAGAACTGGAACTGTGTTCAGACGAGCAGTTGTTGAGTGACATACATCCTTATTAATACTATTTTCATTATCATCATTACTGTCACTTTTCTTCAACATTATACATACACATACACACACATATATATATACATACATATATAATATATATATATATATATATATATATATATATATATATATATATATATATATATATATGTAATCTTTCTTCTTGGCTAAATGGTACGGTCACTGTCATACAAGCATCCTGGATCAGGGTTCGATTCCCGGCAGGTCAGGTGCTTTTGTCTTAGAGTGATTTCGCCTCGAGACTCTGATCCCGAGGTCGGTAAGAGAATCTAGACATTAATGTATTAAAATGTATGGCTTATTTGAAATATATTTATATATATATATATATATATATATATATATATATATATATATATATTTATACATGTGTGTATATATATAAATATAAATATATACTGTATATATAAACATATTATATATATATATATATATATATATATATATATATATATATATATATATATATATATATATATACATTTATATATATATATATATATATATATATATATATATATATATATATATATATATTTATATATATATATATATACATTTATATATATATATATATATATATATATATATATATATATATATATTATATATATATATATATGTGTGTGTGTGTGTGTGTGTGTGTGTGTGTGTGTGTACCTAGCCTTAAATGCCACCTTGCATTATATTTTGCTGCTGCTGCTATAAATGAAATTCACATACATTTTTCTAGATTAATTAGAAATTCTTTATAAACCTCAGATCAAATTTCCTCAATACAAAATTGTTAGGAATTAACAGATGGAAAACTATAGTAAACATAAACTAGAATAGAAAAAAATATACAAGGATATGCGAAAAAACAAAATTAATTCATGAATATTCCACAACTAATGAATATTCAAAATTGTAGAGCAAAATGGAAAGGTGGTTTTTACAACGGAGGGTAAACACTATTGTCATCTTATGGACACTAAAAAGGACATAAACTTCAAACAGGCACTCTGCAAATTAATTTGAAATCATTAACTTAAGGGAACCTAGGATAAATGTTATATCTCAGGGCACTAAACTTAAGTATTAAACTTATAACGAAATTCTGTGAACCATAATAATTCGGTAAGGTGACATACCACTTGGCCGAGTGGTCTGTCACAATTCATACAAGTTTCCTGGACCAGGGTTCGATTCCCGGCCGGTCAGAAGCTATTGCCTTTGTGTGATTTCGCCTGCGGCTCTGATACCGAGGTCGGTAACAGAATCCAAACATAGTCTAGATGACAGGGATAGATAGCATAAGATAAGACAAGGCTCCTCTATTCTTCTATAACACGAACAAATCACCAATTGGATTTGTGAACGTAAAGAAAGAGAAAAAGAAGATTGCCATATCATTAGGAAAAAATGGAAAAAAAAAAAAAAAAAACGTCCATTGACTTAATACAACACGGAAACATCGTTAATTGGGTTTGTGAATGTAAAAAGAGAAAAAGAATATTGTCATATTAAGAAAAAAAGGAAAATAAGTGTCAGAGGCGGTAATATCTGCAAAAAAAAAAAAAAAAAAAAATTAAATATTCCCTTGACTTCGTTACAACACGGATACACCGTCAATTGGGTTTATGAATGTAAAAAAGATTAAGAAAATATTGCCATACCATTAAGAAAAAATTAAAAATAAGTATCAGAGGCGCTGATAACTACAAAAAGAATAATTTAAAAAAAAAAAGTATCAGAGCCGCTATTATTTGCAAAAAAAAAAAAAAAAAAAAAAAAAAAAAAAAAAAAAAAAAAAAAAAAAAAAAAAAAAAAGATAAATAAGTAAATGAAATAAATAAAAATAATTATTCAAATATTCCAATGACTTTTTTTTGACATTCATACGTTTCTAGTGTCATTTTTTTTTCAACAACTTTTTTTTTCTCTTTACTGATTAGCTTATTTCTCCTTTCCTTCCTAACCACCAGTCAATTCTAGTTGATTTACTTCCGTGTGTGTGTGTGTGTCTGTGTGTGTGCGTGTGTGTGTGACAAGGAGGAGCCCATGGCCCTTTAGACTCCAGAGATAAAATTGGCTCAATAGACTTTTCCTCTCAGTATCTTTTTCAATCCTCGCCAGCCTTTGAAATCAGAGACTTACTCTTCCAAGAGACTTCCAGAATAAAGAACTTTCTTCAACTGTCATAAAACGCTTAGAAAGAGAGAGAAAGGGAAAGAGGGTGCTCGTTGATGCAAAAAAAAAAAAAAAAAAAAACACTAGTATAAAAGGGAGTGAAAAAATTAAGAAATGGTTGATATGGTTGAATGAGCTGAAATTGAAGCATTTCCTGGAATTGGAAATCAAGAGCAAATTTTTAAAAGAGCATTTTTTTCTTACCAGGTGGTTATTTTTATTTCTTTTTTTTTCAACTTTGAATATAGGGTAATAAATATTTTAGGATTTTTTTTTACTTGGATTTAAGCATGTTAAGTAACCCATCTATCTATCTATATGTAGATATGAATAACAATTTTATCTATCACACACATATATATATAAGATTATATATATATATATATATATATATATATATATATATATATATATATATATATATATATATTTATTTATATATATATACATATATGAGTGTGTGTTTTACATATACTATATATATATATATATATATATATATATATATATATATATATATATATATATATATATATATTTATATATATTTATATATATATATATATATATATATATATATATATATATATATATATATATATATATATTTCTATATAGATATATATATATATATATATATATATATATATAAATATATATATATAAATATATATATGGAACCGTCAATAAATAGATAAATAAATAAAATAAGTAAACTCTTTCACACCTTAACAAGTTTCCTTCATCTTCTTATAAGGACTGAGATTCCATAAGACCCCTTTTATAAACTTTTTAACCAACTTTCTTTTCCTTTCGACAAATATCACCGAATAAAAATGACAAAATATTCTTTTCCTTGAGACAATTTCCCAAAGGTATAAAAATTACATTTTTTTTCATATTATTATTATTATTATTATTATTATTATTATTATTATTATTATTATTAATATTATCATTATTATTATTATCATTATTATTATTATTTTATTATTATTATTATTATTATTATTATAATTATTATTATTATCATTATTAGTTAAGCTGCAACCCTAGTTGGAACAGCAAGATGCTATAAGCCCAAGGTCTCCAAAAGGGGAAAATAAACCAGTAAGGGAAGGAAATAGGCAAATGAATAAACGATATGAGAAATAATTAACAATAACATATACATGTTTTGATAATATTTGTCGAACTGACCACACATTCTTCTTGGCTCCAACAGATGA
>NC_090738.1:39506906-39524406 GCF_036898095.1 Palaemon carinicauda
ATTCCTTTTTGCGTAGCTTAACAACTCGGTGTTTTTTCCTGTTTTTCTCGCAAATCTTGGATTTATTCAGCTTTTCATGGCTTCTCCGTCTTCGTTGGCCTCGGATAAGTTGAGTATAGTGTCTGTTATGTATAAATGTAGGCTCTTGGTAAAATTTTGAGTGATTAATAGGATTAATCTTTGATACAAGAGCCGTAGCCTACCAGAGGTGTCCTGGACACTGTCACTCGCTAGGTATAAATTAGTTAGTCAGAGTGACATTCCTGGTTGTTTTGCTTAATAAATTTTAGCTATTTAGCGTTACATAGGATTTCCTTTCGTGCTTAGTATTATTTGGCGAAGTATTCGCCATTCTGGCCTACGCTAGGCCATGTAGCCTAGTCGTTTGGTCCTAGTACTTAATGCATGATTTTGGTTTTTCCGAGTGTAATTAAAAGTTTATTAAAGCTTTAGGCTATATTTTATACAATTTAGACTGTGTGGAATATTTCCAAGATTGTATACGTGAGAGTTTCGGTGAATTAGGTAATCGATTCTCTTGGTGCCTAGGTTAATTGCTTATGGAGCCTTAGTATACTTTATTATTCTCCCCGGTTGCTTTCTTTTCTTCGGAGAAGGTATGCAATCCCTTTCCCTCTGTTTAAGCCTTGGGCTTATCCCTAAGTGGTTTTTTCCGAATTTATTTTCGATAAAACTATACTAGGGTGTTACTGTACCTTCCTGTTCCAGCAAAGTCTGGTTCAAAGAGGGACAGAACAACAGAGTTTTTTAGTCTGGTCCGTGTTGTCTGGCTTGGGGCAGAGTTCCCCTCGCTGACCTAACACTTTTAAAGGGAGCTTAGCTCCCTTAGGTCACTATCGAAGGTTTCTGTAGTATGATTCCTCCCTTTGTGATCGACCAGACTAAAGTCCTGTTGCTGTTCTTGGGGGAGGATAAAATCTTCCCTTGGGAATAGCAACGCCTTCCTTGCTTTGGTGCTTTGGAAGCTGGCAAGTATTGCTGGCCCTTTCCCTTAGATCTCCCTTAGGCTAAGACAGAGTTCTTGGCTGCGGGTGATCTGTCACTAAAGCAAGGTTGGCAGGACCCTTTTGTCCCTTCCCCCTCTATCTCCGTAATGGCCTTGCCATTACTGTACTGTACCCTGCCGGCCGGCAGAGCTGGCCGGCAGGGGTATTACTGTACTGTACGTCATTCTACTTCTGGACCTAGTATAGGTTGGGATGTGGAATTGACTAAGGCCATTGCCGGCCGGCTGAGATGCTGGCAGGCAAGGGCCTTATGTTTTCGAGTGCTGCCCGGACCTCTCTTGGTCCCTAATCCATGCCTGCCGACAGAGCCGGACGGCATTGGTCAAGGAAGCCTGAATTAAGTTTCTCCCCTTCCTTATATGCACTCTTTCGGTTGCCGGGCTTTGGGGGTCGTGTACACTCTTATCCCGGCATCCATTCTATTTTCTTCTAGTGCTGTACCTGTCCCGGCTGCCGGCCTATGAGGCAGACAGCCGGGCAGGTGTAGTCTTCTGGTTCTTTTGCTGCCGGCTGGCATTGGTCTTGTACCTCTGCCGGCCGGCTTATGTCAGTCCTTGTCTGCCGGTCACCAAGAGTGTGGCCGGCAGCTAGGTACTACCTTGTGTAGTTACTGGCCGGCAGTCATTGCCGGCCAACACTGGCTGTTGCTGGCCGGCAGTTACTGCCGACGGCACAAGCATTTGAACCAGAAGGCTGCCGCCCTATAGCTGTTAAGTAGTATACTTTAAAGCTAATTGTGGTGTGTGCCGGCCGGCAAAGGCAGGCCGGCACACATCCTCCTATACTGTACTAGTATTCTTCTGTATAGCATATACAGTAAGAAGAAAACTATAGTAAAAGTTTAGGTACAGCACTGTATCTTCTAACACTATTGTGTTTTCTTGCACAGCCCTTTGCTGTTGCCCTCAGACAGGAAGCAGAGTCTTCCCCGTCTATTATCCAGGATTTTAAAATCATTGCCTAGGTGTGAGCTCCACCTGTTTCCTCTGGAAACCTTGCATTGGTTACTCTAGTAGAGATAAACCAATTTTGATTTTATTATCTGGAAAGCTGCAACAATGGGTTGTGAGGGAAACACAAGTGTGTGTCTTTCCTTTATGAATTGTTATGCTATACTATGCATATCCAGTGATACATAGTTCACTTGATACTCATGGAAATTTTTTCTCTTTACAGGAGGACCCTCCGAAGTGCGGAAATGTTTTCTGCAATGTCCGTAGCAGGAACCTCTGCGGACATGAGTGTTGTAGGAGACACGCAGCATGCGCTGTCTCCAAGGATGATCTCCAGTATTGGGACCCTCAGGTATGTACTGTATGCACTAACCTGATTACTGAGGCTTTTGATTCCCCTAGAACGACGGAATCAAGGGATATAGCTAGGGAAAAGCTCCGTACTTGGGTAAGGGGCTTCAAGAAGAACACCTCTGGCCCTTATCTTCCTAGTGAGAAGATGAGGGCGTATCTTTTTCCCCAGGCATCAGCTGAAGCAGTGATTCCCCAGCCTCAAGAGGAGATCCCCCAAGACCTAGTCCAGGTGGACGAGGAAGTCGCAGATGCGATGCAAGACATCCAGTTGTGTGACAGGATGTCTGATGTGGACGAAGGTTTGGAAGAAGACCTCCTGGCAGAAGGTCAGGATCAAGTTCAAACCCCGGATGTCGCAGAGGATGGGGTCGACGAGGTGTCGGCTACTCCGGTTCAGATGCCGGAGCCCATCCCCTCAACATCCGCTGGTCTCCCAGTAGAACTGGGACAGGCCCTCTCTTCGATTGTTGGAATGATCCAACAAATGCAGAAGGAGAATCAGGAGAAGGCGGCTGCAATGGAACTGCGTATGCAGTCCCTAGCAGAATCACATGGGCCCCGGAAAAGGCTCAATGTGAAGGACCTTCCCATATGCTCAGACGCTAACCCATGGAGGTATGCTGAGCACATGCCAATGACGACTGGTAAGATCGTCATTTCGGATAAGCTGGGTTCAGTTCTCCTAGAGGAGGTAGAATTCTGGCCCAGCAAGGCATCATATCCGGACTGCTATGTCCGGCTGAGAAAAGAACCAGCTTCAAGGGAGGAGACAGAGCCGAAAGAGGTCATTATTATGGACCATGCTAAGGCTCAAGCCCTACTTTCATCCTCGATGAAAGAGAGGGGCTTCTCGAATTCGAAGGTAGCAGCATTGAGCAAGAAGCTCCCTTCTTTTGTGTCCTCTTCTGATAGAGCCTTCCCCTTTTTACAAAAAGGGTTTGCGGCTGTCCTAAAGGCAATCGAGGCCGGCAAGCCTTGCCCCTCCCTGGAGGAGTGTAAACCCTTGTCGCTGGCTCTGCCTATGGACCACAAGGACTGGAAGGATGTCCATCTGACATTCTCAGTGGGAAAGTTGGAGGCTGATATTGCCGGACGGCAATTCGGCGAGGACCTCCCCAAGTTGTCCGAATTTCTTTTACGAAGAGAGTTCGAGACAAAAGAAAGACTGGCTGCCTCAATGTCTCATCAGACTACTCTTGAGACGATGGCAAGTGACCCTAAGGTCCATGAAATGTTCATGGTTGTGGCTAAGTCTCACCTAGCCACAGTGACGAAGGACCTTTATGGCTTCGTCAAGGCAAGGAGAGCTTGCAGGGAGTTCGTGTTCACCGGGGCTTCGGTGAGACACGAGCCAAGGAAGTTAATATCCTCCAACATTTGGGGAAAAGACCTTTTCCCTACCGATGTGGTCAAAGAGGTTGTTGATAAGGCCGCCGTGGAGAATAGAAACCTTCTCCAGAAGTGGGGCCTGGCTATCAAAAGAAAATCTTCCCCGGATGAGGGTCCTCAACCTAAGAGGAAGAATATGAGGACTAGGCTACCGTCTCGGCCAGCCAAGCCTTATAGACAGCAACAGCAACTGCAATTGCCTTTGCCTCCAGTGCCCCAGATGGTGGCACAAACCCCGACTACTTTTCAGTGGGTACCCCAGGCTGTGCCAGGTCAGTCAACCACATTCACCCCAACGTTCGAAGGACAGTCTTCTTCCTTTCGTGCAAAGCCTAGAGGAGCAGCCAGAGGCTCGTCTAGGCGCCCCTCAAGGGGAAGGGGATTCAGAGGTGGTCGTGGTCAAGGAGGCAAGACCTCAGGACGGCAGTCCAAGTGAAACGATACCGGTAGGAGGGAGACTAATGAAATTTTGGGATCGCTGGACCTTCGATCCCTGGGCCCAAAGCCTACTCAAGAATGGACTGGGTTGGAGCTGGTACAGCACTCCACCCCCATGCCTTCGGTTTTTCCAACACTCCACCCCCATTTTGGAGGAGTACGTTCAAGAACTGTTGGAGAAAAATGTGATCCGAAAGGTGAAGTCCATCAAATTCCAAGGGAGGCTGTTTTGTGTTCCCAAGAAAGACTCGGAAAAGCTCAGAGTCATTCTGGACTTGTCACCACTCAACAAGTTCATAGTGAATTGCAAATTCAAGATGCTAACACTGCAACACATAAGGACCTTACTGCCCAAGAGGGCATACTCAGTCTCTATAGACTTGTCAGACGCCTATTGGCACATCCCGATCAGCCGTCGACTCTCCCCCTACCTAGGGTTCAGGCTACAACGGAAACTGTACGCCTTCAGAGCCATGCCATTCGGGCTAAACATAGCCCCAAGGATTTTCACGAAGCTTGCGAGCGCAGCTCTCAAACAATTACGCCTAAAGGGAATTCAGGTAGTAGCCTACCTGGACGACTGGCTGGTGTGGGCAGCATCCGAGACCGAATGCTTACAAGCTTCCAGTCAGGTGATCCAGTTCCTAGAGTACCTAGGCTTCAAGATCAACAAGAAAAAGTCTCGACTTTCTCCATCCCAAAAGTTCCAGTGGCTGGGAATCCACTGGGACCTTTTGTCACACAGTTTCTCCATCCCAATGAAGAAAAGGAAGGAGATAGCGGGCTCTGTCAAGAGACTTCTAGATTCCAAATGGATATCAAGACGCGAACAGGAGAGGGTACTAGGCTCTCTCCAGTTTGCTTCAGTGACAGACCCAGTGCTAAGAGCACAGCTAAAGGATGCAACCGGAGTTTGGAGAAGGTATGCATCAAACGCGCGAAGAGACCTGAGAAGACCAGTGCCGCCTCGGCTACGTACTCTTCTCAGACCTTGGTCCCAAGCCAGACATCTAAAGAAGTCGGTTCTTCTTCAGCCACCTCCCCCGTCGATGACGATTCACTCAGACGCCTCAAAGGAGGGATGGGGAGGTCACTCTCATCGGAAAAAAGTCCAGGGGACTTGGTCCAAGCTATTCAGGACCTTTCATATAAACTTTCTAGAAGCTATGGCAGTGCTCCTTACCTTAAAGAAAGTCTCCCCGCATCACTCGATCCACATAAGATTGGTGACAGACAGCGAGGTGGTTGTGAGATGCTTGAATCGACAAGGGTCGAGGTCACCACCTCTCAACCAAGTGATGTTAGCCATTTTCCGATTGGCAGAAAAGAAGAAGTGGTACCTGTCGGCAGTTCACCTTCAAGGAGTCCGCAATGTGACAGCGGACGCTCTATCCAGGTTCACACCGATAGAGTCGGAATGGTCCTTAGACGCAGGATCATTTTCCTTCATTCTGAATCAAGTCCCAGAACTGCAAATAGACCTCTTTGCGACGAAAGACAACAAGAAGTTGCCCCTGTACGTGTCCCCGTACGAGGACCCCTTAGCGGAAGCAGTGGACGCAATGTCCCTCGACTGGAACAGGTGGTCCAGGATTTATCTGTTCCCTCCTCACAACCTTCTGTTGAGGGTCCTCAACAAACTGAGATCCTTCAAGGGGGGTAGCGGCAATAGTGGCCCACAAGTGGGCGAACAGTATGTGGTTCCCCTTGGCGTTGGAACTACAGATGAAGTTCGTGCCGCTACCACATCCAGTTCTGACCCAGCGAGTCCAGAAGTCGACTGTCTGCGCTTCATTACAGAAAACCCAGACCCTGCAGCTCATGATTTTCTCGCCCTAGCGGTGAGAAAGCGTTTCGGGATTTCGAGAGCTAGCATAGACTTCCTAGAGGAATACAAGTGCAAATCGACTAGAAGGCAATATGAGTCATCTTGGAGAAAGTGGGTGGCCTTTGTAAAGGCAAAGAATCCGCAGGAGATCTCAACAGACTTCTGCTTATCTTTCTTCATCCACCTTCATGGCCAAGGATTGGCAGCTAACACGATTTCAGTATGTAAATCGGCTTTGATGAGACCCATTTTATTTGCCTTCCAGATCGACCTAGGTAACGAGATCTTTAATAAAGTTCCGAAAGCCTGCGCTAGGCTCAGACCTTCAGCACCTCCAAAGCCCATTTCATGGTCTTTAGACAAAGTTCTTCATTTCGCCTCCCTGTTGAGCAATGAAGAATGTGCGTTAAAGGATTTAACGCAAAAAGTTATTTTCCTATTTGCACTCGCGTCCGGGGCCAGGGTTAGTGAGATCGTAGCCCTCTCGAGAGAGGCAGGTCGTGTTCAGTTCCTGGATGGGGGGGAGCTGAACCTGTTTCCGGATCCTACGTTTCTCGCCAAGAATGAGTTACCCACCAACAGGTGGGGTCCCTGGAGAATCTGCCCTCTGAAAGAAGATGCATCTCTATGTCCAGTAGAATGCCTAAAGGTCTATCTTCGTAGAACTTCAGACTTCAAGGGTAGTCAACTATTCAGGGGAGAAACATCAGGCTCAAATTTATCTCTGAATCAACTCAGAGCGAAAATGACATATTTTATTCGCAGAGCGGATCCTGACAGTACACCCGCAGGTCACGATCCGAGGAAAGTTGCCTCATCCCTAAATTTCGTTAATTGTATGGATTTTGAACATCTCCGTTCATACACGGGCTGGAAATCTTCCAGGGTGTTCTTTCGCCACTATGCGAAGCAAGTAGAGGAACTTAAGAGATCTGTGGTAGCAGTGGGTCGTGTAGTTAACCCTACTGTTTAACTCTGCGAGGAACAGTGATCTTAATTGGGACGATTAAGTCCAGGGTGAGTGTGTAGGTACATACTGTACTACAAACTAAAATGAGGGCACCAAGTGCCCATACAGACTGTTCCTTCCTTCAAAGGTGAACCTCGCATAAGTTCAGACATGTGTGCCAAGCGTTTCTAACGCTAATGTGATTGATTTGTAATACAGATTTTTTATGACTTGATACCTTGGTATCTCATTAAAGTGGTGTTTAATGGTTTTTCTTTCAGATAAACAAGTTCTGTTTACTATCATACTTATGCTTAAAGTTTTGGGTTATCCCCTTTTATATAAATATATATATTTGTTGTTAACCTGTCTGTTTATTATCTGTCAATAAACTTGTTCTTGAGAACCTTGCGTCTCTTTCACCTGTGTCAATTTATTGGTATAATTGAGCATTTAAATTCTATGTATCTTATCTGGGATAATTCTGATAGAATTGTTCTGTTTTGCAAGCTATGTTGCATTGGTTTATGTAAGTCCCCTAATGGGAGGACTCCGTCCCATAAAGGGACGAGGGCGGTTTTATTAGTTTCTTCCTATGCGGATATAAACCTTTGTCCAATACAAGTATTGTGCGGATGACTGGTCAATATATTGACGCAGTAGTTCTATACAAACTATGCTTTACCTAATATAGGGCGAGGCCACTATATTAGCTTGCCTGAGATTCATACATAGATATATGTACTCTTCGAGACTTTCCAGAGTCTAGTAGAACTCTTCCCTGTAGGGGGCAGGAAGCTCTAACATAGTTTATAGTTAGTTGAAAAGATGTATAACGGTAACATCTTAGGTCTCTAGGTCTAGTCGACCGGGAATAAATATCTCCGGGGAGTACGGCACGTTCTGAGAATCCACAGATACAGTAATGCTCTGGTACACTTCCATCAGGACGACATGGCTTGAGCCCAAAAAACGGATTTTGAGCGAAGCGAAAAATCTATTTTTGGGTGAGATAGCCATGTCGTCCTGATGGACCCGCCCTTGCCTTTCTAAGAAAGGACTGTAGGACCCCTCCCTACATACAGTATCTGTAGCACCTCGTGTACGCTACAAGGAATACAGATGGCGCCAGGATTGGCGCCAGGCACGCATACGAATCGGGGGATTGGGAGGCCTTGGGAGCGGCTCCCCCCTTTTTTCTTCCCGAATTCGTATCTCGTCAATCTCCCTCTTACGAGACGAATCTCTATTTAGGTAGTAGATTGCCATGTGACGTGTCTAGAATACGTCCTCTGATATGTCGCGATATCCCTTTCACGAGGGATACTCGCTCCAGGAGTTAGAATTCTGGTACCTTAAGGTAAATTCTCTGGGAATATCGCCGTAGTTGTAATATACCCTAGGAAGCTACCCTATAGGAACTTCCATCAGGACGACATGGCTATCTCACCCAAAAATAGATTTTTCGCTTCGCTCAAAATCCGTTTTATACAGTATATATATATATATATATATATATATATATATATATATATATATATATATATATATATATATATATATATATACATATTTATATAAATAATATATAAACTATAAAGTGTATATGTGTATATATACATTACACACATACACACACACATTATATATATATATATATATATATATATATATATATATATAGAAAATTTACAATACTGGGTAAATCAAATTTGAAGTAGGCCTTGGATATATAGCAATCCGCACACTTTACGAACTCTAACAGGTGAAAATGTTTTTCATTAATTAGAAACGCAAAATAACTACAAGACAATATGTGAATAAAAGACTAAAAAGAAAGTAAAAAGATTACTAGCATTATATCATGAATGGTTTTAGCATACTTTCATACCCATCAAACTAAGCCTAGTTCTACACAGAGGCAATTAGGGGAAGTGTTACTTCTTTTTTTTTTTTCCCGGGAGTATGTTGACGAAGTTACTTATTCATAATGCTGCCCGTTGCCGAGGTCATATTAATAATGGCGGAAGGTACATACATGGTTTACCTAATGTACTGCATATTGCTCCATCGTGGATGTTGACAAATTGATTGACAGTCACTGAAGGCGGTGGCCGATTTTGCGAGTGACAGGAATATTCTATTCTTACTAAATACAGTACAAGATTTTGGTTACTTGACAATAATATAGGAAAACCTTTTCTGAAGGAAGGGAAATATAGGACAGCCTTTTCTGAAGGAAGGGAAATATAGGACAGCCTTTTCTGAAGGAAGGGAAGTATAGGACAGCCTTTTCTGAAGGAAGGGAAGTATAGGACAGCCTTTTCTGAAGGAAGGGAAATATAGGACAGCCTTTTCTGAAGGAAAATACAGGACAGTCTTTTCTGAAGGAAGGGAAATATAGGACAGTCTTTTCTGAAGGAAGGGAAATATAGGCCAGCCTTTACTGAAGGAAGGGAAATATAGGAGAGCCTTTTCTGAAGGAAGGGAAATATAGGAAAATCTTTTCTGAAGGAAGGAAATATATGAAAATGGGCAAGTCATTTCACAAACACACACACAAATTAACTTGATCTTGATTTATACCAACATTTAATCTGCAATGAAATCTTGAGTTCCATCAATTATCCCATGGCTTATTCATAAATATTTTAAAAAATGGAAAAATCAACACAATTATGTCGAAAGAAAAAAAAACTATTTTCACAGAGAAAAACTAGGAAAAATGTTCCCGACTCTGTACACTATCACATGCAGGATAATTGAACAAGAAGCAGAGTAAACATGGGGTATCTGTCACGTATATCACACGTTCCCCAATTGTGACTTGAATTGATCATCGTTATTGAAGCCTTGGAAAAAAAAATCTTATTTCTTGTATTTCAAAGTTTTTTTTCATTTACAAATTGGTTGAAATTTATATGTAGCATTCCCTAAAAATTTGAGTCGCAAGTTTTTATTTTTCTGCAATGGTTACATATATAATCACCCGTTGAGATACTACCGCTAGAGAGTTAAGGGGTTCTTAGACTGGCCAGACAGTAGTACATTGGATCCTTCTCTCTGGTTACGGTTCTTTCACTTTGCCTACACATACAACGAATAGTCTGGCCTATTCTTTACAGATTCTCCTCTGTCTTCATACACCTGACAACATTGAGATTACCATACAATTCTTCTTCGCCCAAGGGGTTAACTACTGCACTGTAATTGTTCAGTGACTACTTTCCTCTCGGTAAGGGTAGAGGAGGCTTTTTAGCAATGGTAAGCAGCTCTTCTAGGAGAAGGACACTCCAATATCAAACCATTGTCCTCTAGTCTTGGGTAGTGACATAGCCTCTGTATCATGGTCTTCCACTGTCTTTGGTTAGAGTTCTCTTGCTTGAGGGTACACTCGGACACACTATTTTATCTAATTTCTCTTCCTCTTAACTTGTTAAAGTATTTATAGTTTATATAGGAAATATTTATTTCACTGTTGTTACTGTCCTTATAATATTTTATTTTACCTTATTTCCTTTCCTCACTGGGCTATTTTCCCCGTTGGGGCCCCTGTGCTTCTAGCATCCTGCTTTTCCAACTAGGGATGTAGCTTAATAATAATAATAAAAATAATAAAAATAATAATAATAATGGGTTAAAATTTATCAATTTAGGCGGCAGTACATGATGATTGCCTAATTATGTCCTATACGTCTCCTAAACCTATCGCCATTGCCATCAGAAGCAGCAGCAATTTACACTCTCTCATTCTATTAAGCTTTATTCAATTGTATTTTTTATTTCTGTGAAAAAAGACACACCCATTGTAACGTTGCTTTAGTCTGATCACGTGAACCTTCAACAATTTAATCTATCAACTTGTTCGACAAATGTAAAAGGCTACTGTATTCAGCCTCCGTTTAAGAGAGAGAGAGAGAGAGAGAGAGAGAGAGAGAGAGAGAGAGAGAGAGAGAGAGAGAGAGAGAGAGAGAGAGAGAGAGAGAGTTACAAGGATTTTGAGACACCGTGTGCCCAAGCCCGTAAAAGAGAGCCGCCACAACTCTGTCAAACTCCCTAAGTATATTCCCAAAAGACAACAGACTACACAAACAAAAAAATCGTAATCCTTTCTACCTTCAAAAATGCGCATGCGCAGAAAAAAAAGGTCAAATATGAACGTAGTCTTCGAAAAATCCCAACATAAAACTGCTAATATAAAACTTCGTGATCTCTTCGCTGATACAAGACAGCATAAAACGTGCCTCTTTGAGACAAGCATGGATTAGAATACTTGGAACTAGAGAGCCACTCAGTAGAGTGCAGACCTCAACCGCAGCAGCTTATTTCTCGACCTTTTTCTCAACCTTGACCTTTGACCTGAATATGTAATAATTGGCGTGGATTTTCATATACTCAAATATGAACCAAGTTTGAAGTGTATGTGACAACGATGTCAAAACTTATGGCTGATTACGTGAAGTGGACATTTTGCTTGACCACCTTCAACTGTTATATGCAATAAAAAATCCATGAGGAGGATAAACAACACAGGCGACAACAAATTCCCTTGCAGTACTCCTCTGTTCACTGGAAACTCATTTGATAATTCCATTAACATTGACCACGACTTTGACATTGGCCCTCCAAAATTTATTCAATTCCAGCTTTTTACATAACAGTTAATCCCTGCAAGTTTCATTAATCTACGATTAAAATTGTGGCCAGGAAGCTGTTCACAATGACACACTAACAAACACACAAACAGGGGGAAAAACATAACCTCTTTTCAACCTCGTTGACGGAGTTAATAATAAGAGTCTCTTCAAGACAAGCTAGGATTAAAATATTTCGAGCAGCTCAGCTGAAGTCTTTCGCGTCCTGTATGTATGTATGCATTATAAACACAAAAATAAAGTTAAAAGGACTTGCTTGAAGTTAGTACTTTCGTCTTAGTAGTGATATCATGAATCCTATGATGGAACCAGTAACAAAGTCGAAATTACTAACTTCAATAAAGTCTTCATTTTATCCTTTCGTGGCTATAATACATACATACATACCGACATACATACATACATACAGACATACACATATGCGCATATACGTATATATTATTATTATCATTAACATTGTTATTATTATTATTATTATTACTAAGCTACAACCCTAGTTGGAAAAGCCAGATGCTATAAGCCGAAGGACTCCAACAGGGAAACTTAACCCAGTGAGGAAAGGAAATAAGGAAATAAGTAAACGATATGAGAAATAATGAACAATTAAAATAAAATATTATAAAAACTGTTACAACATTAGAACAGATATATCATATATAAACTATAAAATGACTTATGCCAGCCTGTTCAACATAAAAACATTTGCTGTAAGTTTGAACTTTTCAAGTTCTATACAATACCTGGGGAAGATGCCAACCAAGGTTTAAACATTCAAGGTAATTACCTTAGTTTGAGGTAATTTTCATGGTTTCAAGGTAATTCTAAGACAATTTCGGTTTTACTAGCTTAACATTTAAGGAAACTAGAAAAGTTTTAAGGTAATCTAAGGTAAAAAGCAGCAGCATTTAAGCTTATTGCCACATGGCACATGCTCGAGTTTAAACCCTATTAGGTCAGTTGGCAAGTCTTGCTTGCCAATTCATCCTAGAATTATGGCTTTTTAATGAGCAAAATGAAAAGTAAGAGATGGAAAATCAATGAACAGAAGACAGAAAAACATTTGATTGTTAGGAAACACACGTTTATATATATATATATATATATATATATATATATATATATATATATATATATATATATATATATATATATATATATATATATATATATATATTTCAAATAAGCCATATATACTAATATACTAAAGTCTGGATTCTCTTAACGACCTCGGGATCAGAGCCCCAGGCGAAATCACTCAAAGACCATAGTATCAGACCGGCCGGGTTTCGAACACTGGTCCAGGATACTTGTGTGACATTGACCATACCAATCAGCCACGAAGTGGTATGGTCAATGTCACACGTCTCCTGGACCAGGGTTCGAAACCTGGCCGGTCAGATACTATATTCTTTGAGTGATTTCGCCTGGGGCTCTGATCCCGAGGTCGTTAAGAGAATCCAGACTTTAATGTATTAATACATATGGCTTATTTGAAATATGAAAAACACGTTTAAATGAGCAAAATTTATAATATATATATGCTGTATATATATATATATATATATATATATATATATATATATATATATATATATATATATATATATATATATCATTATTATTATTACTAGCCAAGCTACAACCCTAGTTGGCAAAGCAAGATGCTATAAGCCCAAGGGCTCCAACAGGGAAAAATAGCCCAGTGCGGAAAGGAAATAGGGAAATGAATAAATGATGAGAATAAATTAACAATATATCATTCTAAAAACAGTAACAACGTCAAAACAGATGTGTCCTATATAAACTATTAACAACGTCAAAAACAGATATGTCATATATAAACAATAAAAAGACTCATGTCAGCCTGGTCAACATAAAAACATTTGCTCCAACTTTGAACTTTATATATAATATATATACAAACACTTACTTACCTTTTAATATCTATAAATCATATATACAGTATAAAAAATTCGTTCCGAAATTAATTTCTGCTATTCTAAAGCGTGAATAAGCAAAGCTACGCATACACAAAATACGCAAAGGTAACATCAATAAAAATATCAACAACGCCTTGAAAACAAAATTTCCTTCAGGCTTCACATAATGCAATTTCATTCTTGCAATACAATTTCCCAAAAAGATTCTCCCTGCAACTTCAACACGAGTCGAAATCCCCCTTTTGGAAACCCTTCGCAATCTCGCGAAATCTCTCTCGCAGCGATTTTTTTCTGGACCCAAATATGTTTCCATTCCAATAACACGAGTTTTCCTCCAATATGGCCGACACTCACTTCAGATATGAGACCTCAAAGGAATTACTCGTCGCCTGAGAGAAGAGAGATACATCAGGCTAAAGTACTTGGTTGTATAACATACATACACAGGGTTGCAAGGTTGACCTTTTTTCAAGCCAAGTATCCTCAAATTTGGCCTTTTTAGGTCAAATGTCTTTAAAACTTGGCCTTAAATATCCCCAAATTTGGCCTTTTTTGAAATTGGTAGTCCTTTAGTAATATCGTGAAAAAAGCTGGCCTTAAATGCTATTTTCTATCTTTTTTTTTTTTTTTTTTTTTTTTTTTTTGGCCTTTTTCTAATAATGGGCTATCATACTAAAGCTGCAGCTAATTATAAGTTGGTCTTTTTCTCATTTAGAAAACCTGGCAACTCTGATACACACACTGACAAATATTTTCATACACACATGCAGGCGCGCAGTGGACAACTTGGCGATGAAAATAGCCACATTCCAGACACGGCTAACGATATGTTTGAGGCCTTTGCTAGGCAGTGGTATAGAAACGGCTGCATTTGTTGTTGTTTTATATATATATATATATATATATATAAATATATATATATATATATATATAAATATATATATATATATATATATATAATATATATAAATATATATATATATATATACATATATATATAGATAAATATACAGATAGATATACATATATATATATATATATACACACACACATATATATATATATATATATACACACACACATATATATATATATATATACATATTGGACAAACATTATATATATGTATATATATATATATATATTGCACAAACATTACATATATGTATGTATGTATATATATATATATATTGGACAAACATTACATATGTGTGTATATATATATATATATATATGATATATATACACATATACATATAATTATAAATATATATATATATAT
Organism: Palaemon carinicauda; assembly: GCF_036898095.1. NCBI lineage: Eukaryota > Metazoa > Arthropoda > Malacostraca > Decapoda > Palaemonidae > Palaemon > Palaemon carinicauda. Next base: position 39,521,723 of record NC_090738.1, read on the forward strand.
ATATATAGATAAATATATATATATATATATATATGCATATATATAATGTCTGTATGTATATATATTGGAAATTCCTATTTTAGCAACCACGGAAAACTTCCACCAGCAATTATACACAGGCGACTAATCTTTTTCTTTTCTTTTTTTCAAACTCAACCTTATTTTCCCAACATATCAAATCATAAAACATTCTACAATAACTTACTTAGCACAAGGTTTCCTCTGTCTTATTCCAAGCCAGCAACATTTCCCCTAAACTTTCCTAACGAACGAAACTTCTCGGTTAAGGATCTTAAACACCACCACCTCCGGGAAGAGAGTCCGTTACATACCTCTCCCTTTGAAAAAAAAAAAAAAAAAAAAAAAAAAAAAAAAAAAATCATCGTCTCGTCAAAATTTCTTAATGAACCTGACACAGGAGAATTTTACCCATTTTCCTTTTATGAAGTTTCTATAAATATCGCCCTAATATTTATCACTCGTTCTGATTGATCAATGGAAGCTGGTGTCACAACATATATGCATAGAAACACAAACATACACACAATATTATATATATATATATATATATATATATATATAATATATATATATAAATGCATATTATTAATTGCTAAGCTTCAACCCTATTTGGAAAAGCAGGATAATATAAGCAGGGGCTCCAACAAGGAAAATAGCCCAGTGAGGAAAGAAAACATGGAAAAATAAAATATTTTAAGAACAATAACGTTGAAATAAATATTTTCTATATAAAAAATATAAAAACTTTAACAAAACAAGAGGAAGAGAAATAAGATAGAATAGTGTGCCCAAGTGTACCCTCAAGCAAGAGAATCCTAACCCAAGACAGTGGAAGACCATGGTACAAAGGCCATGGCAATACCCAAGACTTAGAAAACAATGGTTAGATTTTGGAGTGTCTTTCTCCTAGAAGAGCCAATCTGAAATGAATTGAATTAAAATTATTATTATTATCATTATTATCATTATCATCATCATCATCATTATTATTAATTCCTTATGATCTAATAATTTACAGATTCGTGTCAAAACAAAATTTCACACATTTAAACAAAGTTAAATGTTTTTAGATTAAACATCTCTTGGGTTATCCAATCATCCCACGACAATGAATTATTTATTCTCGCTCACATTTTCTTCAAGTGAGAAGGATTAATCCTTTTATCTTTTCCCAGAACCAAATAATGTTGGGTCTACCATCTGAAACGTATTTGTACGACGTATTTGCGCATAAAAATACGTTGATGTGAAGGTAGTAAGGATAAATTACTGAATGACATGAAGGAAAAGGGTCTAAGAGGAGAAGATGTACAGGACAGAGGAAGAGGCAAAAGGCTGGCTAGAAACAGCGATCCCCTATAGAAACTGGAGAAGATGAAGGCGAAGAAGAAGAAGAATGAATGAATGAATGATTTCAAGTTCTTTGGGAAGAAGAAGAAGAAGAAGAAGAAGAAGAAGAAAGTGCAAATAAAACAGCTATAGATGGTCACAAGTACAGACAAACCCAAAGACGAAAATCAAAACGGAAAGTGAGGGCTTATAAAAATATAATCTTAAATTATTATTATTATTATTATTATTATTATTATTATTATTATTATTAGCCAAGCTACAACCCTAGTTGGAAAAGCAAGATGCTATAAGCCCAAGGCCTCCAATAGGGAAAATAGCCCAGTGAGGAAAGTAAATAAGGAAATAAATAAATGATGAGAACAAGTTAACAATAAATCATTCTAAAACAGTAACAACATCAAAACAGATATGTCCTATATAAACTATTAACAGCGTCAGAAACAGATATGTCATAAATAAACTATAAAAAGACATTTGCTCCAACTTTGAAGAAGAAGAAGAAGAAGAAGAAGAAGAAGAAGAAGAAGAAGAAGAAGAAGAAGAAGAAGAAGAAGAAAAAAGTGCAGATAGAACGAACATCAACATAACGTGAGGACTTAAAAAATATAATCTTTAAATCGATAACGAAAGATTTCAATAAAAAATCTTGTAATCTAGATTTATGATTATAAATTTTTAAGGACTTTATAAAGAAGTCTTATATATTCTATAAACAGAAGCTTAAATTGGAGCTTATAAAACTAGCACACTTAATTGGAGTCTTATGAAAATATAATCTTTAAATAGAAGGTTAAAAAATAATTAATTCAAGGTTTATAAGATAAGTCCTTTAGATGCGTGGTTTACTAAAATATACTCTTGAAATGAGGGCTTATAAGTATAATACCTCATTGGAAGAATATGAAATATAAGCTGCAGTGTGTGGGAGGGGGGGGGGGGAGGGGTTGTAAGTATTACAACGAAGGTTTTATAAAAATAAAAAAAATATCAAATGCTTATTATTCTACACTCAAGCACACTATTCTATCTTGTTTCTCTTCCTCTTGTTATTTTGAAGTTTTTATCCTCTTGTTATTTTCAAGATTTATAGTTTATATATGAAAGATTTATTTTCATGTTAATTTTGTTCTTAAACTTCTCTTGTAGTTTATCCTTATTTCCTTTCCTCACTAGGCTAATTTCCCCGTTGGAGCCCTTGGGCGCATAGCATCCCGCTATTCCAACTAGGGTTGTAGCTTAGCAAGTAATAATAATAATAATAATAATTATCATTTGGACAACCTTCTCTTAGTACGCATGATATATATACA
>NC_090738.1:39531906-39536906 GCF_036898095.1 Palaemon carinicauda
GAGAGAGAGAGAGAGAGCTATATATATGTGCATATACATAATGGACATAAATATATCATGGATATATACATATAATAATCTACATATACATTAAAAATATATATGTATATATATATATATATATATATACATATATATAATACTTTATGCACTGCATATGTACAACAAAATTAATTACTTTTTTTATAATCTTTCATCGCAGCTATGAGTGATTCATTAGATGTCAGGATGCCAGAAAACTACGCTGATATAAAATGTTGAGATTGGATATCCCTCAGCTGACATAAAATTTTGGGGTTGGATATCCCTCAGCTGAGTAAAATTCTGGGGTTGAATATCCCTACACTGAGGAAAATATTGTGGTTGGATATCCCTACGCTGACGTAAAATGCTAGGGTTGGATATCCCGAAGCTGACGTGAAATGCTAGGGTTGGATATCCCTAACCTGACGTAAAATGCTAGGGTTGGATATCCCTAAGCTGAGTAAAATTTTGGGGTTGGATATCCCTAAGCTGAGTAAAATTCTGGGGTTGAATATCTACACTGAGGAAAATATTGTGGTTGGATATCCCTAAGCTGACGTAAAATGCTAGGGTTGGATATCCCTAAGCTGACGTGAAATGCTAGGGTTGGATATCCTTAAACTGACGTGAAATACTAGGGTTAGATAGACACAGATTATAGAGAAGAGAGGGTACATTAGTAGCCGTCCAAAATGGATTGGACGAGGGGAAAGAAGTGGGGTATGGGATGACCTAGACAGGTGACAGATAAAAGTCGACATAACAGGTAAAAAATGAACGCGCTGAAGAACCGTGAAAAGACCACTCTACGAGAGAGAGAGAGAGAGAGAGAGAGAGAGAGAGAGAGAGAGGAGAATCAATATTGGCTACTGTCTCGCTTGAAAACTCGCGCACATACACAGTAGAGCCACAAACGCACAAACTTTTCGTCACCCTTCTTGCAGGTGCATTAATGCAGCCATACAAGGCTCTGTTTAAATTCCACTTGTGAAGGCCACTTGTTTCTTTGCTGTCGGCATAGAGTGTTTAAAACCATTCCTTTCAATTGATTTTTGAAACCTCAAAATCCATAGCACGTTTTAAAAAAAGGCCATCATTCAAAGTATGCTTTCAAAACATCATCATTCATCATAGATTTTAAAATGGTCATCATTTAAAGTATGCTTTCAAAACATCATTCATAACAGATTTTAAAAAGGTCATCGTTTAAAGTATGATTTCAAAACCTCATCATTCATAGCATGTTTTGAAAAGGTCATCATTTGAATTATGATTTCAAAACCTCCTCATTCATAACATATTTTGAAAAGGTCATCATTTAAAGTATGTTTTCAAAACATCATTCATAACAGATTTTAGAATGGTCATCGTTTAAAGTATGTTTTCAAAACATCATTCATAACATATTTTAAAAAGGTCATCATTTAAAGTATGTTTTCAAAACATCATCCATAACAGATTTTAAAATGGTCATCGTTTAAAGTATGTTTTCAAAACATCATCATTCATAACAGATTTTAAAATGGTCATCATTTAAAGTATGTTTTCAAAACATAATCATTCATAGCATTTTATGAAAAGGTCATAATATGAAGTGTTTTCAAAACTCATTCGTAACAGATTTTAAAAATGTCATCATTTGAAGTGTTTTCAAAACATCATCATTCATAGCATGTTTTGAAAAGGTCATCATTTGAAGTATGTTTTCAAAACATCATCATTCATAAGATATTTTGAAAAGATCATCATTTTAAATATGTTTTCAAAACCTCATCATTCATAACTTATTTTAAAAAGACCATCATTCAAAATAGGTTTTCAAAACATCATTTACACGACAGAATTTTAAAACATAATCCTTCACATGGCAGTTACATGTCCTAAAATGCCGGAGGGGACTTATTGGAAAACCATACATCTGGAAAACAGAAGTAAGAAGAGAATCCCAAATTCTTGAGCCAAAAGGAAATAAATGGACAGTGTTATCCAAGGGAGACAACAAGGAATGATTGATTGATTGAATAATTATTTAATTGAATAGGAGTTATCTGAAACAAGGAATGAAGAATCATTCACGGGCTCAATGAAGATGACTCGGATAAGCCTTTGATTCACAAATTCCTACTGTATTTTAAACAATGTGTTGAAGAGTCGAATCGAAAATCAATTAGATTAATAAATATTAGGAATTTTATAACACAAAAAGTGACGTTATACAAGAAGTACGCACGCACACACACACACACACACACACATATATATATATATATATATATACTTAAGATGCTTTTCTTAAGATTTCCGCTTAAAATCAAGAATTAATGCCGTCAAAGTTCTGACTACTGACAACATACGAGGGTTGTGTGTATGTATATATATATATATATATATATGTGTGTGTGTGTGTGTGTGTGTGTGTATGTGTGTGTGTGCGTGCGTGTGTTTCTCCACACAATGGAAATAAGGGGTTTATAATGATTCTATGATTAAGCAGTTAAAAAAAATTGATGCGGCAATGACAAAAGAGATTATATACAGGCAACAACAAGTACAGTTATTTCTAGTCCACTGCAGGACAACGGCCTCAAACATATATTTAGACCTGTCTGGACTTGGGCTATTTTCACCACCACGCTAACCACTGCCGTTTGGTGATGGTGAGAGACTTTAGTCTGATCGCTCACAGGAATGTAATCTAGTAAGGGAGGCCCTGGCTAGTACAGCTTTGCTGATCATGGTGATACACAAACCCTTTTCACAATAGGTAAACTCGCTCAGAAAGGGTAATATATATATATATATATATATATATATACATATGTGTATATATGTAATATATACATATATATATGTAATATATATACATATATATTTATATATATGTGTGTGTGAGAGTAGAATCTGTGTGCGTGTGCATTTATATGCATGTATAAATAGTTAACCGTCATTTCTGACGGGCCACTTACACTAGTCTAATAAATAATAACTAGGGGATGAAATTATAATAAATTAAGATTACCTTGAAAAGTAAACAACGAAAACACCATTCAAAAGCATCTTAAGAAACTCCTCTTCTAAGTTTACGTAACGTTTCCTTGAACCCGAACCTCAAGACTTATTCCTTCCAATCTGGAAACTTATGAATTTTCCACAGAAGTTGAAGCGGGGAAACGTCATGCTGCTCACATCTCAAAGTCAGTTTACAAAAGAAGGCTTACTCTTTCCTCTTTCCTTCTGGGCGTTCCTGCACCAGTTGTAAGTCTATTCCAATCTCGTGTATTTCTCTCGAGTGAGGTTTTGGCCACCGGTTGAGATACTACCGCTAGAGAATTATTGGGTCCATTTACTGGTTAGGTAGTACTTCATTGGTTCACTGGTTACGGTGCATTTTTCTCTTGCCTTTGCATACACCGAATAGTCGGGCCTATTTTAAATCGCAATGAAACTTGTAGGGATTAACTGTTATGTAAAAAGCTGAGTCATCGGCAGCCATTACCTGGTCTCTCCCTGGTTGTAGCTTGGGTGGAAAGGGATTTGGGCGCTAATCATATGATATATGGTCTGTCTACAGGACACTGTCATGCTTGCTAGGGCAATGTCACTGTTCCTTGCCTCTGCTATTCATGAGCGGTCTTTTAAACTTTAAAGTACCTTGCCCCCCTTGGTCCTACCTTTGGTGGAGAGGGGATTCGGGCGCTGATCATATGTATATATGGTCAGCCTCTATGGCATTGTCCTGCTTGCTAGGGCAATGTCACTGTTCCTTGCCTCTGCTATTCATGAGCGGTCTTTTAAACTTTAAAGTACCTTGCCCCCCTTGGTCCTACCTTTGGTGGAGAGGGGATTCGGGCGCTGATCATATGTATATATGGTCAGCCTCTATGGCATTGTCCTGCTTGCTAGGGCAATGTCACTGTTCCTTGCCTCTGCTATTCATGAGCGGTCTTTTAAACTTTAAAATGCTTGGCCATCCCTGGTCCTAGCTTGGGGGAGGGGAGCAGCCTTTAAACCTTTAGCAGAGTGTACTTCCAGGATAGCAATGACAGCCTCTGACATCCAATCGCTCAATATCGGAAACAAAATTTAATCAAATCGAGCTATAGTTTGACAGCCCCATCAAAAATGCCTACAATTTTGCAACGAAGGAAAAGTTTTGTCATATTGGTACAAAGTTCGGCAGAGACGAAAAAATATTATAGGAATATTGGTGAGACATTATCTCAAGATCCGATTCGGAAACATTTCAAGAAATATCTCATTGAAAACTAAATAGTATTGGATTGTGTTACAAAGGAGAGACGAAGAAAAAGATTATAGGAAAACATTCTTAGGGGACATTATCTCAAGATACGATACAGAAACATTCCAAGAAATATCTCATTGAAAACTAAATAATACTGGATTGTGTTACAAAATATAGGATCAGAGGCTGGGAAACACTTGGGGGGGGGGGGGGTATGCTATACGTATCTGGATTAAACCTCCAACCAAGGACAAAGCTATCTAAAGTTCAAAGACTATACCGCTAAGGATTTAGTTCGCTTCCCAAGTTAGAGAATTAATGGTGTGAATAATTGGACGTCTAGGAAGATCGTGGCAAGATAAGAGAAACTTGGAGATAGAGCAATTGCAAGTAGATAATAGTTCCAGTTAGAAGTATGAGTACATATATCATTATTATTATTATTAGTAGTAGTAGTAGTAGTAGTAGTAGTAGTAGTAGTAGTATAATTATTTCTTGCTAAGCTACACCATTGTTGGAAAAGAAGGATGCTATAATCCTAAAGGATCCAACATGGAAAAATATCCCAGTGAAGAAAGGAAATAAGGAAATAAAACCAATAACAGCATTAAAACAAATCTTTCATATATAAACTGTTCGTAATACTAGATATGGAGTTAATTCTAATAGTCATGACTTCTTCACCATGAGACTTAACACTACACAGTATTCTAGAAGTTTTATTGCAGGTGTG
>NC_090738.1:39544406-39569406 GCF_036898095.1 Palaemon carinicauda
TGGAAAAAGATGAAAAAAATAAAAAGAGATTAGAAATAAACGAGAAATTAGGAAAATAAGCATCAATGACTGGGAATCCGATGGACTGGAGTTCAACTATCTAGCCGGATAGTTTCCTATGGTGTCTGCAACCTCACCATCCTTGTGAGCTAAGGATTCGGGGTTCGTGGGAGCCTATAGGATCAATACAGGTCTGCCTGTATTGCCTGGCCCTCCCTGGGCCCTTGGTCTTTGACATTCATTAGCGACATTTTAAAGGTTTTAAATGTCGCTTATGAATGGCAGAGACGAGAGACAGTGACAATGCCCTGGAGACTGACCATATATACTTATGATCAGCGCCCAAGCCTCTTATCCACTCAAGCTAGTACCAGGGAGGACCCGGCAATGGTTGCTGATGACTCAGCAGGTAGACCTATAAGCTCCCCCAAAACCCAACAACCTTAGTTCACAAGGATGGCGACGTTGCAGACACTACAAGAAACTATCGAGCTTGAGCGGGTCTTCAACCCGAGTCCAGCAGATCGCTAGGCAAGGAGACGATAATCATATAAATAATTCAATAATTATAATAATTTTAGTAGTTTTAAATAACAACAATGATCTCCAATAAGCTAAACAATAACTAAACATTTAAACCTATCCATAATAACATTATTTGGCATCTTATTGAAATTACATCCAGTATGAATTAACTACTTAACCGAACAACTTAACCAGATTTTCTGAAGGTCATAACTTTCAAAACATCGAATTAAAAAAGAAGGTCAAAGCACAATTCTATTTTCAAATATACTGAGGCAACAACAACAACAACAACAGGTTATTCGAAGGTGATGTTAAACACATGAAGTTGCTTCCAACATTCTTTGGAATTTCAATTTTATTTCATTAATTCTGGTCAAAGGTTTTTATCTAATAATTATTAGGTACAAATACATAATTGTGCATACATAAATACACACACGCATATATATATATATATATATATACATATATATATACAGTATATATACTCGTATATACTGTTTTGCTTTTAAAGATGAGACCCAAGGTACTCTGTCCTTCCTCTTTATAGACGCCTGAACCTTATATATGGAGGAATATATATATATACACACACACACATATATATATATATATATATACATATATATATATATATATATACATATATATATATATATATAATGTATATATATACATATATATATAAATATATATGTATATATATATATATATATAGTGGAATCCTTTAATCGCGAAGAAGAAAAAGAGAGAGAGAGAGAGAGAGAGAGAGAGAGAGAGAGCAAAAGTAAATGTATCAATAATTGCGGAAATTAAGTTAATTTTTCCTTACAAAGATCACTTAACCCCCACACCACATTCATAACCTACACTTAACCCGGCACACGACATTCATAACACTTAACCCCCACACCCCTTCCATAACCTACACTTAACCCCCACACCCCTTCCATAACACTTATCCCCCACATCACATCCATAACCTACACATAACCCCCACACCCCTTCCATAACACTTAACCCCCACACCCCTTCCATAACACTTAACCCCCACACCCCTTCCATAACCTACACTTAACCCCCCCACCCTTCCATAACCTACACTTAACCCCCACACCCCTTCCATAACCTACACTTAAACCCCCCCCATCCCTTCCATAACCTACACTTAACCCCCACACCCCTTCCATAACCTACACTTAACCCCCCCACCCCTTCCATAACCTACACTTAACCCCCACACCCCTTCCATAACCTACACTTAAACCCCCCCCCCATCCCTTCCATAACCTACACTTAACCCCCACACCCCCCTCCATAACCTACACTTAACCCCCACACCCCTTCCATAACACTTATCCCCCACATCACATCCATAACCTACACATAACCCCCACACCCCTTCCATAACACTTAACCCCCACACCCCTTCCATAACCTACACTTAACCCCCACACCACATCCATATCCTAAACCCCATTATACGCTTAAATCCAATCTCCCCTTACAACCAACCCCTGCAAAAAAAAAAAAAAAAAAAAAAAAAACTACCATTCCACTGGAAGTAGCTCCTTTGTCTCCCTTCCTAAAGTTTGGTCTGAGTTTTCTCTCCCCTCTTGAGACCGACTGATGAATCAGGAGAGAGGGGATGAGGAAAGTAGGAGGTGAGGGGAAGTCTGCTACTTGAAGGGGGAGCAAGAATGGTGTTCGAGAAGACTGTAAGAAGGAAAGGCTTTTAAAGGTTTAAAGGCCGCTCGTGATTGGCAGAGGCGAATAACAGTGACATTGCTCTATCAAGCAGGACAGTGCCCTAGAGACTGATCACACACACCTTCACACACACACATACACATACATACATATATATATATATATATATATATATATGATCATCGCCCAAGTCCCCTTTCCACGCAAGCTAGGACCAGGGAGGAGCAGATATTTTAAAGGTTTAAAGGCAACTCATGAATGGCAGAGGCAAGGGACAGCGACATTGCCCTATCGAGAAGGTCAGCGTCCTAGAGACTGACCATATATACATATGATCAGCGACCAAGTACCCTATCCCACACAAACTAGGACCAACCGAGGATGGCCAAGCAATGGCTGCTGATGACTCAGCATTGACCTGTAAGCTCCCCCCAAAACCATTCCAAATCCCTAGCTCGCAAGAATATTGAGTTTGCAGCGACCAAAGGAACTTTCGAGTTTGAGAGGGACGTGAACCCCAGTCAGGGACGTTACCAACACGCCAACAACACCTCAAGGGGGAGAAGGAGGAGGAGGAGGAGAGATCTACAAGTAGGTGAGAGAAAAATACGGTACAAAAAGAGGGAAGTTTCTGATCGAACCCCTAGAAGAGACGAGTGACCTGACAGATAAGGAAAAAAAAAATTCTATTACTTTCATTTCCAAGATTTTGAAGAAGAAAAGCGAGTGGCCAATAAATACATAGAATGAGGCAATCTCTCTCTCTCTCTCTCTCTCTCTCTCTCTCTCTCTCTCTCTCTCTCTCTCTCTCTCTCTCTCTCTCTCTTAGGGACAGAAGAAGGGCTATGAAGTATCTGATATATATCCAGACGTTCCCATCTTTAGAAAACTGGCCAAATTGAAGGGTTATATAAAATACCAAACTGCGCAGACATATGACACACAATAATTATTTTTCATGAATAAAGTATATTACTTGTTGACACAATAATTATCCATTGCAGTACATTATTGTTATTGGAATATTCTAACAGATATGGACATAGGCAGGACATATAATACGGATGACAGATATTGGATGGACACATAACAATACGAGACTGGGTCTCTAGAGGTTGCAAACAAAGCAGGGGAAGGGAGAGAAGACGAAGGATTGATGAACTAAGAAAACCTGTGGGTATAAACTGGCATATAAAAAATCTAAACAAACACAAGTGAAAAGACATGTCTGAGGCCTTTGCCCTGCAGTTGACTAATGATTCTTATTACTAGCTAAGCTACATCCCTAGTTGGAAAAGCGAGATGCTATAAGACCAAGGGCTCCAACAGGGAAAAATAACCCAGTAAGGAAAGGAAATGAAAAAAAAAATAAATGAGGAAAAATAATGAACAATTAAAGTAAAATATATAAAAAACAGTAGCAACTTCAAACCAGACATTTCATATATACGGCTAATGATGATATTGATAATTACATTACATTATTCTCCCAAAAAGTTATATTTTCCGTAGTTAAAATAATCGTAAAAATGAATAAGCATAATGTAAATAATAATCCTCCACATAGAAAACTGAAATGTCAGGCCCTAATGATTTTCTGACGTAAACTGACCTCAGTCTGTCAAAGCCAAGGTTAGTGAGTTCCCCGGGGATTAGCCAAGTCTCTAAAAATCAATTGCGGTCTCTGGTGTGACTCAAATTTCCAGGAACATATAAACTCTGGAATGACTCAAATTTCCAGGAACATGTAAACCCTGGAATGACTAAAATTTGCAGGAACATGTAAACTCTGGAATGAATCAAATTTCCAGTAACATGAAAACTCTGGAATGACTCAAATTTGCAGGAACATGTAAACTCTGGAATGACTAAAATTTGCAGGAACATGTAAACTCTGGAATGACTCAAATTTCCAGGAACATGAAAACTCTGGAATGACTCAAATTTCCAGTAACATGATAACTCTGGAATGACTCAAATTTGCAGGAACATGTAAACTCTGGAATGACTAAAATTTGCAGGAACATGTAAACTCTGGAATGACTAAAATTTCCAGGAACATGAAAACTCTGGAATGACTAAAATTTGCAGGAACATGTAAACTCTGGAATGACTAAAATTTACAGGAACATGTAAACTCTGGAATGAATCAAATTTGCAGAAACATGAAAACTCTGGAATGACTCAAATTTGCAGGAACATGTAAACTCTGGAGTGACTGAAATTTCCAGGAACATGTAAACTCTGGAATGACTAAAATTTCCAGGAACATGTAAACTCTGGATTGACTCAAATTTCCAAGGACATATAACTTTGGAGTGACTAAAATTTCCAGGGACACATAACTATGAAATGACTCAAATTTCTAGGGAAATGTAACCTCTGGAGTGACTAAAATTTCCAGGAACATGTAAACTCTGGAATGACTCAAATTTCTAGGGGAATGCAACCTTTGCAGAGACAAATTTCTAGGGGAATGTAACCTTTGCAGAGACTCAAATTTCCAGGAACATGTAAACTCTGGAATGACTCAAATTTTCAGGGGAATGTAACCTCTGGAATGACTTAAATTTCCAGTACATGTAACCTCTGGAGTGACTCAAATTTCTAAGGACATGTAACCTCTGGAGTGACTCAAATTTCCATGGACTTATAAACTCTGGAGTAACTCAAATTTCCAGGGACATGTAACCTCTGGAGTGACTCAAATTTCCAAGGACTTATAAACTCTGGAGTAACTCAAATTTCCAGGGATATGTAACCTCTGGAGTGACTCAAATTTCTAAGGACATGTAACCTCTGGAGTGACTCAAATTTCCAAGGACTTATAAACTCTGGAGTAACTCAAATTTCCAGGGACATGTAACCTCTGGAGTGACTCAAATTTCCAAGGACTTATAAACTCTGGAGTAACTCAAATTTCCAGGGATATGTAACCTCTGGAGTGACTAAATTTCTAAGGACATGTAACCTCTGGAGTGACTCAAATTTCCAAGGACTTATAAACTCTGGAGTAACTCAAATTTCCAGGGATATGTAACCTCTGGAGTAACTCAAATTTCCAGGAACATGTAAACTCTGGAGTGATTCAAATTTCCACAGACATATAACCCTGGAGTGACTAGAATTTCCAGGGACATGTAAACTCTGGAATGACTCAAAATTCCAATACATGTAACCTCTGACTAAAGTTTCCAAGGAAATATAACCTCTGGATTGACTCAAATTCCTACGGACATATAAACTCTGGAGTGCCTCAAATTTCCAGGTACATGTAACCTCTTGAGTGACTCAAATTTCCAGGGACATATAAACTCTGGAATGCCTCAAATTTCCAGGGACATTGTAATGGCCCACCAGGTGACTGAAATGGCCTTTTCTCCCTAGTTTCCAAGAGGCTTCAAGCTGTAACTCATAAGGACCATCTTCTCAAATGACTTTCGGAGTCTGGGTCATCACGTTTCTCAACAACTGCTTTAATATTGACCTGATCTATCCATAAGGCATAGGAGGGGTTAACATTTACTGCTTGGGATAATCCTCCTCCTTTTGTGTTATTTCAATTTAATATTGTTACTGCCTACTATCTTTATAGACTTTGAAATGCCCACAATATTTTAATTTTAATGATTTCTTTAGCACACTCGTCAATGCAGATTCGTATGCAGAACACACAGAGAGAGAGAGAGAGAGAGAGAGAGAGAGAGAGAGAGAGAGAGAGAGAGAGAGAGAGAGAGAGAGAGAGAGAGAGATGATCTTTTCCGTCTGTTCTCATCTTTCTTCTCCCCAATTTCCCAACCTATTTGTGGCCTCTACATTCCACTGAATTCGTATGCAGAACAGAGAGAGAGAGAGAGAGAGAGAGAGAGAGAGAGAGAGAGAGAGAGAGAGAGAGAGAGAGAGAGAGAGAGAGAGAGAGAGATCTCTCCCGTCTGTTTTTATCTTTCTTCTCCCCAATTTCCCAACCTAGTTGTGGCTTGTACATTCGAATGACCACCAGGTACATCATTCATCATTAGTATCTTAAAACGCTAAAAAGTGCCTAGCTTCCATTATCCTCGCCAAGGACTCGAACCCTGAATCTTACGCGAATGAGTCTTCACCACAAACACACCTTAGAGGAGAAAGACTTAGCTTTATTTCATCATAAAGTGGCCACAAAATTTTCAAATCACAATAAAATCATCTAGTTACAGATCACAATTTACATGTACAAATGCAACCCTATAAATAAGGATTGAAGAGACTCTAGCTATGGTAAGCAACTCTTCTAGGATAAGGACACTCCTGAATCAAACCATTGTTCTCTAGTCTTAGGGTAGTGTCATAACCTCCGTACCATGGTCTCCCACTGTCTTGGGTTAGAGTTCTCTTGCTTGAGGGTACACTCGGGCACACTATTTTTCTTATTCCTTTTCTTGTTATTTTTAAGTTTTTTATAGTTTATATAAGAAAGATTTTAATGTTATTATTGTTCTTAAACTTCCCTTCTAGTTTTTCCTTATTTCCTTTCCTCACTGGGCTATTTTTCCCTGTTGGACCCTTTGGGCTTATAGCATCCTGCTTTCCCAACTAGTGTTGTAGCTTAGCACGTAATAATAATAATAATAACTTCTATTCATAACAAATATCCCAATCTTTTTCACTTGGTCACATCTTGCGTTACATAACTGCAAGCGGCAATTCTACCTAGCAGCAGATAAATTCCCCTATGTAAGTAGGTTCCACCTAAGGTCGTTAGTAGTCAGTAGGAAACAAATTCACTTCTCACCAGACGTGATCAGACATATCTAATATAGATTAGGACGAATTAGCATTACATATGCGTGATGGGGACGCATTAATTTTTATATTGACCTGATTTTAATATGTCTCGAGTCGTTGTGAATGAGCTCTGCGCAAGCGCAATGGATACAAGTTAAAGAACAGTGATAATTGGGCCACGCATACCTAGTTTTTCCTAGATTGATTGATAATGAGTTATCTGGCATCCTGACATCTAAGGTCATTGACGCCGATATTGTTTATTATTAATAAATTCAGTTTAAAACAATAAAAGCAAAAGCATCCTTACAACAGTTAGAAAGCTTTCAGAAAACCTGCTTCTGAAATAAATTTAAAAATACTACTATTGTACGACACATCATGTCCGAGAATCTTGACAAGGACGAACCTGCCATCCTCACCTTAAGCCTCAAACAGATGTGTACTTCTTTCAGTACTTTAAG
Source organism: Palaemon carinicauda (assembly GCF_036898095.1). Taxonomy (NCBI): domain Eukaryota; kingdom Metazoa; phylum Arthropoda; class Malacostraca; order Decapoda; family Palaemonidae; genus Palaemon; species Palaemon carinicauda. The sequence continues at coordinate 39,551,873 of NC_090738.1, forward strand.
TGGGGCATGCGATCAACAAATGTCTCACTGTCAAGGGCATCTTTTCATAAATTTACATAATAATTTTGATTATATAATTACAAAGATGTCTTCAATTTCTTCAGAGATTAAATTATATATTCGTAAGATGTAACAAGAAAATCTTTCGTGGATATTTAGTAAAGAATATTAAATTTTTCCTCGACACAGAGTACTTTACCCTTGCAAGTGTCTGGAGATGACAGCTCTGTGTTGAGGATGGCTTTTCTTCGATATCAGACTCTACCCCAAAGAACCTACTCGTATCTCTAACGGGAATAATATACAGGCGTTTTACATATACATATATACTGTATATATATATATATATATATATATATATATATATATATATATATATATATATATATATATATATATGTGTGTGTGTGTGTGTGTGTGTATGTATGTATATGCATATATACTGTATATACATATATATACACTATATATGGGTATATGTATTTATATATATACATATATATATATATATATATATATATATATATATATATATATATATATATATATATATATATACACACACATATATATATGTATATATATAAATATATACAGTATATATATATATATATATATATATATATATATATATATATATATATATATATATATATATATACATATATATATATTTATATCATCATCATAAGCCGTTACTAGTCCACTGCAGAACAAAGGCCTCAGACATTTCCTTCCACTTGCTTCTGTTTCTGGTCTTTCTGTGCCAGTCCACGCCCGGAAACTTCCTTTATTCTTTATTTCTTAATGTCCACCTATTATCTGTCATTCTCATTATATGTCCTGCTCATGTCCAAGTCTTATTTATACATGTTAGAATATCCTCTACTTTAGTTTGCTCTGGTATCCATGATGCTCTTTTTCTGTCTCTTAGTGTTATTCCCATCATTATTCTTTCCATAGTTCTCAGAGTTGTAACTAGCTTGTGTACTAAGGCTTTAGTAAGGCTCCAAGTTTTTTATGCATGTGTTAATGTTGGTAGGACCATCTCATTAAATACTTCTCTTTTCAAAGAAACTGGCATTCTACTTTTCATAATCTCATTTTGTTTACCAAAAACTCTCCATCCCAATACTTTTCTTTTTAGCGAAATTGGCATTTTACTTTTCGTAATCTCATTTTCTTTACCCAAAGCTCTCCATCCCAATACTTTTTTTTTTTAAAGAAAGTGGCCTTTTACTTTTCATAATCACATTTTGTTTACCAAAGCCTCTCCATCCCAATCCTTTTTTTTTTTTTTTTTTTTTTTTGAAAGAAAGTAGCATTTTACATTTCATAATCTCATTTTGTTTACCCAAAGCTCTCCATATCATGTTTAGAGAGTATTCTTTTATTCTTTATTCATAAATGATATGGACGTCAGTAACCTTCGATGTCAGTATTCAAGAAAACTTTAAACCAATCAATCAATCTCATGTTTAGCCTTATCCTAATTTCGGTCTCATGTCCTGGGGAAACACTTAGGCTTACTGCACACAAGCTGTCTTCACGAGAGGATTTTTCAAGACCTATCTCTAGCTCTTAAGATTTTCCCAAATCGGCTTCGTAGTTTCGATAAACCGCTACAATGGAACCGCGCGGATTAGCAGTGCAAGCGGATAGCAAATCACATCCCATGTAATTCAAGTGAAATAAAAGAAATTATATTTGCCAAAAAGGTAAAGCCCTCGAAAAGAATTGAACCAATATAATATAAATATAAGATATGATTTGCCTGAAAGGTAAAGCCCTCAAAAAGAGAACTGAACAAGATAAGAAAAGTATAAGATATGCTCAAGATAACAAAGCAATATTTGACCATATTAAAGATCAACACCACACTTAATCAATCATGTGGTAATAAACTGGTTCATTCTAATAACTTATTAGAAAAAACATCACAGAGTTCAGTTTTATAAAAGTTTTGATAATAAATTAGACATAGAACACGGAATGTACAAACTCGGTGCATTTATATGCAAAGAGATCTGTACACTTCATAAATTTTAATTTATTAAAGCAGAGCTGCCTTTAATGACAACTGCTTTCTCAATTCTGAATCATGTCTCTCATTTAGTTGATACATGTGTAGCATTAGTCTTTCTTGTTATTATTATTATTATTATTATTATTATTATTATTATTATTATTATTATTATTATTATTATTATTATTGTTATTATTATTATTATTATTATTATTATTATTATTATTATTATTATTATTATTATTATTATTATTATTATTATTACTTGCTAAGAAACAACCCTAGTTAGAAAAGCAGGATGCTACAAGCCCAGGAGCTCCAAATGAAATAGCCCTTTGAGGAAAGGAAACAAGGAATAATATAAATATCTAAGAACAGTAACAACATTAAAATAAATATTTTCCAAAAAAAACTATAAAAACATTATCAAGACAAAAGGAAGAGAAATTAGATAGAATGGTGTGACGAGTGTACCCTCAAGCAAGAGAACTCTAACCCAAGACAGTGGAAGACCATGCTACAGAGGCTAAGGCACTACCCAAGACTAGAGAACAATGGTTTGATTTTGGGGTGTTCTTCTAGAAGAGCTGCTTAAAATACCTAAAGAATCTCTTCTACCCTTACCTAGAGGAAAGTGGCCACTGAACAATTACAGTGCAGTAGTTTACACTATCATTCTCATGTATGTATTATTATTACTGTTTTTTTTTTTAAATATCTTATTTTAATAATTCATTATCTATCATATCGTTTATTTACTTACTTATTTCTTTTTCTCACATGGTTATTTTTCCCTGTTGGAGCCCTTGGGCTTGTAGAATCTTGCTTTTCCAACTAGGGTTTTAGCTTAGCTAATAATAATAATAATAATAATAATAATAATAATAATAATAATAATAATAATAATGCATAAGCGCATATGCTTGTGTTTCTATATATAAGCATTGATATGTAAACATGTACAAATATATATATATATATATATATATATATATATATATATATATATATATATATATATATATATATATATATATATATGTTTATATGGAAAGGGTTACATGCTCATACATACATAAAAAGTGTATATGCATGTATACGAGCAAGTTTGTATATGGGTCTCCATCCTCAATGACTGTTTATGCATGTCCATATGTATAGGTATATATGTATATGTTTTTGTATATACATAGAAATTTTTAAAAATTACATAAGAGAGATTGCTCAAGTGCCATAGGTTATGTGGATGAGATCATGATGAGGGGTAGATGGAGATGGATTGGGCGTGCTCTTTGCACTCCCCCAAGAGAGATTAATACACCAAACATTTAACTGGGCTCCACAAGGCAATAGAATAGTTGGAAGACCCAGGCCTACATGGCTGAGGAGTATGAAGCGTGAAGTAGATGATGAATGGAGAAGCATTGATTTAAAAGAAAGCTCAAACTAGAGACGACTGGAAAAATCTAACTGAGACCACCTGCAAGGTTGTAAGCTCAGCCAACGAAAACACCTGCAAGCTTGTAAGCTCCACCCACGAGAGCACCTGCAAGCTTGTAAGCTCCGCCCACGAGAGCACCTGCAAACTTGTAAAGCTCTGCCCATGAAAGCACCTGCAAGCCTGTAAGCTCCGCCCACAAAAGCACCTGCAAGCTTGTAAGCTCCTCCCACAAAAGCACCTGCAAGTTTGTAAGCTCTGCCTACGAAAGCACCTGCAAGCTTGTAAGCTCCACCCACGAGAGCACCTGCAAGCTTGCAAGCTCCGCCCACGAAAGCACCTGCAAGCTTGTAAGCTCTGCCAACGAAAGCACCTGAAAGCTTGTAAGCTCCACCAACGAAAGCACCTGCAAACTTGTAAAGCTCCGCCCACGAAAGCACATGCAAGCTTGTAAAGCTCCGTCCACGAAAGCACCTGCAAGCTTGTAAAGCTCCGCCCACGAAAGCACATGCAAGCTTGTAAGCTCCGCCCACAAAAGCACCTGTAAGCTTGTAAAGCTCCGCCAGCAAAAGCACCTGCAAGCTTGTAAGCTCCACCCACAAAAGCACCTGCAAGCTTGTAAGCTCCACCCACAAAAGCACCTGCAAGCTTGTAAGCTCCACCTACGAAAGCACCTGCAAGCTTGTAAGCTCCACCCACGAAAGCACCTGCAAGCTTGTAAGCTCCGCCCACGAAAGCACCTGCAAGCTTGTAAGCTCCGCCCACGAAAGCACCTGCAAGCTTGTAAGCTCCCCCAACGAAAGCACCTGCAAACTTGTAAAGCTCCGCCCACAAAAGCACATGCAAACTTGTAAGCTCCGCCAACGAAAGTACCTGCAAACTTGTAAGCCTCCTCCCATGAAAGCACATGTAAGCTTGTAAGGCTCCGCCCACGAAAGCACCTGCAAGCTTGTAAAGCTCCGCCCGCAAAAGCACCTGCAAGCTTGTAAGCTCCACCCACAAAAGCACCTGCAAGCTTGTAAGCTCCACCCACAAAAGCACCTGCAAGCTTGTAAGCTCCACCCACGAAAGCACCTGCAAGCTTGTAAGCTCCACCCACAAAAGCACCTGCAAGCTTGTAAGCTCCACCCACGAAAGCACCTGCAAGCTTGTAAGCTCCACCCACGAAAGCACCAGCAAACTTGTAAGCTCCACCCACGAAAGCACCAGCAAGCTTGTAAGCTCCACCCTCGAAAGCACCTGCAAGCTTGTAAGCTCCGCCCACGAAAGCACCTGCAAGCTTGTAAGCTCCACCCACGAAAGCACCAGCAAGCTTGTAAGCTCCACCCACGAAAGCACCAGCAAGCTTGTAAGCTCCACCCACGAAAGCACCTGCAAGCTTGTAAGCTCCACCCACAAAAGCACCTGCAAGCTTGTAAGCTCCACCCACGAAAGCACCTGCAAGCTTGTAAGCTCCACCCCCGAAAGCACCAGCAAGCTTGTAAGCTCCACCCACGAAAGCACCTGCAAGCTTGTAAGCTCCACCCACGAAAGCACCAGCAAGCTTGTAAGCTCCACCCTCGAAAGTACCTGCAAGCTTGTAAGCTCCACCCACGAAAGCACCTGCAAGCTTGTAAGCTTCACCCACGAAAGCACCAGCAAGCTTGTAAGCTCCACCCCCGAAAGCACCAGCAAGCTTGTAAGCTCCACCCACGAAAGCACCAGCAAGCTTGTAAGCTTCACCCACGAAAGCACCTGCAAGCTTGTAAGCTCCACCCCCGAAAGCACCAGCAAGCTTGTAAGCTCCACCCACGAAAGCACCTGCAAGCTTGTAAGCTCCACCCACGAAAGCACCAGCAAGATTGTAAGCTCCACCCTCGAAAGTACCTGCAAGCTTGTAAGCTCCACCCACGAAAGCACCTGCAAGCTTGTAAGCTTCACCCACGAAAGCACCAGCAAGCTTGTAAGCTCCACCCACGAAAGCACCTTCAAGCTTGTAAGCTCCACCCACGAAAGCACCAGCAAGCTTGTAAGCTCCACCCACGAAAGCACCTGCAAGCTTGTAAGCTCCGCCCACGAAAGCACCTGCAAGGTTGTAAGCTCCGCCAACAAAAGCACCTAAAAGCTTGTAAGCTCCACCAACGAAAGCATCTGCAAACTTGTAAAGCTCCGCCCACAAAAGCACATGCAAGCTTGTAAGCTCCGCCAACGAAAGTACATGCAAACTTGTAAAGCTCCTCCCATGAAAGCACCTGCAAGCTTGTAAAGCTCCACCCATGAAAGCACATGCAAGCTTGTAAGCTCCTCACAGGTAGTATGTTTCTCTAGATGTATTGTTCTGAAAATGTCTGTATCTCTCTGTTCGTACTTTCATTGCACCAAATATATTGTAAAGATACTCTCAATATATCAGTTATCTTGAAGAAGTATGACAAAACTGGTCAGGATTCACTGTATATCACCTTTTTTTTTTTTTTTTTTTTTTTTTTTTTTTTTTTTTTTTTTTTTCTTCGCATCACGTTTCTTTTGGAGTTTCACTCTCTAATATATATATATATATATATATATATATATATATATATATATATATATATATATATATATATATATATACAGTACATATGTGTGTATTAGGACAGACCTCATAGTAATAACCATTTTACTTGCCATCAGACGAAGCTTGATTCAGGGGAAAAGTGCGTATAGTTATTGTTTCCTAGGCAAAGGAAAACTGCGCCTCATGAATATATATTACAACGTAACGCAACTCGAAGAGACTAATTAAACTAAATTATTATTATTATTATTATTATATTGTTGTTGTTGCTGTTGTTGTTGCTGTTATAATTTTAGCGAGTTAATTGAGGTTGAGGAAGTAGGACCAAGCGATCTGTTTATAATTCTCCTACCGATATTGACTACGGTGCCGGAACACGGATAAATTTCAGATATCTTGCCCTTCCAAGTTTGAACAAAGAAACCAGTTTAAAGGTCAATCATGAATGGCAGAGGCAAGGGAAAGGTTTAAAGGTCCCCCATGAATGGCATAGGAAAGGGAAAGATTTAAAGGTCAACCATGAATGGCATAGGTAAGGGAAAGATTTAAAAGTCCATCATGAATGGCAGAGGCAAGGAAGGGATTTAAAGGTCCGTCATGATTTAAAGGTCCCTCATGAATGGCAGAGGCAAGGGAAAGGTTTAAAAGTCCCCCATGAATGGCAGAGGAAAGGGAAAGATTTAAAGGTCAATCGTGAATGGTAGAGGCAAGGGAAAGATTTAAAGGTCCCACATGAATGGCATAGGGGAGGGAAAGATTTAAAGGTCTCTCGTGAATGGCAGAGGCAAGGGAAAGATTTATAGGTCCGTCATGATTTAAAGGTCCCTGATGAATGGCAGAGGCAAGGAATAAATTTAAAGGTCCCTCATGAATGGCATAGGAGAGGGAAAGATTTAAAGGTCCCTCATGAATGGCAGAGGCAAGGGACAGTGAAAAGTTTGAACAAAGGAACCAGTATTGGTTTAAAGGTCCATCATGAATGGCAGAAGCAAGGGACAGTGCCATGTTTTAACAAAGGAAACAGTATTGGTTTAAAGGCCGCTCATGAATGGCAGAGGCAAAGGAAAGATTTAAAGGTCCCTCATAAATGGCAGAGGCAAGGGACAGTGCCATGTTTTAACAAAGGAAACAGTATTGGTTTAAAGGCCGCTCATGAATGGCAGAGGCAAAGGAAAGATTTAAAGGTCCCTCATGAATGGCAGAGGCAAGGGACAGTGAAAAGTTTGAACAAAGGAACCAGTATTGGTTTAAAGGTCCATCATGAATGGCAGAAGCAAGGGACAGTGCCATGTTTTAACAAAGGAAACAGTATTGGTTTAAAGGCCGCTCATGAATGGCAGAGGCAAAGGAAAGATTTAAAGGTCCCTCATAAATGGCAGAGGCAAGGGACAGTGCCATGTTTTAACAAAGGAAACAGTATTGGTTTAAAGGCCGCTCATGAATGACAGAGGCAAGGGACAGTGCCAAGTTTGAGCTAAGGAAACAGTATTGGTTTAAAGGTTTAAAGGTCCCTCATGAATGGCAGAGGCAAGGGACAGTGCCAAGTTTGAGCAAAGTAACCAGTATTGGCTTCAACTTACAGGTTTAAGGGCCACTCATGAATGGCAGTGACATTGCCCTATCAAGAAGGACAATGTCCTGGAGACTGACCATACATACATATGTCCTGCTTGATAGGGCAAGGTTACTGTCCCTTGCCTCTGCCATTCATGAGCGGCGTTTAAACCTACAAAGCCTTTACAGCGTATGAGCGTGTATGAAATACGCGTGCGGTACATGAAATACGTTTAAAGCAACTCTAACCCAAGACAGTGGAAGAACATAGTACTAAGGCTATGGCACTATCCAAGACTTAGAGAACAATGGTTTGATTTCGGAGTGTCTTTCTCCTAGTAGAACTGCTTACCATGGCTAAAGTCTCTCTTCTACCCCTACAGAGAGGAAAGTAGCCACTGAACAATTAGAGTACTGTAGTTAACCCCTTGGGTGAAGAAGAATGCATACGACAAAATGAATATAATGGTCCTGTAGAGAGTAGGGTTTCCGAGTTGTATAAGATCAGAAAAACAATGTAATGACTAATCTGGGTTTATCCCTATATATCACATATCCACAAAATTGAATGCCAAGGATTGTATATGATAAAATGACCGGGAAGGTCCTGTTGAGAGTAGGGTTCCTCTGGTTAATAGGATCCCCTCAAAGCCAAAGTAACGAAACAAGATATTGCAATCCGTGCCTTCAAAAAAGGAGAAAATGTCTGTTATATTTTTTGAGGGTACGAATTACAAAAAAATAAAAATAAAAGAACGAAAATTAGAAAATGTCTGCGTATATCTTTTTGAAGACACGAATTGCAAAAAAAAAAAAAAATAGAAAATGTCTGCGTATATATTTTTGAGGACAAGGATTGCAAAAAAAAAATAAAAATGAGAAAATGTCTATATTTTTTTGAGGGCACGAATTGCAAAAAAAAAAAAATTAAAAAATAGAAAATGTCCGCGTATATTTTTTTGAGGACACGGATTGCAAAAAAAAAAAAAAAAAAAAATGAGAAAATGTCTATATTTTTTGAGGGGACGAATTGAAAAAAAAATAGAAATTGTCTGCGTATATTATTTTGAGGACACGGATTGCAAAAGAAAAATAAAAAATGAGAAAATGTCCATATTTTTTTGAGGGCACGAATTGAAAAAAAAATAGAAATTGTCTGCGAATATTTTTTTGAGGACACGGATTGTAGAAAAAAATAAAAATGAGAAAATGTCTGTATAACCAGCGTCAATGACCTTAAATGTCAGGATGCCAAAGAGCCTCAAATCAAACTAGATCAAATCAAGTCTGGATAAAACAAAGGCGGTTCAACCCATGCATTATCTTGCTTGAGGGTACACTCGGACACGCTATTTTATCTAATTTCTCTTCCTCTTGTGTTAATGTACTTATAGTTTATATAGGAAATGTTTATTTTAATGTTATTACTGTTCTTAAAATATTTCATTTTTCCTTGTTTCCTTTCCTCACTGGTCCATTTTTCCTGTTGGGGCCCCTGAGCTTATAGCATCCTGCTTTTCCAACTAGAGTTGTAGCTTAGCAATTAATAATAATAATAATAATAAAATTTATTATTATTATTATTAATTCCTTATCACAAGACATTTTTCTGCCACCTGTCCCCATTGCTGATAATAATAATAATAATAATAATAATAATAATCATGTGAAACTTAATATACAATTTGGCAATGTTACTGACTCCACGGCATCACAATCTTGCAATAAAGTTAATCGACCTTTGTGACAGCATATTATCATAGGTGAAAAAAAATTGGTTCCAGATTTCATAACCACCAGACACCACTTTCATAAACTTCTGCCACATCGAAAGAGTTAAATTGCTCGACAAAGTATTATGCAAATGTCAAATCCCATTCTTTAATCTCTGGGGTTTAACTATTTTTTTCTGGAATGGGAATTATAACTTCACGCAAAACTTTATAAAGGCTTATTTAGCAAAGTGAACCGTTATCTGCCCCCTAGAAGCACTCATTCTAATGTCCGGGTTTAATCTAACTTTTATCCCAGCGCGGGGGGGGGGGGAGATTGTTTCCAAACCTCAGGTCAGGTTTATCTAATGTATGATCTCTTTTGTGTTATTTAAAATAATATTAATTATTCTTGCCATTTGTTTTGAATACAGTTCTTTTTTCTTTTTTTTTCTTTTTTCTTTTAAGGAAATATGACTTGTGAAATGAGTTTATGTATTTAGACCGTTGTGTAATTTTATAACATTGTATTTTATATTTCTGTGGAAAATGGTTAATAAAATCTCTATCTATCTATCTATCTATCTACCTACCTATATATCTGTGTGTGGTGGCCAAACAGTGCTGCAGCTAGTCATATTACCTGTTTGAGGCCCTGGGCTTATAGCATCCTTCTTTTCCATCTAGGGTTGTAGCTTAACAAGTAATAATAATAATAATAATAATAATAATAATAATAATAATAATAATAATAATAATAATAATAATAATAATAATAATAATAATAATAATAATAATCTTGACCAAACAGTTCGAAAAGGAGGAGTCAGCCACAAATGCATAAGGTTTGTGGACAATGAAGCCCCACCCAAAATAGTCAGACGAGAAGAGACTTTCTTCGAACCGTTCGACGAACGTGTTCGACAACCAAATACCCCGTTCACACGTTCGAACATCACTTCAAACATTTGTCTGTCGAACCGCGTTCGACGAACCGTGTAAACCCGCCTTAACAGAGACACCACGAGGAGACAACTAAAAAACAGATTTGTCACAGCAATGATCCATTTGAATCTCTCTTCCTGATGATTTTCCATCTGAATCATTATTATTATTATTATTATTATTATTATTATTATTATTATTATTATTATTATCATTATTATTATTATTAATAATAATATTATTATTATTATTATAATTATAATCCTTATTATTATTATTATTATCATTATTATTATTATTATTATTATTATCACTATTATCATTATCATTATTACTATTATCATTTCGTCCCTTAAATTAAAAAGAACCAAAGCAACATGAGTAGCTACAGTATCTACATTCTACACCATACTAGTAACAAAAAAACATGATTATAATCACCTTACGCAACATGGTTAATCCGTACGTTATTCCCAAATACTAATCATCTTAAGATTCTCCTAGAAAAAGCATATTCCATTGTTCTCTAGTCTTGGGTAATGCCATAGCCTCTGTACCATGGTCTTCCACTTTCCACTGTCTTGGGCTAGAGTTCTCTTGCTTAAAGGTACACTCGGGCACACTATTCTATCTAATTTCTCTTCCTCTTGTTTTGTTAAAAATTTTAAAGTTTATATAAGAAATTTCTATTTCAATGTTGTTATTGTTCCTAAAATATTTATTTTTTCCTTGTTTCCTTTCCTCGCTGAGCTATTTTCCCCGATGGGGCCCCCGGGCTTATAGCATCCTGCTTTTCCAATTAGGGTTGTAGCTTAGCAAGTAGTAGTAGTAGTAGTAGTAGTAGTAGTAGTAGTAGTAGTAGTAGTAGTAATGACAACAACAATAACAATAACAGTAATACTAATAACAATAACAATCACCTTATACAACACAGCTAGTTCATACGTTGTTCCAAAATTGTAATTCCCTAAAGTTTTCCCCAGAAATGGCATACTCTATGTCATCTTTCAAGAATCAGCTCGAGGCCGCTTTTCAATTAAATAAAAAACCAGTTCCGTTCTTTGCAAGACCAATTCCCAATTTATTCTTAATGAAAATTTTCTCTTTTTCCATCTATGGACTAAGTGGTAATTCAAAAGTGGAAGACGATATCCTTTGTCCATAGATAAAGAATAGAAGAGTCAATGCCAGGCTGAAGACCAGAGGCATTATTATTATTATTATCATTATTATTATTATTATTATTATTATTATTATTATTATTTCATTTTTATCATCATCATCTTCATCATTATCATCATTATTATCATTATCATTATTATTATTATTATTATTACTGTTATTTTATTTTTACCATCATCATCATCATCATCATTATTATTATCATTATTGTTATTGTTATTATTATTATTATTATTATTAATATTATTATTATTATTGTTGTTGTTGCTGTTTTATTTTCATTATCATCATCATCATGATTATTATCATTATTATTATTATTATTTTACTTTTATCATCATCATCATCATCATCCTCATCATTATTATCATAATTATCATCCTTATTATTAGCTAAGCTACAACCCTAGTTGGAAAAGCAAGATGCAATAAGCCCAAGGGCTCCAACAGGGAAAAATACCCGTGATGAAAGGCAATAAAGAAAAAAATAAACGATCTGAGAAATAATGAACAATTAAACTAAGATATTAAAAAAAAAAACAGTAACATCATCAAAACAGGTATTTTATATATAAACTATAAAAAGACTTATGTCAGCCTGTTCAACATAAAAACATTTGCTCCAAGTTTGAACTTTTGAAGCTCTACTGATTAAACTACCCGATTAGGATGATCATTCCACAACTTGGTCGCAGCTGGAATAAAGCTTCTAGAATACTCTGTAGCATTGAGCCTCATGATGGAGAAGGCCGGACTATTAGAATTAACTGCCTGCCTAGTATTACCAACAGGATGGAACTGCCCAGGAAGATCTGAATGCAAAGGATGGTAAGATTTATGAAAAATCTTATGGGTAACGAACTAATTGAACGATGGCGCGAGAAATTAATATCTAGATCAGGAATAAGAAAGGTAGGCGAAAACACGGAAAAATGGTAGAAATCATTATAATGCCTTACTACTAAATGGTGAAGATTTTAGTTTACTCTTAAAGGTTTAAATGTTTAAAGGCCGCTCGTGAATGGCAGGGGCAAGAGACAGTGACATTGCCCTATCGAGTTGGACAATGCCCTAGAGACTGACCATATATACACATGATCAGCGCACAAGCCCCCTCTCCACCCAAGCTAGGACCAAGGTGGGCCAGGCAATGGCTGCTGATGAATCAGCAGATAGACCTATAGGCTCCCCCAAATACCCCGTCTTAGCTTACAAGGATGGTGAGGTTGCAGCGACCAAAGACATAACGAGTATGAGCGGGACTCGAACCCCAGTCTGGCATTCATCAGTCAGGGACGTTACCGCATCGGCCACCACAACCCTAACCAATACAGTACTTATTTCGTATTTTCTATAGACAGCAAACGGATAATATTCCACACGACTATAGGCCTGCAGTCACGAAGATAAAGACGACTGGTGAAATCAAACCGAGGCCTTTTGCGTCAATAGGCGTAGGAGGAGATGCTGATGATGATGATGATAGGCCTACACGATTTGACAATTTGACAATTTGCCTTATAGTAAATAAATTAAGCAATGATCATGATGTACATTAACATTGTATAATGACCGAAATGTTCTTTGTGTGCCTCAATGTAATGACAAGTAGGTTTCTCTGAAACTTTCGTTCTCCAACATGGTCCTATTGTGTTTCAAATTTTGATACATCGAAAACTAATACAATAAAATCAATAGCAGATTAATTAACTACGCTAATCAAAGTGCTATTGCAAGCGGAATGTATAACAAAATGTCCAAGATGCGTTCAGAGAATTGAATGAGAAAGATCAGGCTTAAGAAAGAAAACTTATTCTCAGGCTGTCCAAATGCGAACAACTTGTAATGGCAGCCTCTGGCAACTCTTCCTGATGTCAATACTAGAGTTTCCAGACACCGCTATCTCAGGATTTTCTCTCTTTCCTAGAAACACTTGAATACAGATGCCCTATAGTCAATTTTATTTTAGCGAGGCAGATTTGCACCGACTCCCTGCGGTGCCCTTTTAGCTCGGAAAATTTTCCTGATCGCTGATTGGTTGGATAAGGTAATTCTAACCAATCAGCGATCCGGAAACTTTTCCGAGCTAAAGGGCACCCTTTTAGCTCGGAAAATTTTCCTGATCACTGATTGGTTGGATAAGGTAATTCTAACCAATCAGCGATCCGGAAACCTTTCCGAGCTAAAAGGGCACCGCTGCGAGTCGGTGCAAGTGCGCCGCATTAAAGAAATTGACTATAGGTCCTGATGTCATGGAAAAATATATTTAATCCTCTTTACATGAAGTACTGTCAAAATTATGTTTTCAGCAAGAAGTCAGAATGCACATAGGAATTCAAGTTTGAGAATGCAGAAACATCGCTAAGGACATTTAGCACTGCCTGCAGTTCACCGCGCAAGATGAACAGTAAGTTACCACCTACTCCCGGGAAGAGAGACAAAGAAAGAAAACAAAAGAAAGTTTCAATTAAAACCCGAATATAACTTGTATTTATACAAAAAGGAAATCAGTTCACCAAATCGTTTAACTGGGCTCTACAAGGTACTAGATCTATTTTAACGGGTACCACCAGGTGTTAAGCATCCGGTTTACACCAAGTCTAATCTATGAGGATAGACTACCAGTGTTACACACACACACACACACACACACACACACACACACACATATATATATATATATATATATATATATATATATATATATATACAGTATATATATATATATATATATATATATATATATATATATATATATATATATATATATATATATATATATATATATCTTATGATCAAAATTACCCTTAACAATGATTGGGTCTAGGAAAATAACCCAACAATCACTGCCATATTCACTTTCCTTTCTAATACGTCCTTCTTGCCCTCTATCCAACTCAGCTTTGCCTTCGCCCCTCCTACACCCCTTGTTGTACCCAATCATTCTCAATTCTCTCCACGCGTCCGAACCACCTTTGGGCTGACACCACGAAGGAGGGCATGAGGGGTTGCAACTTCATCCTATGACATAAATATATATATTTTCAAAGAGGAAACGTTATGGAGAGTAAATTTCCTTTTACCTCAAGTTCTGTATGATAAAAATGAACTTGTTGATGCCAAATCAAGAAGGTTGTGTTGGCTGGATAATATATAGATATATATATATATATATATATATATATATATATATATATATATATACATATATATATATATATATATATATATATATATATACATTATGAATATATAAATATATACATATATATATATAAATATATATATATATATGCATATATATATAGATAGCTAGATTGATAGATAATACTGGAAATGATCAATAAAAATAAATATTTTTAATTAAAAAGGATAAAAAATAGATTAGAGAATAATGGAAATTAGCAACAGAAATAGAATCTTTTTAAATAAAAATGACAAAAAATAAGATAGAGAATACTGGAAATGATCAATAAAAATAAATATTTCTAATTAAAAAGGATAAAAAATCAGATAGAAAATATTCTACAGTAGCTATAAAAATAAATATTTTTAATTAAAAAGGATAAAAAAAATAACAAAGATAATACTGGAAATTAGTTATAAAGAAAAAAAATTCTTTTTGAAAAAGGGATAAAAACAGGAAACAAAATACCGAAAATTAGCAATAAAAAATAGAATCTTTTTAATTAAAAAGGATAAAAGAATATGATGGATAATACTGGAAATTAGCAATAAAAATATAATCTTTTGAATTAAAATTAATAAAAAGAGTCGAGAATACTGGAAATTATCAATAAAAGTCATTTTTTAAAATTAAAAATGATAAAAATGGAGAAAGAACAAAGCAAATAAGCCATGAAAATAATAAAAAAAAACCTTTTGAACTAAAATGATATACCGTTCAAAATCCGAAAATAAAAACTATACATTGCAAAAAAAAAAAAAAGAAAAAAAAATTAACAGAAAAGAAAAATCTAATGATGAATGAAATTTTATGCAATGAAAGAAAAATGAAAAAAAAAATCAATGGGAAAATATACCTTTTGAAATTCAAGTATAGTGACAAAACGTCAGGACATTAAAAAAAATATATATATGAACTCAAAAGTCAAATCAAAATTGTAAATTAATCATTCTTATGATTAAAAAATATAGAAGAAAATGTCCCCAAAAATAAAAATAAAAACTATGAAGTCGAATAAAAATTTATATAGAATCTTTATGAAAAAAAAGGAAAATACCACATAAAATACAAATCATTATTATTATCAATTGCTAAGCTACAACCCTAGTTGGAAAAGCAGGATGCTATAAGCCCAGGGGGTCCCAACAGGGAAAATAGCCCCGTAAGGAAAGGAAATACGGAAAAATACAAACATAAACAACTAAATGAATTAAGGAACAGGAAATTTAAAAGAAAAATACATCGATATGAAAAACGAAAAATTGCAGAAAGAAAAAGAGAACTGGAACGAAATAGGAAAGGAAATTTAAAGAAAATATGTACAACCATAAAAAACGAGAGAGAGAGAGAGAGAGAGAGAGAGAGAGAGAGAGAGAGAGAGAGAGAGAGAGAGAGAGAGAGAGAGAGTCGATACAATTGGAAAGAAATGGGAGAGAAGAAAGGTCAAACAAAAGAAAGGCATGATGAAGAGAGGAATGATTCAAAGGGGAGAGAGAGAGAGAGAAAGAGAGAGAGAGAGAGAGAGAGAGAGAGAGAGAGAGAGAGAGAGATACAAAGCAAACAATAGATTAAAATATATTAAAAAATATATATATAAAAACATAAAAATGGATAAACAAAGTGAAATTAAATTTAAAAAATAATGAAATCAAAATAATCCAAATATAGATAAAAAAAAATACATGCCATTTCCATCCACTTTGCAATTAATAACTAGTGATGAAGAGGAATTAATTTCTAGAACAATTAAAAAAATTGCGTAGCAAACTTACCTTTGAATATCTTCAAAACATAAAAACACGGAAGAAATTTAACGATATTAGAAAAAAAAACACCATTGAGAACCAACCCACTAAATGTCTGAACTCTGAAAACAAAAGACGACAACGTAAACAAAAGACGAAGATAAAAACAAAAGACGAATATGAAACCGAATCGTCGTGCACTCGAGAAATAAAAGCAAGCCATTCATATAAATAAGAACCTAAACAATACGGCAAAAGCACTGAGAGAGAGAGAAGAAGAAGAAGAAGAAGAAGAAGAAGAAGAAGAAGAAGAAGAAGAAGAAGAAGAGACTACGAATAATAATAGATTTGGAAAAGCGTCTTCAAGACTCCACTCCTCACCGGAGAAGTTGCCACGTTCGCCTCACACTGTTGCCACTAAGTAACAGTGATCTCTTCCCTCTCTCCCTCTCTCCTGGCTAGCTACACACTACTGCTGTTGAGTGTTCATCAGAGAAAGAAAGAGAGAGGGAGGGAGAGGGAGAGAGGACGGGGTACCTCTCTCTCTCTCTCTCTCTCTCTCTTTCTCTTGGCCGACCCAGCGAGCGACAGATCCACACTCAACTACTGCCCTAAACACCAGGGTTAAACTTTTAAGGAAATTACCTTAGTTTTCGGGTAATTTTGCATGGTTTTAAGGTAATTTTCAAGGTAATATTTGAAAAGTAATGTCGATTTAGGGAATGTTTTGAGGTAATCTAGGGTAAAAATCTAGCACTACTTAACACCCACCCACACTGCCTCCCCCCCCCCCCCCATCTCCCGGGGCCACCTGCCTACTGCCACCATTCAGAGGCCACCTTGCCTTCCACAGATGAAATAATCAATAGAGTACCAGCCAGCCCTACTGACACACCGTCACGCAGTTATTTCCATCTACGCGTGCTTGCGCACGCACCAAGACCCCCCCTAGACAAATCCAAGCTAAGCAAAAGCATGCACGCACGCTTCTGCGCATGCACACACTGGCGGCCGCCTCAGTATCTTTCCCAGACAGTCTCTCTCTCTCTCTCTCTCTCTCTCTCTCTCTCTCTCTCTCTAAGTCCGTTATTGTAACGCGTAAGTAATAAACAATATGAAATCATTATCCCTAGGTCGTGCAATATACAAAATTACAATAATATATATATATATAAATATATATATATATAGTATATATATATATACATAT
>NC_090738.1:39580662-39595662 GCF_036898095.1 Palaemon carinicauda
AAACGGTCTGTCTTGGTGTGCGATGTCAGGGTTGCGTTTTTCCCCCCTGCGTGTGTACACATGTGAGTGAGGTTTGGTTTACATATTGGATTTTCTTATTCTACAATACTAGGATTGTACACGTTTGGGTATCTCTGCAGTGTGGGGTTGTGGTGGTGGGGGGGGGAGGCTAATGTATATATTGTTTATTTCTGATGGACTTATTTTTTTCAAAATTAGTTTTTTTTGTGTGTATTTCCGCGGGAGGAAAGGAGAAGATGATGGTAATATACGAGTGTGTGTATATATATATATATATATATATATTAGGGTTGTGTTTTCTTTATATATTTCTGCTATTGGGGGAGGATTAGATGTTGGTAAATATATATATATATATATATATACATATATATATATATATATATATAAGAAGTATGAGATGATGAATAGATAAGTATTGAATTAAAATCTCAAGATAGAGACGACTGGCGAAATCTAACCGAGGCCCTTTGCGTCAATAGGCGTAGGAGGATATGATGATGAAGATGATATGTATACATTTAATATTTAATAAGAAATTCCGGTAATGTTATTGCTACGCTCTCCTTACTTCTGCTGTGTTAAGTAACACCTGTCAAATGAGAAATCTATTTTAGGAAGTTAAAGCGATGGTATTTGTTGATCGGACTGGCCCAGATCTGTGATTGGTGTATGTGCGTACTTGTGAGTGCTCCTTTCCGTCAGATAATTATTATTATTATTATTATTATTATTATTATTATTATTATTACTTGCTAAGCTACAACCCAAGTTGGAAAAGCAGGATGCTATAAGCTCAGGGGCCCCAACAGGGAAAATAGCCCAGTGAGGAAACAAAACTAGGACAAATAAAATACTTTAAGAATATAACGAGTGTAAGCGGCACTCGAACCCCAGTCTGGCGTTCACTAGTCAGGGACGTTACCGCATCGGCCACCACAACATGGCATGCATCCCAAAAACATTTTGATAGTTTATAAAAGCGTGTATTAATAAGAGGCAGAACTATCGAATGTGTGGGAGGGGGTGGGGGGCGGTGGCCAGCTGGTGTGTTGGGGAGCGTGTTGGAGGGTGGGGGAGGATTTGGTCTTGATTAATTCAGTATAAACAGTTGGCGTGGACAAACCTTTGTCAAGTTTGATTAAGTCAACAATGGACATGTCACTAGCGGGAATGAATTATCCTCTAACGGATAAACATCGAGAATTTATTAAATACACGTCATATATTTGTATTCCATATTTTTATAAAGTGAATGATATATGTATGTATTCATTCCACTTATTTATGAAATGAATGATATATGTATGTATTCATTCCACTTTTTTTTATGAAATGAATGATATATGTATGTATTCATTCCACTATTTATGAAATGAATGGTATAATTCTTTATTCATTCCCCTTTTATTATAGGAATGATATATTTTTTTATTCATTCCACTCTTTTTTTTGTAAAAGGAATGATTATATTTTTTGTATTCATTACACTTTTTTTTTTTATAAAAGGAATGATATACTTATGTATTCATTCCACTTTTTATGAAATGAGTGATATATTTTTGTATTCATTCCAGTTTTATAAAAGCAATTATATATTTTTGTATTCATTCCACTTTTATGAAAGGAATGATATATTTATGTATTCGCTCCATTTTTATATGAAATTAATTATATATTTTTGTATTCATTCTAGTTTTATAAAAGGAATATATATTTTTTATTTATTTCACTTTTATAAGGAGGGATGATATATTTTTTATTCATTCCATTTTTATAAAAAGAATGATATATATATATATATATATATATGTGTGTGTGTGTGTGTGTGTGTGTGTATTCATTCCCTTTTTTATGAAATTAATTATATATTTTTGCATTCATTCAACTTTTTTTATGAAATAAATTATACATTTTTATAGTCATTCCATTATTATAAAAGGAATGATATATTTTTTTTTCGTTCATTCCACTTTTATAAAAGGAATGATATATTTATGTATTCGTTCTATTTTTATATGAAATTAATTATATATTTTTGTATTCATTCTACTTTTATAAAATGAATATATATTTTTTTATTCGTTTACATTTTATAAAAGGGAGGATAAATTTTTGTATTCATTCCATTTTTATTAAAGGAATGATATATTTATGTATTTCATTCTACTTTTTTTTTTATAAAATGAATGATATATTTTTGTATTCATTCCATTTTTATAAAATGAATGATATATTTATGTATTTCATTCTACTTTTTTTTTATAAAATGAATGATATATTTTTGTATTCATTCCATTTTTATAAAATGAATGATATATTTTTGTACTCATTCCACTTATTTATAAAATTAATGATTATATTTATGTATTAATTCCACTTTTCTGTATGAAAAGGATGAGATATTTTTGTATTAAATTAACTCGTTTTAATATAAAATGAATGATGTATTTTTGTATTAATTTTTTTTTCAGCCATTTTACGAAAAGTCTAATATTTTTATTTAGTTTTTCAAATTCATATTTTTTTTTTCAATTAAAGGATACATTTTATGTATTCATTTTCATTCAGCCATTTTTCAAGATGTTGAATAATTTTTTTTATAGTTTTTCAAATTTATTCATTTTTTGAAAAAATATATTGTATATATATTTTTTTTACTCATTCAGCCATCTCTCAAAATGTTAATTTTCTTTCAGTTTATCAAATTCATTCCAATTTTCATCTAAAATGAATGATATATTTTCGTATTCATTCAGCCAATTTTCAAAAAGTTGAATATTTGGTTTTGTTTTGCAAATTCATTCCACTATTTTATCTAAAATGAATGATATATTTTCGTATTAATTCATTCATTTTTCAAAAAGTTGAATATTTTGTTTTGTTTTGTAAATTGATTCCACTATTTTATATAAAATGAATGATAAATATTTTTGGATTCATTCATTCATTTTTCAAAAAGTTGAATATATTTGTTTTTAGTTTTTCTAAAACATTTTCAACAAGTGTTTTTCCCTAGTCCTTATCCGGCTTGTTTTTAATGGGGTCATTTTTCTTTCCCACTTTATCCGTTGTCAGTATTTCAGTGGATTATTACAGCAACATTTCAGAGGTCAAGTTTTAATAGCAGTTTTTATAGTTATGTAATAAGTGGTAATTATGAAGATCATTTGCACAGTTTAATTTTTTCAATTATCAATTTTATAATGTAATAATTTTTAAAAATTATATTTAAATCGTTATTGCTTATAAAAAAATTTCTTATGCTATTATTGATAAATATATATTTTAATATTTACATTACTATTGCTTATCAAAATAACTCTTACTATTGATAATACTGTATATATATTATATTATATTTACGGTTGTTGTCATGTTTGTATTTCTAATAATTATGATTATATATCATATATTATTACACCCATTGAACGAATCAAAATAACTTTCACTATTATTTATATATGTATATATATATATATATATATATAAATATATATATATATATATATATATATATGATATTTACTATTGTTATGTTTGTATCTCTAATAACTATGACGATATACTATATATTATATATATCATCACTCACTGAACGAAAATGTATTGGAAGAATTCATCTATTCTCCACCTGCAACAAACACCGGAAATATTGGGCGCTATTTTCCTCTGGGAAAAAAAAAAAAAAAAAAAAAAAACACTTGGACCCAACGCGAACACTGAACACTGTAAGAATTGAAAGTAATTTTTTTACTCTCTCCTCTTCTTTTTCTTTTTCTTTCTGGTTTTATTCTTTCTCCTATGAATTTTTCATCTTTCGGGTTTTGTTTTTTTATTTTGTTTTCAAAAAAATTTTCTATTATATTTTTATTTTTCTTGTTTTATTATTCTTCATGCGGTTTGTTCCTTTCACGCTCGATATATATATATATATATATATATATATATATTTTAATCTTTTCATCGGCCTTTATAGATGTCGTTGTATGTGCAACTTTTCCTTTTCCAAATAATATTAATAATGAGAATATTGTTATTATTATTATTATTATTATTATTATTATTATTATTATTGCTATTGATATTATTAACATTTTTATTATTGTTATGAAATAATAATAATAATAATAATAATAATAATAATAATAATAATAATAATAATAATAATAATAATAATAATAATAATAATAATAATAATTTCGTGATGTCATGTTCATTCACGCAAAAAAAGTCTCATAAAAGTAAAATAGAAAAACTGTATAAAAAAGTTTTATATTCGCGCAATATGTAAAGATTAGACTTACTAAAATAACCTTTTTTTTTTTTTTTTTGGTAGATAATTTAGTAACCAAGTTTTAAGAGGTGTTTAGATTTTTTAGTGTCTTGTAGCCTAAATTGGGTTCCCATGTGACAAGAAAATTATAATATTTGATATGAATGAATTAGAAAAATATTGGAAATATTTTTCACGAAACATCATTTCAGTGTGCGCATGTCTTAAGAATTTTTCTACATATACAGGACTTGTTATCATTATCTCCGCCTAGGAGGCTATGAAATGACCTGCGTTCGTTTGTATATTGGCAGTATGACGTTTTATATATATATATATATATATATATACACACATATACACACATAAATATATATATTATATATATATACACATAAATATATATATATATATATATATATACATACAAATATATATAAAAATATATATATATATATATACATACAAATATATATAAAATATATATATATATATATAGATATATAGATATATATATATATATACACATGTATATATACTATATAAATACATATATATACACACACATATATATATATATATATACACATACATACATACATACATACATACAAATATATATATATATATATATATATAAATTAGATTAATTCATTGTCAACATATGAAAATGGGAAAGCTTGGTCCATAGACTTGAACAAAATAGTTAAAATTGTTCATTTACGGAGGTCTGAAACTTCTGATTTCTCATACTTTAAGAGCTGCTTATCTAGCCCTGTACAGCAGGGGAACCCTACTCTCCACAGGACCTCCACTGTCGTTTTATGATGTTCATTCGGGAGCATTTAATATTTCATAATGCATACTGCTCGGTTACTGTTAGTTTATCTGTATCGGAACACTCGCTGGATAAGAAAGTCTTCTTTAAACCTGTTTCAAATGCAGCTGAAAACAGCAGTGAGTATATTTGTAAGAGAGGGCCTAAAATGTCAAAGGAGAGAAGGCGTGAGAAGTCTTGCTGAAAATTTGAGTCAACATGAAGCAAGGTCCTAGACAAGTACATGTCATGAATTTTCAAAAAGGGATCGAGAGAGAGAGAGAGAGAGAGAGAGAGAGAGAGAGAGCGGAAGAGGAGGAGGAAGAGTGAGAGAGAGAACGAGAGAGCGGAGAAGAAGAAGAAGAAGAAGAAGAAGAAGAAGAAGAAGAAGAAGAAGAAGAGAGAGAGAGAGAGAGAGAGAGAGAGAGAGCGGAGGAGGAGGAAGAAGAAGAAGAGGAGAGAGAGAGAGAGAGAGAGAGAGAGAGAGCGGAGGAGGAGGAGGAGGAAGAGTGAGAGAGAGAGAACGAGAGAGCGGAGAAGAAGAATAAGAAGAAGAAGAAGAAGAAGAGAGAGAGAGAGAGAGAGAGAGAGAGAGAGGAAGAAGAAGAGGAGAGAGAGAGAGAGAGAGAGAGAGAGAGAGAGAGAGTGAGAGAGAGAGGGGGGGGGGGTGTAGGGGGTCCTAAACACAGTCAGTTTTCGTATGTTTTGCGCCCATGTCACAGCAATTCTACATGACGCTGCCACGCAATTTTCGGGAAAATTTACTCCAATTTATAGCTTTTTTTGGAGGCTGCTTCTTTTAGCATTTCCGTCACATTTCCCTTTCGGTTATATTTCTATTCCATTGTTAATAAAACATATTTGTTTTATTAATGTTTATCCTCCTAGGTGCCTTTGTTATGAAATATCAGATACTTTTAGTTTCACTATTAATATTTTATTTTCTTTCTCTATTTGTTAAGAATTTATATATTAATATCTCCGCCAATTAGGTTATATTTTACCTGCTTTTATTATATATTTATCTGTTTGTTAGCAAGATGAAATAAGAAAATCATGCCGGATTTTTACCAAATTTTAATAACGGATAAGTTGTAAGTTGTATTTACCAGCGTTTATTATTTATATATGTTTATTTATTTATTTATCTGTTTATTTATTTATTTATTCATCTGTTTATTTATTTATTTGTTAACAGAATTACTTCAAAACTTCTTGCCTAATTTTAATCAAATTTGAATAACGGATAAGTATTATGTTCTAAGAAAAAAAAAAAACATTATATTTTGGAGGTAAGTTTTATCATTCAAATCATTGTTTATCATTACAGATAATGATTCATTATAACCATAGTAATCAATTATGCTTTATATTAATTAAAGATATCATTACATATAATGAGTCATTATAACCATAGTATTCAATTATGCTTTATATTAATTAAAGATATCATTACATATAATCGATTCATTATAACCATAGTATTCAATAATGCTATATATTAATTAAAGATATCATTTCATTTAATGATTCATTATAACCATAGTATTCTATAATACTTTATATTAATTAAAGATATCATTATAGATATTGAATCATTATAACCATATTATTCAATTATGCTTTATATTAATTAGAGATATCCTTACATATAATGAGTCATTATAACCATAGTATTCAATTATGCTTTATATTAATTAAAGATATTATATATAATGATTCATTATAACCATAGTATTCAATTATGCTTTATATTAATTAAAGACATCGTTTCTGACTTCATAGTGTGACCTCATTGATGTTACATAAACAAAGTATTGTCTCTTATATAAGATACTTACCAAATGGCCACTAATAGATTATACAGTATTATTGAGTATTATTACTAAGCATTAAGGTATTACGTAATAATCCTTCTATGGCATTATACAACACTAATCTTTGAAAGCATATTATTGTTAAATAACCTCTATATCATCAGATAGAAGCTATATATATGTTTATTTTTTTTATTTTAGAATTAAATAACTAGAAGAATAGGAATACAAAAACTACGCAATAATTACTGACGTGACATTAAGTCGGTTCATAAACCTACATAGTCAGGTTCAATATTCCGTCAACATTAACTACCAGTAAGATTCGCCAACGCGATTTGTATATAGATACACACACACACACACATACACACACACACATATATATATATGTATATATATAGATAGATAGATAGATAGATTGATTGATCGATCGTTAAACACAATGCTATACTCGTATAGCCTTCAGTATGTATGTGTAGCGCACACACATTCACATACACACGATACACACATACATATATACATATATATACTACATATATATATATATATATATATATACATATATATATATATATGTATATATATATATATATATATATACAATGTATATATATATTTATATATATATACAGTATATGTATATATATATATATATATATAAATATATACAATGTATAATATATATTTATATATATAATATATATATTATATATATATATCTATATATCTATATATATGTATGTATATGTTATATATATATATATATATATGTATATATATGTATGTATATGTGTGTGTGTATATATATATATATATATATATATTAATGCAATTAGAGTAAAGAGGGGGAAAGATAAATATAAGATTGTTTTTATTTGTGTACTTCTATTTTAATTATTTCTTTTTATTTGTATCGTTTTTAACGATGTTATTCGTCCTTACTATATTTATAACGTTTCTTTGCTTTACCGTATAATCCAGTATATAGTCATTTTTTTTTTTCACCCTTCGCCATTCCGCACCTGGCTACTTCTCCGAGTTCGTGTCTAGGAATACATCCGATGTTTAACATATAATTGCTTAGCAGAGGGGGAGCATTTAGTCGTTTATAAAAGACGGAATCTCTACCAATTCATTCTGTCATATGTTGAGATTTATTTTTTTTTATTCTATCATGTGTTGATATGTATATATATATATATATATATGTATGTATGTATTTATGTATGTGTATATATATATTTATATATATATATATATATATATATATATAGTTTATCTAGGAAATATTTATTTCAATGTTTTTGCTGTTCTTAAAATATTTTATTTTTCCTTGTTTCCTTTCCTCACTGTGCTATTTTCCCTGTGGTGGCCCCTAGATTTATAGCATCCTGCTTTTCCAACAAGGGTTGTAGCCTAGCATTTAATAATAATAATAATAATAATAATAATAATAATAATAATAATAATAATAATAACAATAATATATAGATATATATATACAGTATGTATATGTATGTTTATGTAGATATATAGATATATATGAATATATATATGTATATATATATATATATATATATACACAGTATATATATATATAGATATATAGATATACATGAATATATATATATATATATATATATTATATTTATTTATATATATATATTATATTTATTTATATATATATATATATATATATTATATTTATATATATATATATATATATATGTGTGTGTGTGTGTGTGTGTGTATTAAATTCAGCTACTTTTATCCTACTAACCTGATATCATTACGACCCATATACGAATTAACTTTTCTCTAAATATTCAATAAGGTTTTTACGAGGTTGCCTCCATCTTGGACGTTACTGAGAATGACTTTTTATAGTTTTTTTTTTTTTGTGTTTTATTTGTAATATATTTATACATTTATATACATGATCAAAATAACACTCTCGTAACTAAGATATGTAATTTTTGAATATTTACTTTAGATATTCAATTCAGTAAACTCCAAAGATATATATTCGAATATTATATATATATATATATATATATATATATATATATATTAGAATATTATTCAAATATGTTGTTCAGTGAATCCCAACAGTTTTATGTCTGGTCAGTGGCTGGATGGGGGACCACATGCCAGTCAGACATTTAGTAACTATGGGGGTCTGCGTTTGGATTGGTTACCATCAGTGGGATTGGGGAAGTCAATTGATGCGTAAGGGACATTTTAAGTCCAGTGTGAGCGACGTTAGTTCGCACGAAGCCAAATGTATGATTTAATAGTCCAAGATAGGGAAAGTCAAGGCCTGCTATGGCTTCCAAGGTGTGTTGCAACAGTGGGTAATTTTTTTAGTCCACTAGAAAGGATTCCAGTACACCCTTTTGGATTCCAGTACATTCCCTTGGATTGCAGTCCACTCCCTTTGATTCCAGTACACTCCCTTGGATTCCAGTACACTCTCTTGGATTCCAGTACACTCCCTTGGGTTCCAGTACACTCTCCAGGATTCCACTACACTCTCCAGGATTCCACTACACCCCGTTGGATTCCAGTACACTCCATTGGATTCCACTACACCCCGTTGGATTCCAGTACACTCCCTTGGATTCCAGTACACCATGTTGGATTCCACTACACCCCATTGGATTCCAGTGCACAATACACCCCGTTGGATTTCACTACACCATGTTGGATTGCACTACACCTCGTTGGATTCAAGTACACTCCCTTGGATTCCAGTACACTCCGTTCGTCCCTCCGGCCTCATTTTGACCCATTGCCTCTCGCAACAGACCTCTGGAGCAGCTCGTTTTTACATCCATTTCCTAACAATTTTGGCCCAAGCTTCAATCAAGGTCTCTCTCTCTCTCTCTCTCTCTCTCTCTCTCTCTCTCTCTCTCTCTTCCCATCAACAGCTGGCCTTCTTTATCGGTCCTTATCGGTGGCGATTAATGACTTGAAGTCTCCTGTTTTTAATGTCATCTTTTTTTCGGAATAGGGTCTCGAAATTTCGTGTCTAGAAAAAATGTTTTGTTCCCATGTAGGTTTTCAGAATAAGATTAGGAACGGGAACATTGCAATTCTTTTATTTCTACATATTCAAAGCTTGTTACACCACCATGGTTAGGTAGCTAACTGACTTCAATCTTCTTTCACCTATCAGGTAACATTTTTTTTTTTTTTTATTATTACCTATTCTCTCTTCATCTCTGAGTCATTTTACGAGTTCATAAAACTGATATAGAATGTAATATAAAATGTAAAATATTTAATTTGTCAGGTGGCTAAATATTATTTATTATGAAAACATTGTTTACCGGATAGGTAATTTATTCATATATAAACAATTATATATACTCGAGTAGGGGGGAAGAGGGAGTAGTCATACCCTGGTGAGGGGGGGGGGGCTGAGTGTAAGTGTGTGTGTATGTATGTATATATTTAGCCTTCATTTTTGACGGGGCGCGTACGGTAGTAGTACAATAAAGTATTAATATAGAAGGTTGAATTACCTCTCAGGGCGTGATGATGAATTACACATATTTGAACAGGTGAACAACAGGATTCCCTTTTCATTTTCTTTATTCTTTTTCTTTATTTCTTGTCATTTTCTTTATTCCTTTTCCTTTTCTTTATTCCTTTTCCTTTTCATTAATCCTTTTCTTTATTCCTTGTCCTTTACTTTATTCCTTTTCCTTTTCTTTGTTCATTTTCCTTTTCTATATTCCTTTTCCTTTTATTTCTTTTAATTAATCCTTTTCCTTTTCTTTATTCCTTTTCCTTTTCTTTATTCCTTTTCCTTTTCTTTATTCCTTTCCCTTTTCTTTATACGTTTCCCTTTTCTTTATTCCTTTTTCTTTGTTCCTTTTCCTTCTCATTATTTATTTTCCTTTTCTTTATTCCTTTGCCTTTTCTTTATTCCTTTTCCTTTTCTTTAATCCTTTTCCTTTTCTTTATTTCTTTTAATTTTCTTTATTCCTTTTCCGTTTCTTTATTCCTTTTCTTTATTTTCCTTTTCTTTATTCCTTTCCCTTTTCTTTATTCATTTTCCTTTTCTTTATTCCTTTTCATTTTCTTTATTCCTTTTTCTTTTCTTTGTGCCTTTTCCTTTTCTTTATTCCCTTTCCTTCTCATTATTTCTTTTCCGTTTCTTTATTCCTTTGCCTTTTCTTTATTCCTTTTCCTTTTCTTTATTCCTTTTCCTTGTCTTTATTCCTATTCCTTTTCTTTATTCCTTTTCCTTGTCTTTATTCCTTTCCTTTATACCCTCTCATTTTCTTCATTCCTGCAACATTCAATTTTTTATTTGAAGTGACGACTAGCGGATGAAAATCTTGTTTAGTTAATCCTTTCAAAATATTTATATTTTCACACACACACACACACACGACACACACACAGAATACTAATACAAGGTATTACAACAGCCATTTCGGAATTGAGAGATCCAAGTTAAACATTCCTCCTATCTGTATACATGCAGTCCCTCCCCTACGTGTTTATAATGCTTTAACATTTTGTATAAACACACGCATTCGCCTTAGCTCGTTCTATTGCCAGAGGCTCGCAACCAGCACAGGGGTGTTAACACCGAGCCTAGGGATGTTAGCACCGAACAGCGTAAACAACGACCGGAAATAGCCGGAAAGCATTTCGATAGATAAGTTCAGAGTTGGCGTTATGCAACTTGTTATCCTTTCTGACTTCAAAGTGTGATAGGAACAACAACAACAACAACAACAGCAATGATAATAATGATAATGATAATGAAGATATACTGCCCTTTGTTTGTTTACGTGACTTAGTACTCTGTCTGTGAATTGACAGACACACTCGGGCGAGCTGAGTCTTCGTGACCCGTTTGAAGGATAGAGGGGAGTGCTGTTTAGTTATAGCTATTGTTATTATTATTGTTTTTGTTATTATTGTTATTAAGAGCCTACCATGAGCATGTTAAGTGCGAATGAAATTTACAATATTGTGATTGCAGAAATGTATTGAAGATACGGGATATATATTAGTAAAAAAATACCATTGTTTTGTTATAATTGATAATTAGTAGTTCATGAGAGAGAGAGAGAGAGAGAGAGAGAGAGAGAGAGTAAATATACGGAATACATAATATTCTATTCTTGCATTTTATCATTAATATGAATCAGTATTTCATGTGTGTGAGAGAGAGAGAGAGAGAGAGAGAGAGAGAGAGAGAGAGAGATGGAGATTTTTGAATATACAGGATATACTGTATATAAATGAAAGGTACTATTATCAGAGAGAGAGAGAGAGAGAGAGAGAGAGAGAGAGAGAATATACGAGATATACTGTATTTAAGTAAAAGTTGCTATTATTATTTTTATCATTATTAATCACTATTTCACAAAAGAGAGAGAGAGAGAGAGAGAGAGAGAGAGAGAGAGAGAGATCTACATTGGCTGCATAAAAAAATCCCCCTTAGATTCAGTTTTATCTAGATCCATGAAGACACGAGGAACTAACTGGCTCACTCCAGACCCGGTTTCATTTCGAGACCTCTTTAGTCAACCTGCAAGGGGGAGGGGGGGAGGGGTCTTTCCCCCACCCCCTACAACTCCTCCCCCCATACATTAAGATGTCTTCCGTAAAAATGAACTTTTTATTTCATAATGATGGCACTCCAGGAAGAGGTTCGTTCCCTAAAATGTGATTCTCTTTGAAAATGACGTGAGTTTCATCTTCGCACTTATGGTCTTCCATGTAAAGTGACACCCCCCCCTCTTTTTTTTTAACTGAGTTTTAATTCCTTAAATAGACTCTCCATTTAAGTAGAATTTTTCTATTAAGTGATGTTTTAAGCTCAGGTGTTTATATATTTTTTTCTTTATAACATGACTCAAATATGAGTACTTTTTTTCTGAAAGGATAGTAGTGTTTTATTCCTAATGAAAGAAATATTGATATTCCTTATAGTTGGATTATTGAGAGAGAGAGAGAGAGAGAGAGAGAGAGAGAGAGAGAGAGAGTTTTGAAAGGATAGTAGAGTTTTTTCTGTAATGAAATAAATATTAATATTCCGTATAGTTGGATTATTCTCTTCTCTCTATAGAGAGAGAGAGAGAGAGAGAGAGAGAGAGAGAGAGAGAGAGTGTTCTGAAAGGATAGTAGAGTTTTTCTGTAATGAAAGAAAAAATGTTCTGTATAGTTGGGTTATACTCTTAATAGAGAGAGAGAGAGAGAGAGAGAGAGAGAGAGAGAGAGAGAGAGAGAGTTTTCTGAAAGGATAGAGTTTTTTCTGTAATGGAAGAAAAGATAATATTCTGTATAATTGAATTATTCTCTTTTCAAATACTTTTTTTTGTACGATTTGTCATTTTCATTAACAATTTCTCCTTGCAATAGTTTTTTCCTGCAAATATTTTTTTCCTTTTTTCTTTTTATTCTAAAGAAAATTCTTTGGTTTTGTATTTCATGATAATGTTATGCAGTTTTAACTTACTGATTAAAGTTTGTTTAATAACACTAAAGGATTTTACATTTATTATTATTATTATTATTATTATTATTATTATTATTATTATTATTATTATTATTATTACTTGCCAAGCTAGTTGGAAAAACAAGATGATATAAGCCCAAAGGCTCCAACAGGGAAAAATATCCCAGTGAGGAAAGGAAATAAGTAAATGAGGAGAACAAATTAACAATAAATCATCCTAAAAACAGTAACAGTGTTAAAGCAGATAGCCCACTGAAAAAAGGAAATAAGAAAATAAATAAACAATTTAAGAAACAATGAACAATTGAAATAAAATGTTTCAGAAAGTAACATCAAAGCAGACATTTCTTAAATAAACTATAAAAAAAGACTTATGTCAGCCTGTTCAACATAAAAAAAATTGCCGCAAGTTTCAACTTTTGAAGTTCTACTGATTCAACAACCCCATTAGGAAGATCATTCCACAACTTGGTCACAGCTAGAATAATATTGTGGTTAATTGGGATTTGTAGTCGGCTGTGACAACTATAATGGTTTTCAACTCTGAGATCAATGTCGGGGTCTATTGCTTTAAATTTATTACATTTACTCGTGATTTTCTAATCATATTATTGTTATGATTACTTGCTAAGCTACAAGCCTAGTTGGAAAAGCTGGATGCTATAAGCCCAGGGGCTCCAACTGTGAAAATAGCCCAGTGAGGAAAGGGAACAAAGAAAAATAAAATATTTTAAGAACTAACAATATTAAAATAAATGTTTCTTATATAAACTATAAAACCTTCAACAAAATAGGAGGAGTAGAAATAAGATAGAACAGTGTGCCCGAGTGTACCCTCAAGCAAGAGAACTCTAACCCTAGACAATGGAAGACCATGGTACAGAGGCTATGAACTACCCAAGACTAGAGAACAATGGTTTTATTTTGGAGTGTCTTTCTCCTAGAAGAGCTGCTTAGCTAAAGAGTCTCTTCTACCCTTACAAAGAGTTAGGTGGCCACTGAACAATTACAGTTCAGTAGTTAACCCCAAGAACGAAGAAGAAGCTATACTTACCTCTTTAATATCGAATTCGCTCTGCCTTGAGATCAGAGACCCAAGAGGGAATTAACTTCATGATAATAGCTTCTGTTCAGCCAAGGATTCGAATCCGGATCAAGGTGAAACTGAGGATACAGTGACTCCGTCCTTCTTTCTCTACAAGCTTTTACCTATTCGGTTCTTCAACACATTTCTCCATTTCCTTCGGTCTAGTGCCTCTTCCTCGCTCAATCCCAACTCCTCATATCTTTCACACAGTCAATTCATTGCAATTTTGGTCTACCTAACCTTCTCCCACCAGGTAGTCCCATGCCCATCATCTTCCTTATTGGATGGTCTTCCTGTAGTCTCTCTACATCTTATTGGATGGTCTTCCTCTAGTTTCTTTACATGTCCATACCATCTCAGTCTACTTTCTCTCACCTTGGTTGTCGCTGGTGCTGTTTTGAGGGTGCCTCTAACATATTTGTTCTTAACTTTATCCTTTGTTGTAAGTCCACATTGCCACCACAACATCCTTATCTCAGTTACACCAAT
>NC_090738.1:39601839-39634339 GCF_036898095.1 Palaemon carinicauda
CCAGGTCATGAGGGCGCGCTTTTGTTTACTGTATTCTAATTTATTTTTTATTTATTCTGATCAGCTAAATCAGTGTTTTATTAGGAAGGAAAGCGTTTTAAACGTTATAAATGTCATAGCAAAGATCTGACAGTAAATCTATTCTTTAGGAAGCATTTTAACTATACAGATGCTGTCTGAGCAAAGATCTGGCATTAATTCCAGTTTTCTGGAAGCGTTATAAACGTTATAGATGCTGTTTGAGCAAATATCTGGTAGCTCCAATAATGAACCAGGTCATGAGCAAACGCTTTCGTGTACTGTATTTGACCGTCCACTAATGGACTAGATTGTGTGCGGGAGCTTTTCTGAACTGTATCTGGCACTCCACTAACGAACCAGTTCGTGAGTAAGGGCTTTCCTGTACTGTAATTGGCGCTCCGCAAGTGAGCCAGGTCGTGAGCAAGTGCTTTCGCGTACTGTATTTCGCTCTCTGCCAATGATCCACTTCGTGAGCGAGAACTTTCCTGTACTGTATTTGGCGCTCCACCAATGAACCAGGTCATGAGCAAGTGCTTTTGCATACTGTATTTGGTGCTGCACTAATGAACCAGTTCATGAGTGAGTGCTTTCCTGTACAGTATTTGGCACTCCACCAATGACCAGGTTGTGAGCAAGCGTTCTCGCGTACTGTAATTGGTGGTCCACTAATGGACCAGGTCGTGAACGAGTGCTTTTTTGTACTCTATTTAGCACTCCACCAATGAACAAGGCCGTGAGCAAGTGCTTTTGCGTTTTGTAATTGGTGCTTCACTAACTAATCAGGTCGTGAGGGGGCGCTTTCTTGTACTGTATTTGGCGCTCCACCAATGAACAAGGTCGTGAGCAGTGTTGTCTCGTACTGTATTTTGTGCTTCACTAATGAAACAGCTCTTGAGTGCTGCTTTTCTGTACTGTATTTGGTGCTCCTAATGTAACAGGTCATGAGTGTGTGCTTTCCTTTACTGTATTTGACGCTCCACCAATGAACCAGGTCGTGAGTGTGCGCTTTTGTGTAATGTATTCGGCGCTCCACTACTGAACCAGTCTGGTGAGCGCACACCTTCGCTCCTGTATAAACATTGCTAGAATCTTATGCTGGCCAGTATTGCTTCTACCATGAAGAAAAACTGAGCCTCATAACTGTGATAAGAGTTCTTAAAGTGGAAAGTCATGGGGGTAACATCTTGACCTAATAGATAATTACAGTAAATCATTTGGCTAGTACTCTTAGCATTAACCGCTCTCAAATGATAAAGACTTAAGATACAAAAGTATTATTATTATTATTATTATTATTATTATTATTATTATTAAGAATACTGCAGATGCACATTACGGTTTTTTAAGATTCACAGAAGGCTAAAAATCCTTTTAATTTGTTCCGCTTTGAACCTGTCCAGGTTAAGTCTCTCTCTCTCTCTCTCTCTCTCTCTCTCTCTCTCTCTCAAGTAAAGAGATGTAGCCATGATCTTGCAGACCTTTTTTATAGACCAATTACCCATAAGCTCTGGAGGATTAGTTTTATGGTCTTCAGTTTTTATGATTTTATAAACTTCTGTCGTTTTATTTTTTATTTTTTCAGATTGACCTTTTTACATGTAGATTACTCTTCTTTATCTGGCTTGTATTTTTTCGTTTTATAATGCAGTCTTTATATTTTAAATATCAATTTTTTTCCTGTATTTTGCCTTTTAGATATTCCATACTTTTTCTTGTCTTTCTTTCCTATTATTTTTTTTATAAGTTTCCAATAGTTTGGCGAGATTCGGATTTCTGAAGAAATTAAACAGAAAATGTTTAGCAATTACTTTACACAGATGTAAATTTTTATTTTATTCATTAAAAATCGATTAAAATAAAAGAAAACAAGAGATCGGTGAAATTAAAGCTATCATGTATTCTTTTATTGTTATTATTATTATTATTATTATTATTATTATTATTATTATTACTTGTTAAGCTACAACCCTAGTTGGAAAAGCAGGATACTATAAGCCCAGGGCCTCTGACAGGGAAAATAGTCCAGTGAGGATAGGAAATAAGAGAAGTAATTGACAATTAAAATGAAATAATAAAATATTTTAAGAACAGTAACAACAT
The DNA here is from genome assembly GCF_036898095.1 of Palaemon carinicauda. Taxonomy (NCBI): domain Eukaryota; kingdom Metazoa; phylum Arthropoda; class Malacostraca; order Decapoda; family Palaemonidae; genus Palaemon; species Palaemon carinicauda. The sequence continues at coordinate 39,603,961 of NC_090738.1, forward strand.
TAGAATAAATATTTAGATACGAGGCTTAGAGCAAGCAAAAGGTTATATTAGGGCCCCAACGGAAAATAGCCCAGTGAGGAAAGGAAACAAGGAAATAATAGAAATAATTAACAATTAAAATAAGATTTTTTTTTTTAAGAACAGTAACAACGTTCAAATAAATATTCATGTATGGCTTAGAAGTTGCAAAAGGTTATATTAGTAATTTGAAATACTACAAATAATTCTTCGTCCCCCAGAATATCTTCATTGCTTCGTCCGTCTCCCATATATATTTTTTTCACACTGATCTATTTAGGCACGTATGTGCGTGTATGTATGTATCCGCTGTTGCACATTGCTTGGCAGCAGTCGAATGTTGAATGCTCCATCTAGGGAGCGACCCCCCCCCCCCAATCCACCTCTCGCGACCTTAATTTGCTTTGGCCACGTGCAAGGCTGGTCACGAGGCTTTTAGCTAGACAGGACTCCCAGTGGTCCGGTTGTCTGATGTTTTTACCCCCCCCCCCCCCTTTCACGAGAGACACATTTTTCTCTTCCTTTTTCCATACGTCGATGACCATTGAGGTTGGAGAGTTATTTGCTAATGTTAGTTGGTGTGGTCTCTCTCTCTCTCTCCTCTCTCTCTCTCTCTCTCTCTCTCTCTCTCTCTCATAGTAATTCTTTGTTCATCGGTAATTTTACATTGATTCATTTAATCTATATACTTTTTACAAGCAGACACACTCATTCTCTCTCTCTCTCTCTCTCTCTCTCTCTCTCTCTCATAGTAATTCTTTGTTCATCAGTAATTCTACATTGATTCATTTGGTGTATATATTTTTTTCAAACAGTCTCTTTCTATCTCTCCCTCTCATAGTAATTCTTTGTTCATCAGTAATTCTACATTGATTCATTTAGTGTATATACTTTTTACAAACAGACACACACACACACACACACTCTCTCTCTCTCTCTCTCTCTCTCTCTCTCTCTCTTGTTAGTAATACTTTGTTCATCAATAATTCTACATTGATTCATTTAGTGTATATATATTTTTTATAAACTCTCTCTCTCTCTCTCTCTCTCTCTCTCCTCTCTCTCTCATTGTAATTCTTTGTTCATCAGTAATTCTACATTGATTCATTTAGTGTATATATTTTTTACAAACTCTCTCTCTCTCTCTCTCTCTCTCTCTCTCTCTCTCTCTCCTCTCCTTATAATTGATTATAATCCGTCTTTTTTTTTCATCATTATTGTTCAGTGTTTCTATTAATTATTCTGTCTTAATTATCATTTACACAAGGCAGTCTCACCTTGGCATTGTTCCCGCTGGCATTTTAACCATCAGCAATATTATCGTAGCATTATTTATTTATAAATAAATAAAAAAACATTGGGAATGTCTTTGTCTTTAAATGCGTTAACTTACATTTACGCTTCTTAGATAGACCCAAATTACGCTTATATCTTCGTTGTTCCTACTTTGACATTCCGTACTACCATGTATTACTTCATCTTTCCTACTTTGACACTCCGTACTTCTATGTATTACTTCATCTTTCCTACTTTGACACTCCGTACTTCTATGTATTACTTCATCTTTCCTACTTTGACACTCCGTGCTACTATGTATTACTTCATCTTTCCTACTTTGACACTCCGTACTTCTATGTATTACTTCATCTTTCCTACTTTGACACTCCGTGCTACTATGTATTACTTCATCTTTTCTACTTTGACACTCCGTACTACTAAGTATTACTTCATCTTTTCCATTATTTCTAGAAAAAAATATTCTGCATTATTCCATCCGCCAAGGAGGTTATAAGATCGAGTCGGTTTGTTTATTTATTCATTTATTTCTTTGTCTATGTCTATCTGTCTGTCTGTGGACAGGATTACGTCAAAACTACTCGACGGATTTTGACGAAATTTCCACCGCAGATAGATCTTAGGGCATGGACGATTCCATTGACCTTTGGCGGAGGTCAGAAATTTCTGGTTGCTCTCGTTTGAGTTTTCTAAGAAATTATTACTATTATTATTATTATTTTTAGTATTATTATTAATATTATTATTATTATTATTATTATTATTATTATTATTATTAATCTTATTATTATTATTAATATTATTATTATTATTATTATTATTATTATTATTATTATTATTATTAATCTTATTATTATTATTAATATTATTATTATTATTATTATTATTATTATTATTATTACTAGCCAAGCTACAATTCTAATTGGAAAAGCAAGATGCTATAAGCCCTAGGGGCCTACCAGGGGAGAAAAAGGAAATAAGGAAATAAATAAACGATATAAGAAATAATGAGCAATTTGAATAAAATATTTAAGAGAATTAACAACATTGAAACAGATATTTCATATATGAACAATAAAAAGACTGATGTCAGCCGGCTACTTTCCCCTTGGTAAGGGTAGAAGAGACTCTTTAGCTATGGTAAGCAGCTCTTCTAGGAGAAGGACACTCCAAAATCAAACCATTGTTCTCTAGTCTTGGGTAGTGGTATAGCCTCTATACCATGGTCTTCCACTGTCTTGGGTTAGAGTTCTCTTGCTTGAGGGTACACTCGGGCACACTGTTCTATCTAGTTTCTCTTCTTGTTTTATTGAAGTTTTTATTGTTTATATATGAAATATTTATTTCAATGTTGTTACTATTCTTAAAATATTTTATTTTTCCTTGTTTCCTTTCCTCACTGGGCTATTTTCCCTGCTGGGGCCCTTGGGCTTATAGCATCCTGCTTTTCCAAAAAGGGTTTTAGCTTAGCATTTAATAATAATAATAATAATAATAATAATCATAATATTCAACATTAAAAAATCATTTGCTGCAATTTTGAACCTTTGAAGTTCTACCCTACGTAATTGATCGCATAATGTCTATGTTCTTTCTGTTTGAGTAGTATTTCAGTATATCTTTTTCGATTTGTTTTTGCTCCATTATTTCGAATATCATTCGTTTTCTCTTGTTATCCTAAAGATCATGTTCTTAACGCGAAGCATTTGCATTTTATACTTCCGTTTATTTCTGTCCTTTGTTCGTCAAATTTCTTTTCTCTCCCTTGTTCGTCAATTTTCTCTGTCCTTTGTTCGTTAAATTTATTTTCTGTCCTTTGATCGTCAGTTTTTTTTCTGTTCGTCAAATTTATTTGCTGTCCTTTGTCAATTTTTTTCTGTCCTTTGTTTGTCAAATTTCTTTTCTGTCCTTTGTTCGTTAAATTTCTTTTCTGTTCTTTGATCGTCAGTTTTTTTTCTGTTTGTTCGACAAATTTATTTGCTGTCCTTTGTCAATTTTTTTCTGTCCTTTGTTTGTCAAATTTCTTTTCTGTTCTTTGTTCGTCAAATTTCTTTTCTGTCCTTCGATCGTCGGTTTTTTTTTTCTGTTTGTTCCATAAATTTATTTGCTGTCCTTTGTTTGTCAACTTTCTTTCTGTCCTTTGTTCGTCAAATTTATTTGCTCTCCTTTGTTCGTCAAATTTATTTGCTGTCCTTTATCAATTTTTTTCTGTCCTTTGTTCGTCAAATTTCTTTTCTATCCCTTGTTCGTCCAATTTTTTTTTCTATCATTTGTTCGTCAAATTTCTTTTCTATCCTTTGTTCGTCAAATTTCTTTTCTGTCCTTTGTTCTCGTGTTTATGATTTGACTTATTATGATACCTCTTCCCCCTATCATTTTTTTTTATTTTATTTCCACTTTCCCCCTTATATATCTGTATTTTCTTGATATATATAATAAAATGTTCCATTTTTATATTTTTATTTTTGGTGTAATAATAATAATAACAATGTCTCCTGTTGTTCTTGTAAGCCGGGGCTAAAGAAGCTTAACTTCTAAGATATTACCTTTAGTTAATGGCTAAATCCCATCTTCGCTTTTATTTCGGCTTGTAACACTTACTTCTAAGAATATTCTTTCAAAAATATGGACAGTATTCTTTTATGTTTATATACATGCATAAGCTTTATATTTCCTTCATGCCTATCTACCTAAAATAGTTTCAAAAGTGTTTTTTTCTGTATTTTTATAGTTTATATATGAAAGATTTATTTTAATGTTATTGTTCTCAAACTTCTCTTGTAGTTTTTCCTTATTTCCATTCCTCACTGGGCTATTTTCTCTGATATAATTTATGTATGAAAGATTTATTTTAATGATATCATTGCTCTCAAACTTCTCGTAGTTTTTCCTTATTTTATTTCCTCATTGGGCTATTTTCCTTTATAGTTTATATATGAAAGATTTATTTTAATTCTAATTTTGTTCTCAAATTTCTCTTTTATTTTTTCTCATTTCCTTTCCTCACTGGGCTATTTTCCCTGTTACAGTTTAAATATGAAAGTTTTATTTTAATGATATTATTGCTCTCAAACTTCTCTTGTAGTTTTTTCTTATTTCCATTCCTCAATGAGCTATTTTCCCTATTGGAGCCCTTTGGGCTTAGCATCCTGCTTTTCCAACTAGGGTTTTAGCTTATCAAACAATAATGATAATAATTAGGTGTTGGAAGAGTACATCATAATATTCTCGCAGTGAAGGAGCGCATATGCTAGCGTAGAACAGGCCGAAGTAATGTTCAAGTTTAGTCTTTATGAGGCCCTAATACGAGAGACGGCTAATTTGCCAGTGAGTGTCTGTGCCTGGTATGTTGTTTCCGTCTGGGACCTCTTAGTATTTAATTATATACGGTATATACAATATCAAGTGTTGCCGTTTATAGTCCACTGCAGGACAAATGCCTCAGACATGTCCTATACATGTGTATATATGTAGTTTTGTATATGTATATATACATATGCGTGTATATGTATGTATATATATGTATATTAGCGTGTATATATGAATCTATATATGTGGTTTTATATGTATATATACATACATCCGCATACACATGCGTACGCACTTATAAATATATATATATATATATATATATATGTGTGTGTGTGTGTGTGTGTTTGTGTGTGTGTGTGTGTTTGTGTGTGTGTATTTGTGTGTGCGTGTATACAGATGTATATATATACATATATATGTATATAGATGTATATATATTTATTTATTTATATCGCCTATATCATATATATATATATATATATATATGTGTGTGATATATGTGTATATGTATTATATACACACACAGCCACCCACACTCCCCACACACGTAAATTCTCTAATTGACTTGTTCATTCCCCAACCTTACACAAATCTGATAATGAAACGAGGTAAGTCTGGGGGTCTGCTTCGATCCTCGGACGTATATTACCCCGATCGCACAAAGGTTATTGGAGGGATAAAAAATGGATAATTGCTTCCGGATTGGCAGGGGATACGTTCGGTTATGTGAGCGAGTTCACAGTTAATTTGTTTTCGTTGATTAAGTTTGAAGTGGAATATAATTTGGTGTTGATGAAAACCATTTCATTCTTAAGTGATATTTTACTGGTTATTTTCATTCCTAGGGGTGTATTATTATTATTATTATTATTATTATTATTATTATTTATTATTATTTTTGTTATTATTATTATTATTATTATTTTTATTATTATTATTATTATTATTATTATTATTATTATTTGCCGAGCTACAACCCTAGTTGGAAAAGCAAGATGCTATAAGCCGAAGGGCTCCAACAGTGGAAATTATTCGGTGAATTCCATCAAAATTCATTCCTGATGCTATCCATGAGTTTGTCCTATTCATCTATAAGGAGCAATCGAACATAAAAACTAGTTTGTCAGTGACCTTTTAGAATATAGAATTATACCATCTAGGATTACTTGTGTTTGTCATAGTCATGTACAAGCGAGGCCAAGGAGAGATTGTGTTGATATTAAAATTTGAAATAAAAGTTGGAGAGGAGGAAGTACATGTTTGATGTGTGTTGAAGTAAGGAACTGTGGTCTGCCTTACATCAGGTCCCAACTCTGTTCTCTAGTCTTGGGTATTGCCATAGCCTCTGTACCATGGTCTTCCACTGTCTTGAGTAGAGTTCTCTTGCTTAGGGTACACTCCCGCACACTATTCTATCTTATTTCTCTTCCTCTTGTTTTGTTAAAGTTTTTATAGTTTATATAGGGAAGATATATTTAATGTTAATGTTCTTGAAATATTTTATTTTTCCTTGTTTCCCTTCCTCACTGGGCTATTTTCCCTGATGGAGCCCCTGGGCTTATAGCATTCTGCTTTTCCAACTAAGGTTATAGTTTAGCAATTGATATGATAATAATAATAATAATAATAATAATAATAATAATAATAATAATAATAATAATTTGTTTCATTTCCTATATGGAATATACTTAAAAAAAATTATTTCTTTATTTTTTACTTTACATATATGCTTTGTTTTCTCATGTTTAAATTTAGTTAACCGTATACTTTTCTTTCCGTGACTTTTTCTGTTTTTTATCCGTCTCCCCTTCTTTCTCTTTATCTGTTCAGTTTTTTTTCCCTTTAACATTTTCCTTGTTTTTTCGCTTCTTTTTCTTCTCTCCCCTCAGCACACGAATTATTTCATCTCTATTTCTTCCCTATACTTTTTCCTCTACTTATTTTCCACCTATCCTCCATCTTTCATTCTCCCCCCCCCCACCTGTTTCGTTTTTCTCTGTTATTATCTCTCATTCTCCCTATTATACTTTTTATTTACCCTTTCTGTCGCTTTTTTTGCAGGTACTCGCGAACTAATCTTTCTCTTGTTTATCCCCTCCCCTTTTTTCATTAATCTCTTTCTTATCCTCCATTCCCCTCAGGGTAAGAAGGTCGTTGATCTCTCTCTCTCTCTCTCTCTCTCTCTCTCTCTCTCTCTCTCTTATTTGATCTGTTACCTTCATCAGAATAATTTTTATTTTCTCCTAATAGATCTTTATTTTTTATTTGCTAATCTTGTATGTGCTTTTTAGGCTATATTCTCTCTCTCTCTCTCTCTCCTCTCTCTCTCTCTCTCTCTCATTAGCTCTGTTACCTTCATCGGACTATTTTCATATTCTCTTAACATATATTTTCTTTTTATTTGCTAATTTTGTATGCGCTTTTCATGCTATAGTCTCTCTCTCTCTCTCTCTCTCTCTCTCTCTCATTAGCTCTGTTACCTTCATCGGACTATTTTCATATTCTCTTAACATATATTTTCTTTTTATTTGCTAATTTTGTATGCGCTTTTTATGCTATAGTCTCTCTCTCTCTCTCTCTCTCTCTCTCTCTCTCTCTCTCTCATTTGCTCAGTTACCTTCATCGGAATATTTTCACTTTCTCCTAACAGATCTTTATTTTTTATTTGCTAATCTTGTATGTGCTTTTTAGGCTATATTCTCTCTCTCTCTCTCTCTCTCTCTCTCTCTCTCTCTCTCTTTTAGCTGAAGCCGCAAGACTCCTTTTAAACCCCCCCTTCCCCCTTTTCCGAGATTAGGTTTCTCTTACGGTTCGTCTTTCAAGTGGACTGAAGCAACGTAAAGTATTTCAAGGTTGCTTCGATTGGGTTGTGAGTTGAATGTTGAAAAGGTTGGGAGTTTTCTTTGGCGGAGATGATGATGTTTTTGTAAGATGGATTTTGACAGGTGAATGTGTGTGTGTGTATACAAATATATATACTGTTAGTTACAAGGATTTCGGATATCTCAAAGACATTTTAGTCTATCCGCGGAGACTCCATTTGCTCTTTGATAGAGTGATTCTGTTTAACCATTTAGATTTATTATGATCTTTTCTAACTTATTCTTGAACTCATTTACTGTATTATGTTACTGTTTCCTACATCCGCTTGAAGAGAGAGAGAGAGGGAGAGAGAGAGAGAGAGAGAGAGAGAGAGAGAGCGTTACAAGGATTTTGTCTTATTCCTAAACGCGTTTACCGTTTTAACTGTTTACAACATCCGCTAGAAGTCTATTCCAAGTATTTGCTATTTGTAAGAGAGAGAGAGAGAGAGAGAGAGAGAGAGAGAGAGAGAGAGTCTCTTTGAGACACCATCTGCTTTGCACATAACTCAAACTTGTTTTCGAGCGTATGGGTTCAATTGCATTTGGAAATTTTTATACCACTGAGGATTAACGGAAGCGAAGAAACCGAAATGGCTTTTAAAGGGGAAAGACGTTTCAAGTATCTCGGAGTTCGAAAGAGGTAATAAATAGAATTAGAACAGGAACACGTAAAGGAGATAAAATAAAAGGAAGAACGTCAAGAATAATGAAACGAAACGGAAAACGGTTTATAAGACCACCGAGTCACAAGAAAAAAAAAACACTTTTCAAAGAAAATGGAAAATCATTTAATGGGAAAGAAAATAAGAAAATTAAAAACGGAGAAAACTTGACTTCAGGATTGTGGTGGCCGATGTCGTAACGTCCCTGACCGGTGAACGCCAGATTGGGGTTCTGGTCCCGTTCATACTCGTTAGTTCCTTTAGTCTTTGCGACCTCACCATCCTTGTGAGCTAAGGATAGGTTGTTTTGGGGAGCATATAGATCTATCTGCTGAATCATCAGCAGCCATTGCTTGGCCGTCCTTGACCCTAGCTTGGGTGGAGAGGGGACTTGGGCGCTGATCACATGTATACATGGACAGTCTCTAGGGCATTGTCCAGCTTGATAGGGCCATATTACTGTCCCTCACAACTGTCATTCATGAGTGGCATTTAAACCTTTAAACCTCCTTGGTCCTAGCATGGGTGGAGAGGAGGCTTGGGCGCTTTCATAAGTATATATGGTCAGTCTCTAGGGCATTGTCCTGCTTGCCTCTGCCATTCATGAATGGCCTTTAAACCTTTAAACCTTCAAATACGCAAAGAGATGATAAGACGGATGAAACGGAGAATCGAAGGGAAACAAGAGAAAGGAGACAGAGGGAAAGGAGAGAGGAATGGAAGAGACGGAGAAGATGAGAAAGGGCGTTAGAATGGAAGACTGGGGGGATATATGAGAGGGGGAGGAGTCGGGTGGTGGGGGCGTGTTGTATGAAACCGGATCAGGGGAACCGGAGGTTCGATTTCAAGGGGGAACGAAATTCATGTTTGCGTTCCAGCAAATACGAGAGAGAGAGAGAGAGAGAGAGAGAGAGAGAGAGAGAGATAGTATTCAAAATGATTGGAAAAATAACAAAGAGAGAGAGAGAGAGAGAGAGAGAGAGAGAGAGAGATAGTATTCAAAATGATTGGAAAAATAACAAAGAGAGAGAGAGAGAGAGAGAGAGAGAGAGAGAGAGAATTAAAAATGATTGGAAAAATAACCGCGAGAGAGAGAGAGAGAGAGAGAGAGAGAGAGAGTATTCAAAATGATTGGAAAAATAACCGCGAGAGAGAGAGAGAGAGAGAGAGAGAGAGAGAGTATTCAAAATGATTGGAAAAATAACCGCGAGAGAGAGAGAGAGAGAGAGAGAGAGAGAGAGAGGGGAAATAGTATTCAAAATGACTGGAAAAAGAACCAGAACAGAGAGAGAGAGAGAGAGAGAGAGAATTAAAAATGATTGGAAAAATAACCGCGAGAGAGAGAGAGAGAGAGAGAGAGAGAGAGAGAGGGGAAATAGTATTCAAAATGACTGGAAAAAGAACCAGAACAGAGAGAGAGAGAGAGAGAGAGAATTAAAAATGATTGGAAAAATAACCGCGAGAGAGAGAGAGAGAGAGAGAGAGAGAGAGAGGGGAAATAGTATTCAAAATGACTGGAAAAAGAACCAGAACAGAGAGAGAGAGAGAGAGAGAGAATTAAAAATGATTGGAAAAATAACCGCGAGAGAGAGAGAGAGAGAGAGAGAGAGAGAGAGAGGGGAAATAGTATTCAAAATGACTGGAAAAAGAACCAGAACAGAGAGAGAGAGAGAGAGAGAGAGAATTAAAAATGATTGGAAAAATAACCGCGAGAGAGAGAGAGAGAGAGAGAGAGAGAGAGGGGAAATAGTATTCAAAATGACTGGAAAAAGAACCAGAACAGAGGAGAGAGAGAGAGAGAGAGAGAATTAAAAATGATTGGAAAAATAACCGCGAGAGAGAGAGAGAGAGAGAGAGAGAGAGAGAGAGAGAGAGAGTATTCAAAATGATTGGAAAAATAACCGCGAGAGAGAGAGAGAGAGAGAGAGAGAGAGAGAGAGACGCACGTACTACTACTTCAGGATCTCTATTCTGTTACAAGGTAAACACAGATTCCGAGGTTGATTAATTCTCTTGAAAATATAAACAGCAAAATCACATTAGAGCTTCGACGCTTTCAAGTAAAGTACACGAGATTAGTCGGACATTTCAAGTGTCTTTAAATTTCTTTTCTTCATTATAGAAAAATATTTATATTTAATTTCTAATATATTCATACACTACATACAGATTGGATAAAATATTTTGGGATTCTGGCTATAAAATATCCTAATAATAATATTTATCTTAAGAAACTTCATTATCAGTGATGTGTATTGGCACACAAATGATTGAAGAATAGTTTATCTTTAAATGTGAATATCCAAAACTTCATCGAAACAACAAAGGTAACAATAGAAATTCATAATTTGAACCCTGAACCCAGAAGAACCTTCACATTCACAAATGGGTGCCCTAAGATTATTATTATTATTATTATTATTATTATTATTAATAATAATAATAATTTTAAAATTATTATTATTATTATTATTATTATTGTTAATAATCTGAAAGAAGATGAATTAAAAGATCTATCGACTTAATCAATATTATTATTACTAGCCAAGCTACAACCCTAGTAGGAAAAGCAAGATGCTGTAACACCAAGGGCTCCAACATGGAAATATAGCCCAGAGAGGAAAGGAAATAAGGAATAAATAAACGATAAAAGATGTAAACAATTAGAATAAAATATTTTAAGAACAGTAACATCAAAATAGTTTTCACTCAAGAGCGATCGATGTTTCAATGTATAGTTACACAACCGCAAAGCGTAATTAGTTAATGAAAAAAAACAAGTTTCCTGAATTATACGTAATGAGACGGTTATAAAATCATATTTACATTTTATTATAATTATCATTATTATTACTAGCCAAGCTACAACCCTAGTTGGAAAAGCAAGATGCTATAAGCCCAAGGACTCCAACAGGGAATAATAGCCCAGTGAGGAAAGGAAATAAGGAAATAAATAAATGATGAGAACAAATTAACAATAAATCATTCTAAATACAGTAACAACGTCAAAACCAATATGTCATATATAAACTATAAACTTACTTATGTCCGCCTGTTCAACATAAAAACATTTGCTGCAAGTTTGAACTTTTGAAGCGCTACTGATTCAACCACCCAATACGGAAGACTACTCCACAACCTTAAGCCATTCGCTCCCTCCAATAACTATTAATCATACCTACAAGCCAGCGATGGAGATGAAGTCCCAAAGGATATTTCTTATCAAGCTAATGGAGATTTTATTTCACCTTTTTGATCCATTTGGTGTCATTTTCAATTACACTTTACTTTTGTCATCTCTTTAATCAGAATTTTATTCATTGAAACCTTTTAAGAGCTTCAAATGTTCAAACTTGCAGCAAATGGTTTTACGTTGGACAGGCTGACATAACCTTTTTTTATGATTTATATATGAAACATATATTTTGATGTTACTGCGTTTTTAGAATATTTTATTTTAATTGTTCATTATTTCTTATAGCGTTTATTTTCTTATTTCCTTTCCTCACTGGCCTTTTTTTTTTATCTAAATTCAGGAAATTTATTTTGTTTTCAGCTGTGTTACTAATTTGAAAATGTTTCCGTTTCTCAAAATCCTATAATAGTCATTATTATTATTATTATTATTATTATTATTATTATTATTATTATTATTATTATTATTATTAGCTAAGCTACAACCCTAGTTGGAAAAGAAAGGTTCTATAAGCCTAAGAGCTCCAACAGGACAAAATAGCTTAGCAAGGAAATGAAACAAGAAAATAAATTGCAAGAAAATTAATGAACAATTAAAACGAAACATTTTAAGAACAGTAACAGCATCATGATAGATCTTTCATATTTAAACTATAAAAACTTCAAAACAAAAAACAAGAGGAAGAGAAATAAGATAAAGTAGTGTGCCCGTGTGAACCCACAAGACCAATCTTTCTCTGTTTCCTGTGTTTGCGAAACTGTTTAGGCCAGCCGAATGAGAGATTCATTTTAGGTATCTGACCCTATAGTCATTTTTTTTTTTTTTTAGCGCGGCAGATTTGCACCGACTCGCAGCGGTGCCCTTTTAGCTCGGAAAAGTTTCCTGATCGCTGATTGGTTGGACAAGATAATTCTAACCAATCAACGATCAGGAAACTTTTCCGAGCTAAAAGGGTACCGCTGCGAGTCGGTGCAAATAATTCTAACCAATCAGCGATCAGGAAACTTTTCCGAGCTAAAAGGGCACCGCTGCGAGTCGGTGCAAATGCGCCTCATTAAAAGAAATTGACTATAGTTATTTTCATCATGGCGTATAGGCGTCAATGACCCTAGATGTCAGGATGCCAGAAAACCTCAAATCAATCAATCAATCATCATGGCATAGCCAACGTTCATTCAGAAAGTGGCAGTTAATTCTAATAGCCAGGCCTTCTCCTTCATGAGGCTCAATACTACACAGTATTCTAGAAGTTTTATTCCAGCTGTTACCAAGTTGTGGAATGATCTTCCTAATCGGGTAGTTGAATCAGTAGAACTTCAAAAGTTCAAAGTTGGAGCAAATGTTTTTATGTTGACCAGGCTGACATGAGTCTTTTTATTGTTTATATATGAAATATTTGTTTTTGACATTGTTAATAGTTTATATAGGACATATCTGCTTTGACGCTGTTTTTAGAATGATATATTGTTAATTTATTCTCATCATTTATTTATTTCCTTATTTCCTTTCCTCACTGGGCTATTTTTCCCTGTTGGAGCCCTTGGGCTTATAGCATCTTGCTTTTCCAACTATGGTTGTAGCTTGGCTATTAATAATAATAATAATAATAATAATAATAGTACTCAGGTCCTGATATTACTTGAAATTCCTGTCTTGAGTTTTGATAGGCCGTAAGCGTGATGTCTACGAGTACCTACAGTTTTATGTTTTGTCTTTTACCCCAGTTTTACGAATGCCTAGAGACCCTTTTTTATTGATTTAAATTTTTTTTCTTTATATTTTGCTTTCCGTAATCTTCTCGGATATTCTATAATGTGGGATGTTAACGAAAATATTATCTCATCGATAAGAATCGATATCAACAGGGTTTAAACTTGTGCTGCTGCTTTTTACCTTAGATTACCTTAAAACTTTTCTAGTTTCCTTAAATGTTAAGCCAGTAAAACCGAAATTACCTTAGAATTGCCTTGAAACCATGAAAATTACCTCAAACAAAGGTAATTACTTAAAAAGTTTAAACCATGGATATCAATCAGGAGCCCCTTGTATTTAACATTACCTCCGCCAACGAGGTTGGAAGGAGGTTATGTTTTACCCAATTTTTGTGTGTTTGTTTGTGAACAGCTTCCTGGCCACAGTTTTCATCGTAGAGTAATGAATCTTGCTGGGATTAAATGGTATGTAAAAAAACTGGAAATGGTTAAATTTTGGAAGGTCAAGGTAAAAGGTCAAGGTTACGGTCAAGCAAAATGTCCAATTCACGTAATCAGCCACAAGTTTGGACATGGTTGCCACAGAGACTTCAGACTTGGTTCATATTTGAGTGTATGAAAATCCATGACAATTAATACATGTTAAAGTCAAAGGTCAAGGTCAAGCAAAGGTCAAATTTTGGTCATCAACCATGCGACCTCAATTTTAATCGTAAAGAAATGAAACTTGCAGGGATTTTAAACTTATGTAAAGAGCTGGAAATGATTTGGAAGGTCAAAGGTCAAGGTAACGGACGATTCAAAACGTCCAAAGTCAGTCCAAAACGTCGAGAAGTAGGCTGCCCTGGCGGAGGTCTGCACTCTTCTGAGTGCCCCTCAAGTTATTCATAAAAATAAATTTTTTGAAGAAGCTTTTTACCAACAGATTCTAATATTTAAGACAAAATTGTTAAGAATATCAAGTAAAAGACACGAATATCTTCATAATTAATATTAAATAAGAAAAAATGTATATGATTACGTAAAACTGAGATATCAATATGCTTAATTAATAAAAGAGGCCAGGGTACAGATTTACTTTGGAAATATTTTGTTCACCTGAAATGCCATAGTTTATTTATATTCTTTTATAAGCTGCTGTTAAGCTCTCAATTTAACAGTGTTTTATACAAAATGCCACGGATGATTACACAGATAAATCATGATTTATTTCAAGTCGATAAAGTTGTTTACCAAAACAAATTGGTAAACATCTTCAAGAGTTTACTTGGCCAATATTGTTGCGGCCTATTGGTAACGTCTCTGCCTGATGATCACCAGACTGGGAGTCGTGTCCCGCTTAAGCTCGATAGTTCCTCTAGTGTCTGCAACCTCATCATTCTTGTGAGCTAAGAATAGGCAGTTTGGGGGAGTCTATAGATCTACCTGCTAAGTCATCAGCAGCCATTGCCTGGCCCTTTCTGGTCCTAGCTTGGGTGGAGAAGGGGCTTGGGAGCTGATCATATGTATTTTTGCTCAGTCTCTAGCGCAAAGTCACTGTCGCTTGCCTGTGCCATTCGTGAGCGACCTTTGAACCTTAAAAATATGATTGTATATTATTCAAGTAAATACTTAATTACTTTATATTAGTTTATCATAGACTTTTTCTAAGTTTTATTAGAATAAATATAAAGGATATAATTTGGATCATTAATAACTTCATGCTTTATCAGGAATTTCTTCAAAACAGGAAAAGTTCTGAGAGTTAATACCATACCAGCTGTGACCAAGTTGTGGAATGGTCTTCCTAAATGAGTAGTAATATCAGTAGAACTTCAAAAGTTCAATGTAGCAGCAAATGTTTTTATGCTGAACAGGCTGACATAAGTCCTTTTATAGTTTATATATGACATATCTGTTTTGACGTTGTTACTGTTTTTAGAATGTTTATTGTTAATTTGTTCTCATCATTTATTTATTTCCTTATTTCCTTTCCTCACTGGGATATTTTCCCCTATTTGAGCCCTTGAGCTTATAGCATCTGCTTTTCAAACTAGGATTGTAGCTTGGCTAGTAATAATAATAATAATAATATTAATAATAATGATAATAATAATAATTTTCCCGCTCCTTTTTTCCTAAGCGTTTCCAGTACTTTTTCCAGAAGTTGCTAAATCCTGGATTGCTGTGTACGTTGCTAAGTATCCTGTCATGCCTCAATGGACAGATATCTTGGCTTAGGACGAAACTGCGCTAGTATTAGTCTACCTTTTCTCTAGGGACAGAGGAACTCTGGATATAGATTTTCGTTTTGAATCTGAAATCAGACGAAATATAAGACGGAGTTGATGGAATACATTCTAGGAAAGCGTTTTTCTCTCTCTCTCTCTCTCTCTCTCTCTCTCTCTCTCTCTCTCTCTCTCTCTCTCTCTCTCTCTCTCTATATATATATATATATATATGTATATATATTCCTTTTATTCTTTATTTATAACAAATGACATAGTTGTCAGTGACCTTAGATGTTAGGATGACAGAAAACTCCAAATCTCTCTCTCTCTCTCTCTCTCTCTCTCTCTCTCTCTCTCTCTCTCTTATATATATATATATATATATATATATTATATTATATATATATATATGTATATATATTCCTTTTATTCTTAATTTATAACAAATGACATAGTTGTCAGTGACCTTAGATGTTAGGATGACAGAAAACTCCAAATCATTCTCTCTCTCTCTCTCTCTCTCTCTCTCTCTCTCTCTCCCCTTCTTCTTCTTTTTCTTCTATTCTTACGGTCATGATCAAAGAGCATAGCTAAGAGCGTACGATATTGAAAACAGATCTGACTGAAGATTGGTCCAGTCAAGGCTTGGGCAAAAACCTTGGTCTACCAACTGTGATGTGTGGTACTATACTCATTTTTTTTAATAAGGCGCATTTGCACCGACTCGCAGCGATGCCCTTTTAGCTCGGAAAAGTCTTCTGCACTCTGATTGGTTAGAATTATATTGTCCAACCAATCAGCGACCAGGAAACTTTCCCGAGCGAAAAGGGCACCCCTGCGAGTCGGTGCAAAAGTCAGCAATTTAATTGATATCTATTGTTGTGTGATTGACAGGTTTATCGGATTGACTTTGCAAACATCAAAGGTCTCCATTAGGGCAAACTGATCATTGTCTAAAGTACATGTATTTAAAAGTGTATCTTCATACATTTTGGAGGTTTCTGGGAGGAAGTTAATCGTCAGATTAAAAGTAGGGTTTAAGACAGATTCTAAGAAAAGAAAGGGAGCAATAAACGAAGTTTGGAGAAAAGAAAGAAAACGATTAATGAAATTTTGAAGAGAAAACCGAATGGTTAAGATAGTTTTAGAAAAAGAAAGGGAACAATATATAAGTTTTAGAGAAAAGAAAGGGAACAATATATAAAGTTTAGAGAAAAGAAAGGGAACAATCTATAGTTTAGAGAAAAGAAAGGGAACAATATATAAAGTTTAGAGAAAAGAAAGGAAACAATATATAAAGTTTAGAGAAAAGAAAGGGAACAATATATAAAGTTTAGAGAAAAGAAAGGGAACAATATATAAAGTTTAGAGTAAAGAAAGGGAACAATATATAAAGTTTAGAGAAAAGAAAGGAAAATATATAAAGTTTAGAGAAAGGAAACAATATATAAAGTTTAGAGAAAGGAAACAATATAAAAAGTTTAGAGAAAGAAAGGGAACAATATATAAAGTTTAGAGAAAAGAAAGGAAACAATATAAAAAGTTTAGAGAAAGAAAGGGAACAATATATAAAGTTTGGAGAAAAGAAAGGGAACAATGTATAAAGTTTAGAGAACAGAATGGGAACAATATATAAAGTTTAGAGAAAAGAAAGGAAACAATATATAAAGTTTAGAGAAAGAAAGAGAACAATATATAAAGTTTAGAGAAAAGAAAGGGAACAATCTATAGTTTAGAGAAAAGAAAGGGAACAATGTATAAAGTTTGGAGAAAAGAAAGGGAACAATATATAAAGTTTAGAGAAAATAAAGGAAACAATATATAAAGTTTAGAGAAAATAAAGGAAACAATATATAAAGTTTAGAGAAAATAAAGGAAACAATATATAAAGTTTAGAGAAAAGAAAGGAAACAATATATAAAGTTTAGAGAAAAGAAAGGGAACAATATATAAAGTTTAGAGAAAAGAAAGGGAACATAAAGTTTAGAGAAAAGAAAGGAAAATATATAAAGTTTAGAGAAAGAAAGGAAACAATATATAAAGTTTAGAGAAAGAAAGGGAACAATATATAAAGTTTAGAGAAAATAAAGGAAACAATATATAAAGTTTAGAGAAAAGAAAGGAAACAATATATAAAGTTTAGAGAAAGAAAGGGAACAATATATAAAGTTTAGAGAAAAGAAAGGGAACAATCTATAGTTTAGAGAAAAGAAAGGAACAATTTATAAAGTTTGGAGAAAAGAAAGGGAACAATATATAAAGTTTAGAGAAAAGGAAGGAAACAATATATAAAGTTTAGAGAAAGAAAGGGAACAATATATAAAGTTGTTTAGAGAAAAGAAAGGGAACAATATATAAAGTTTAGAGTAAAGAAAGGGAACAATATATAAAGTTTAGAGAAAAGAAAGGAAAATATATAAAGTTTAGAGAAAGGAAACAATATATAAAGTTTAGAGAAAAGAAAGGAAACAATATATAAAGTTTAGAGAAAAGAAAGGGAACAATATATAAAGTTTAGAGAAAAGAAAGGGAACATAAAGTTTAGAGAAAAGAAAGAAAAATATATAAAGTTTAGAGAAAATAAAGGAAACAATATATAAAGTTTAGAGAAAAGGAAGGAAACAATATATAAAGTTTAGAGAAAGAAAGGGAACAATATATAAAGTTTAGAGAAAAGAAAGGGAACAATATATAAAGTTTAGAGAAAAGAAAGGAAAATATATAAAGTTTAGAGAAAGAAAGGGAACAATATATAAAGTTTAGAGAAAAGAAAGGGAACAATATATAAAGTTTAGAGAAAATAAAGGAAACAATATATAAAGTTTAGAGAAAAGGAAGGAAACAATATATAAAGTTTAGAGAAAGAAAGGGAACAATATATAAAGTTTAGAGTAAAGAAAGGGAACAATATATAAAGTTTAGAGAAAAGAAAGGAAAATATATAAAGTTTAGAGAAAGGAAACAATATATAAAGTTTAGAGAAAGGAAACAATATATAAAGTTTAGAGAAAGAAAGGGAACAATGTATAAAGGTTGGAGAAAAGAAAGGGAACAATATATAAAGTTTAGAGAAAATAAAGGAAACAATATATAAAGTTTAGAGAAAGAAAGGGAACAATATATAAAGTTTAGAGAAAAGAAAGGGAACAATGTATAAAGTTTGGAGAAAAGAAAGGGAACAATATATAAAGTTTAGAGAAAATAAAGGAAACAATATATGAAGTTTAGAGAAAAGAAAGGAAACAATATATAAAGTTTAGAGTAAAGAAAGGAAACAATATATAAAGTTTAGAGAAAAGAAATGGAACATAAAGTTTAGAGAAAAGAAAGGGAACAATATATAAAGTTTAGAGAAAATAAAGGAAACAATATATAAAGTTTAGAGAAAGAAAGGAAACAATATATAAAGTTTAGAGAAAGAAAGGGAACAATGTATAAAGTTTGGAGAAAAGAAAGGGAACAATATATAAAGTTTAGAGAAAATAAAGGAAACAATATATAAAGTTTAGAGAAAGAAAGGGAACAATGTATAAAGTTTAGAGAAAGAAAGGGAACAATATATAAAGTTTAGAGAAAATAAAGGAAACAATATATAAAGTTTAGAGAAAAGGAAGGAAACAATATATAAAGTTTAGAGAAAGAAAGGGAACAATATATAAAGTTTAGAGAAAAGAAAGGGAACAATATATAAAGTTTAGAGTAAAGAAAGGGAACAATATATAAAGTTTAGAGTAAAGAATGGGAACAATATATAAAGTTTAGTGAAAAGAAAGGAAACAATATATAAACTTTAGAGAAAGAAAGGGAACAATATATAAAGTTTAGAGAAAAGAAAGGGAACAATCTATAGTTCAGAGAAAAGAAAGGGAACAATGTATAAAGTTTGGAGAAAAGAAAGGGAACAATATATAAAGTTTAGAGAAAATAAAGGAAACAATATATGAAGTTTAGAGAAAAGAAAGGAAACAATATATAAAGTTTGGAGAAAAGAAAGGGAACAATATATAAAGTTTAGAGAAAAGAAAGGGAACAATATATAAAGTTTGGAGAAAAGAAAGGGAACAATATATAAAGTTTAGAGAAAAGAAAGGAAACAATATATAAAGTTTAGAGAAAAGGAAGGAAACAATATATAAAGTTTAGAGAAAGAAAGGGAACAATATATAAAGTTTAGAGAAAAGAAAGGGAACAATATATAAAGTTTAGAGAAAAGAAAGGGAACAATATATAAAGTTTAGAGAAAAGAAATAAAGCGATTTTTACTCAGCAAGTCCTGTTTTTGACTCAGAAAAGTCCTGATGTTTTACTGAGCAATCTTGTTTTTTTTTTTTTTACTCAGCAAGTCCTGTAATTTGATTCAGTAAGTCCTGCATTTTGACTCATCAAGTCCTGATTTTTGACGAGGTAAGTCATGTTTTTTGACTCAGCAAGTCCTGTTTCTTTCTTTTTACTCGGCGTCTTTTTTTTTTTTTTTTTTTTTTTTTTTTTTTTTTTTTTTTTTTTTTTTGACTGCTCAGCAAGTCCTGTTTTGTTTTTTGTTTTATTATTATTATTATTATTATTATTATTATTATTATTATTATTACTCGGTCAGTTCTGTTTATTTTTTATTTTTACTCGGCCTGTTTTGACTCGGCAAGTCCTGTTTTTCTTCTTTACTCGGCCTGTTTTCACGTGACGTGACGGTGACGTACCGTTTAGTGTGATTATGTCCATTTATTTACATGGAAGAAATTTTAACGTGACGTGACGTGTGACGTGACGTGACGTGACGTGACGGTGCAGTGTGATGTATCAGCCTTTACGGGAAAAGCGCTTCTAGTTCATGGTAAAGAAACCTTATTTGGCATTCGCGTCTTCCCTTTCTGTTACCACTGTCTTTTCATCTGGGGTTACACAAGAAGGGAGGAGTTGGCTATTATTGATTATCATCTATTTTTCTTATACTCTCTCTCTCGCTCTCTCTCTCTCTCTCTCTCTAGTGACACAGTACCAAGACGTGGACTCAATCCTGAGAATGGTTTTACGTTATGAACATCAGTCATTTTCCTCACACACACACACACACACACACACACACACACACACACACACACACACACACACACTACTGACGCACACACACATTCATATGAGCAATTTACACACCATTTCACAATGCACTAGATGAGGTTACCTACAAATATAAACGTGTAGATAAATGTATTCCTAATATATATATATATATATATATATATATATATATATATATATATATATATATATAATATATATATATATAATATATATATATATATATATATATATATATATATATATATATATATATATATATATATGTATATATATACATTATATATGTATATATATAAACATTATATATATATATATATATATATATATATATATATATATATGTACTTAGTGTAAATTTATATATATTTATATAAAAACATTATATATGTATATATATATATATATATATATATATATATATGAAGATGGGTGATAATGAGGCATGAGAGCTAGGGAGAGCAAACAAACGAAGCCAGGCAAATGTAGAGAGCCTCTGTGTTCTGGTAACTCAGCCAGTGTTACCAGCTATGGGGATTTATCCCTATATTTGGGGATTTTGGGTGTCTGATAGGGATATTCTGTACAAATTTCCAGGAAGAAGAAACATGAAGTATAGTGAGTAATTTCTATATTAGAAGAAAATATATTTCTGGAAATGGAGATTTTTGGTTTGTTTTGAGGATTGTTTATCATGGGTTTTGGGGATTTATAGACTAACCTATGTGGCAACACTGCAGTTACTCAGCCTTCATGTAAACCAGTTGGAGAACTTGGAGCTTACATCGTTTCGTAACTAAACACCGAACCTGGCGGATCATGTGTTTGGAGGAGGGACAGTCCGATTGGTTTCTTTATTTCTTCCCACTTCCCTTCTTTCCCTTCTTTCCTTCTTCGAGCTCTTCCTTATTTAGAATGAGGAAGTACAAAGGCCATAGATATCCTTATAAGGAAATTATTGACGTAGAAGAAATAATGGATACAAGATAATTCATTAGATTAATAACAGCAACCTATTTTTTGTAGCGTGAAAATTGTACGGGGAAGCTCTTTGATTTGAGCATTCATTGGAATCTCTCTCTCTCTCTCTCTCTCTCTCTCTCTCTCTCTCTCTCTCTCTCTCTATCTATCATGAAGTTCGTTTAATAGTAGGTTTACCATTAATTTTACACCCACACACACGCAAACACTCACAGATGCACACACACACACTCATATATATATATATATATATATATATATATATATATATATATATATATATATATGTATGTATATATATATATATGTATATATGTATAATATATATATAATATATATATATATATATATATATATATATATATATATATATATATATATATATATATATATATATATATATATATATATATATATATATATATATATATATATATATATATATATATATATAATATCTTTACTTCCCAATTTGAAAGTGATGCATTACGAAACATGTGCCCAAAGCGATGTGTTCACCGCGACCCTGTAGGAGTGATATCTCTCCATAGTATTGAGGCTAGTTAGCGATTGCTCAATCCGGCTCTTAGGCCTAGTAGGCCTACGCCTATTGTTCAAAGCGCAAGGCTAAGTGAAAGCTTAAACATTTGATGTCCCACTTAGGAGATGTTACGAGAGGAAGGAACTTACCCCACTCTCTCTCTCTCTCTCTCTCTCTCTCTCTCTCTCTCTCTCTCTCTGAGGAAGCGAATCCAGGTTATTTTCTGGGCTGGTGATTTCGGAACTCCCTTGATGGAGCCAGTGAAGCCAGATAATGCTGACAGTGCTCTTGTAGCGATGCCCTTTAAAATATATATATATATATATATATATATATATATATATATATATATATATATATATTATATATATATATATATATATATATTACCGTATATTATTATTATTATTATTATTATTATTGTTGTTGTTAATTGCTAAGCTGTAACCCTAGTCGGAAAAGCAGGATGCTATAGGCTCAGGACCTCCAACAGCAAAAATAGCCCAGTGAGGAAAAGAAACAAGGAAAAATAGACTATTTTAAGAACAGTAACATTAAAATAAATATTTCCTATATAAACTATGAAAAGTTTAACAAAACAAGAGTAAGAGAAATAAGATACAATAGTGTGCCCGAGTGTACCCTCAAGCAAGAGAACTCTACCCCAAGACTGTGGAAGACGATGTTACATAGGCTATGGCCCTACCCAGGACTAGAGAATAATGGTTTGATTTCGGAGCGTCCTTCTCCTAGAAGAGCTGCTTACCATAGCTAAAGAGTCCCTTCTACCCTTACCAGGAGGAAAGTAGCCACTGAACAATTACAGTGCAGTAGTTAATCTCTTAGAGAAGAATAATTGTTTGGTAATTTCAGTGTTGTCAGGCGTATGAGGAAAGAGGACAATGTGTAAAGAATAGGCCACACTATTCGGTGCATGCGTAGGCAAAGGGAAAGTGAACCGTAACAAGAGTGAAGCATCCAATGTAGTACTGTCTGGCCAGTCAAAGGATCTGTTATTAGTCCACTGCCGAACACAGGTCAGAGACCTGCCCTTCCACTTGCGTCTGTTTATGGTCTTTCTTTGCCAGTCCACACCCGTAAACTTTCATAGTTCGTCAGTCCATTGTCTTTTCTCCCTTCCTCTACTTTATATATATATATATATATATATATATATATATATATATATATGCTATATATAATGCTATATATATATATATCTATCTATCTATCTATATATATATATATATATATATATATATATATATATATATATATATATATATATATATATATTCTTGCGGTATAGAAGAAGCAGATGACATGTTTAGAATTCTCAATTCTCGCGGTATAGAAGAAGTAGACGACCTTTTTAGAATTCTCAATTCTCCCGGTATAGAAGAAGCAGACGACGTGGTATAGAAGCAAACGACCTCTTTAGAATTCCTAATTCTCGAGGTATAGAAGCAGACGACACTTTTAGAATTCCTAATTTTCGAGGTCTAGAAGAAGTATACGATCTTTTTAGAATACTCAATCCTCGCGGTGTAGAAGAAGCAGACGCCCTTTTTAGAATTTTGAACACTCGTTTTTTCTAGAAGAGGTTCTTCTTCTTCTTAAAGTTGATAGGCGACACAATAACCTGTTGAATTGCTCGCCCCCAGAGCACCGTCATCAAAGGACATAAATCAAAAAGGAAAATTATTCAGGGAAGTGTGACGTGTTTGAGTCTAATTTTAGTCTTCTGGACAGGGCTTAAACCTTAGTTTGAGGTAATTTTCCTGGATTCAAGGTAATTTTAAGGTAATTTCGGTTTTACTAGCTTTAAGATTTAAGGAAATTAGAAGAGTTTTAAGGTAAACTAAGGTAAAAAAGCAGCAGCATTTGAGGTAATGGCCACATGGCACATGCTCGAGTTTAAACCCTGCTTCTGAAAGCGTTGTATACGTTTTGGATGCTGTCTGAACAAAGATCTTGTACTAATTTTTGGTTATTGTGACTTCCCTCTCTCTTCTTCCCGTCTTGCTTCCATTTCCCTCCCTTTCTTCTCGTCTTGCTTCCATTTCCCTCTCTCTTCTTCCCGTCTTGCTTCCATTTCCCTCCCTTTCTTCCCGTCTTGCTTCCATTTCCCTCTCTCTTTCTTCTCGTCTTGCTTCCATTTCCCCCTCTCTTTCTTCCCGTCTCGCTTCCATTTCCCTCTTTCTTTCTTCTCGTCTTGCTTCCATTTCCCTCTCTCTTCTTCCCGTCTTGCTTCCATTTCCCTCCCTTTCTTCCCGTCTTGCTTCCATTTCCCTCTCTCTTTCTTCTCGTCTTGCTTCCATTTCCCCCTCTCTTTCTTCCCGTCTCGCTTCCATTTCCCTCTTTTCTTTCTTCTCGTCTTGCTTCCATTTCCCTCTCTCTTCTTCCCGTCTTGCTTCCATTTCCCTCCCTTTCTTCCCGTCTTGCTTCCATTTCCCTCTCTCTTTCTTCTCGTCTTGCTTCCATTTCCCCCTCTCTTTCTTCCCGTCTCGCTTCCATTTCCCTCTTTTCTTTCTTCTCGTCTTGCTTCCATTTCCCTCTCTCTTCTTCCCGTCTTGCTTCCATTTCCCTCCCTTTCTTCCCGTCTTGCTTCCATTTCCCTCTCTCTTTCTTCTCGTCTTGCTTCCATTTCCCCCTCTCTTTCTTCCCGTCTCGCTTCCATTTCCCTCTTTCTTTCTTCTCGTCTTGCTTCCATTTCACTCTCTCTTTCTTCCCGTCTCGCTTCCATTTCCCTCTTTCTTCTCGTATTGCTTTCATTTCCTTATCTCTTTCTTCCCGTCTCGCTTCCATTTCCCTCTTTCTTTTTTCTCGTCTTGCTTCCATTTCCCTCTTTTCTTTCTTCTCGTCTTGCTTCCATTTCACTCTCTCTTTCTTCCCGTCTCGCTTCCATTTCCCTCTTTCTTTTTTCTCGTCTTGCTTCCATTTCCCTCTTTTCTTTCTTCTCGTCTTGCTTCCATTTCACTCTCTCTTTCTTCCCGTCTCGCTTCCATTTCCCTCTTTCTTTTTTCTCGTCTTGCTTCCATTTCCCTCTTTTCTTTCTTCTCGTCTTGCTTCCATTTCACTCTCTCTTTCTTCCCGTCTCGCTTCCATTTCCCTCTTTCTTTTTTCTCGTCTTGCTTCCATTTCCCTCTTTTCTTTCTTCTCGTCTTGCTTCCATTTCACTCTCTCTTTCTTCCCGTCTCGCTTCCATTTCCCTATCTCTTTCTTCTCGCCTTGCTTCCATTTCCCTCTCTCTTTCTTCTCGTCTCGCTTCCATTTCCCTCTTTCTTATTTCTCGTCTCGCTTCCATTTCCCTATCTCTTTCTTCTCGCCTTGCTTCCATTTCCCTCTCTCTTTCTTCTCGTCTCGCTTCCATTTCCCTCTTTCTTATTTTTCGTCTTGCTTCCATTTCCCTATCTCTTTCTTCTCGCCTTGCTTCCATTTCCCTCTCTCTTTCTTCTCGTCTCGCTTCCATTTCCCTCTTTCTTATTTCTCGTCTTGCTTCCATTTCCCTATCTCTTTCTTCTCGCCTTGCTTCCATTTCCCTCTCTCTTTCTTCTCGTCTCGCTTCCATTTCCCTCTTTCTTATTTCTCGTCTTGCTTCCATTTCCCTATCTCTTTCTTCTCGCCTTGCTTCCATTTCCCTCTCTCTTTCTTCTCGTCTCGCTTCCATTTCCCTCTTTCTTATTTCTCGTCTTGCTTCCATTTCCCTATCTCTTTCTTCTCGCCTTGCTTCCATTTCCCTCTCTCTTTCTTCTCGTCTCGCTTCCATTTCCCTCTTTCTTATTTCTCGTCTTGCTTCCATTTCCCTATCTCTTTCTTCTCGCCTTGCTTCCATTTCCCTCTCTCTTTCTTCTCGTCTCGCTTCCATTTCCCTCTTTCTTATTTCTCGTCTTGCTTCCATTTCCCTATCTCTTTCTTCTCGCCTTGCTTCCATTTCCCTCTCTCTTTCTTCTCGTCTCGCTTCCATTTCCCTCTTTCTTATTTCTCGTCTTGCTTCCATTTCCCTATCTCTTTCTTCTCGCCTTGCTTCCATTTCCCTCTCTCTTTCTTCTCGTCTCGCTTCCATTTCCCTCTTTCTTATTTCTCGTCTTGCTTCCATTTCCCTATCTCTTTCTTCTCGCCTTGCTTCCATTTCCCTCTCTCTTTCTTCTCGTCTAGCTTCCATTTCCCTCTTTCTTATTTCTCGTCTTGCTTCCATTTCCCTATCTCTTTCTTCTCGCCTTGCTTCCATTTCCCTCTCTCTTTCTTCTCGTCTCGCTTCCATTTCCCTCTTTCTTATTTCTCGTCTTGCTTCCATTTCCCTATCTCTTTCTTCTCGCCTTGCTTCCATTTCCCTCTCTCTTTCTTCTCGTCTCGCTTCCATTTCCCTCTTTCTTATTTCTCGTCTTGCTTCCATTTCCCTATCTCTTTCTTCTCGCCTTGCTTCCATTTCCCTCTCTCTTTCTTCTCGTCTCGCTTCCATTTCCCTCTTTCTTATTTCTCGTCTTGCTTCCATTTCCCTATCTCTTTCTTCTCGCCTTGCTTCCATTTCCCTCTCTCTTTCTTCTCGTCTCGCTTCCATTTCCCTCTTTCTTATTTCTCGTCTTGCTTCCATTTCCCTATCTCTTTCTTCTCGCCTTGCTTCCATTTCCCTCTCTCTTTCTTCTCGTCTCGCTTCCATTTCCCTCTTTCTTATTTCTCGTCTTGCTTCCATTTCCCTATCTCTTTCTTCTCGCCTTGCTTCCATTTCCCTCTCTCTTTCTTCTCGTCTCGCTTCCATTTCCCTCTTTCTTATTTCTCGTCTTGCTTCCATTTCCCTATCTCTTTCTTCTCGCCTTGCTTCCATTTCCCTCTCTCTTTCTTCTCGTCTCGCTTCCATTTCCCTCTTTCTTATTTCTCGTCTTGCTTCCATTTCCCTATCTCTTTCTTCTCGCCTTGCTTCCATTTCCCTCTCTCTTTCTTCTCGTCTCGCTTCCATTTCCCTCTTTCTTATTTCTCGTCTTGCTTCCATTTCCCTATCTCTTTCTTCTCGCCTTGCTTCCATTTCCCTCTCTCTTTCTTCTCGTCTCGCTTCCATTTCCCTCTTTCTTATTTCTCGTCTTGCTTCCATTTCCCTATCTCTTTCTTCCCGTCTCGCTTCCATTTCCCTCTTTCTTTTTTCTTGTCTTGCTTCCATTTCCCTCTTTTCTTTCTTCTCGTCTTGCTTCCATTTCACTCTCTCTTTCTTCCCGTCTCGCTTCCATTTCCCTCTTTCTTTTTTCTCGTCTTGCTTCCATTTCCCTCTTTTCTTTCTTCTCGTCTTGCTTCCATTTCACTCTCTCTTTCTTCCCGTCTCGCTTCCATTTCCCTATCTCTTTCTTCTCGCCTTGCTTCCATTTCCCTCTCTCTTTCTTCTCGTCTCGCTTCCATTTCCCTCTTTCTTATTTCTCGTCTTGCTTCCATTTCCCTATCTCTTTCTTCTCGTCTTGCTTCCATTTCACTCTCTCTTTCTTCCCGTCTCGCTTCCATTTCCCTCTTTCTTTTTTCTCGTCTTGCTTCCATTTCCCTCTTTTCTTTCTTCTCGTCTTGCTTCCATTTCACTCTCTCTTTCTTCCCGTCTCGCTTCCATTTCCCTCTTTCTTTTTTCTCGTCTTGCTTCCATTTCCCTCTTTTCTTTCTTCTCGTCTTGCTTCCATTTCACTCTCTCTTTCTTCCCGTCTCGCTTCCATTTCCCTCTTTCTTTTTTCTCGTCTTGCTTCCATTTCCCTCTTTTCTTTCTTCTCGTCTTGCTTCCATTTCACTCTCTCTTTCTTCCCGTCTCGCTTCCATTTCCCTCTTTCTTTTTTCTCGTCTTGCTTCCATTTCCCTCTTTTCTTTCTTCTCGTCTTGCTTCCATTTCACTCTCTCTTTCTTCCCGTCTCGCTTCCATTTCCCTATCTCTTTCTTCTCGCCTTGCTTCCATTTCCCTCTCTCTTTCTTCTCGTCTCGCTTCCATTTCCCTCTTTCTTATTTCTCGTCTTGCTTCCATTTCCCTATCTCTTTCTTCTCGCCTTGCTTCCATTTCCCTCTCTCTTTCTTCTCGTCTCGCTTCCATTTCCCTCTTTCTTATTTCTCGTCTTGCTTCCATTTCCCTATCTCTTTCTTCTCGTCTTGCTTCCATTTCACTCTCTCTTTCTTCCCGTCTCGCTTCCATTTCCCTCTTTCTTTTTTCTTGTCTTGCTTCCATTTCCCTCTTTTCTTTCTTCTCGTCTTGCTTCCATTTCACTCTCTCTTTCTTCCCGTCTCGCTTCCATTTCCCTCTTTCTTTTTTCTCGTCTTGCTTCCATTTCCCTCTTTTCTTTCTTCTCGTCTTGCTTCCATTTCACTCTCTCTTTCTTCCCGTCTCGCTTCCATTTCCCTATCTCTTTCTTCTCGCCTTGCTTCCATTTCCCTCTCTCTTTCTTCTCGTCTCGCTTCCATTTCCCTCTTTCTTATTTCTCGTCTTGCTTCCATTTCCCTATCTCTTTCTTCTCGCCTTGCTTCCATTTCCCTCTCTCTTTCTTCTCGTCTTGCTTCCATTTCCCTCTCTCTTTCTTCCCGTCTCGCTTCCATTTCCCTCTTTCTTCTCGTCTTGCTTCCATTTCCTTATCTCTTTCTTCCCGTCTCGCTTCCATTTCCCTCTTTCTTCTCGTCTTGCTTCCATTTCCCTCTCTCTTTCTTCCCGTCTCGCTTCCATTTCCCTCTTTCTTCTCGTCTTGCTTCCATTTCCCTCTCTCTTTCTTCCCGTCTCGCTTCCATTTCCCTCTTTCTTTTTTCTCGTCTTGCTTCCATTTCCCTCTTTCTTTCTTCTCGTCTTGCTTCTATTTCACTCTCTCTTTCTTCCCGTCTCGCTTCCATTTCCCTCTTTCTTCTCGTCTTGCTTCCATTTCCTTATCTCTTTCTTCCCGTCTCGCTTCCATTTCTCTTTCTTTTTTCTCGTCTTTCTTCCATTTCCCTATCTCTTTCTTCTCGCCTTGCTTCCATTTCCCTCTCTTTCTTCCCATCTTGCTTCCATTTCCCTCTATAATTCTTCTCGTCTTGCTTCCATTTCCCTCTCTCTTTCTTCTCGCCTTGCTTCCATTTCCTCCATCTCTCTTCCTGTCTTGCTTCCTTTCCCTCTCTCTTTCTTCCCGTCTTGCTTCCATTTCCCTCTCTCTTTCTTCCCCTTTCTTGCTTCCATTTCCCTTGTATCTTTCTTCCCGTCTCGTTTCCATTTCCCTCTCTCTTTCTTCTCGTCTTGCTTCCATTTCCCTCTCTCTTTCTTCTCGCCTTGCTTCCATTTCCCTTTTATCTTTCTTCCTGTCTCGCTTCCATTTCCTTCTCTCTTTCTTCCCGTCTCGCATCCATCTCCCTCTCTCTTTCTTATCGTCTTGCTTCCATTTCCCTCTTTCTTTCTTCCCTTCTTGCTTCCATTTCCCTCTCTCTTTCTTCTCGTCTTGCTTCCATTTCCCTCTTTCTTCCCGTCTCGCTGCCATTTACCTCTCTCTTTCTTCTCGTCTTGCTTCCATTTCCCTCCTCTCATCTCGTCTTGCTTCCATTTACCTCTCTCTTTCTTCCCGTCTTGCTTCCATTTTTCTCTCACTTTCTTCTCGTCTTGCTTCCATTTCCCTATCTCTTTCTTCTTGTCTTGCTTCCATTTCCCTCTCTCTTTCTTCTCGTCTTACTTCCATTTCACTCTCTTTCTTCCCGTTTTGCTTCCATCTCCCTCTCTCATTCTTCCAGTCTTGCTTCCATTTCCCTCTATCTTTGTTCCCGTCTTGCATCTATTTCCCTCTCTTATTCTTACCGTCTTGCTTCCATTTCCCTCTCTCTTCCTGTCTTGCTTCCATTTCCATCTCTCTTTCTTCCCGTCTTGCTTCCATTTCCCTGTCTCTTTCTTCCCGTCTTGCTTCCATTTCCCTCTCTCTTTCTTCTCGTCTTGCTTCCATTTCCCTGTCTCTTTCTTCCCATCTTGCTTCCATTTCCCTGTCTCTTTCTTCCCGTCTTGCTTCCATTTCCCTCTCTCTTTCTTCTCGTCTTGCTTCCATTTCCCTGTCTCTTTCTTCCCATCTTGCTTCCATTTCCCAGTCTCTTTCTTCCCGTCTTGCTTCCATTTCCCTCTCTCTTTCTTCTCGTCTTGCTTCCATTTCCCTGTCTCTTTCTTCCCATCTTGCTTCCATTTCCCTGTCTCTTTCTTCCCGTCTTGCTTCCATTTCCCTGTCTCTTTCTTCCCGTCTTGCTTCCATTTCCCTCTCTCTTTCTTCTCGTCTTGCTTCCATTTCCCTCTCTCTTTTTTCCCATCTTGCTTCCATTTCCCGGTCTCTTTCTTCCAGTCTTGCTTCCATTTCCCTCTTTCTTTCTTCTCGTCTTGCTTCCATTTCCCTCTCACTTTCCTCTCGTCTTGCTTCCATTTCTCTCTCTTCTCGTCTTGCTTCCATTTCCCTCTCTGTTTCTTCCCGTCTTGCTTACATTTCCCTCTCTCTTCTCTTTTTGGTTCCATTTCCCTCTCTCTTGCTTCCATTTCCCTCTCTTTCTTCTTGTCCTGCTTCCATTTCCCTC
>NC_090738.1:39639247-39641747 GCF_036898095.1 Palaemon carinicauda
TCTTTCGCTCTGTCTGTCTGTCTGTTGATCTCAGTAGCACAGTAGTTGTCAGCTTGTCGTAAAATGTGAATGATGTACTGTAGCGTACTTATTAGCTTGAATTAACCACCCTCTCTCTCTCTCTCTCTCTCTCTCTCTCTCTCTCTCTCTCTCTCTCTCTCTCTCTCTCTCTCTCTCTCTCTCTACGTATTATTATTATTATTACTTGCTAAGCTACAGTCCTAGTTGGAAAAGTCGGATGCTATAAGCCCAGGGGCTCCAACAGGGAAAATAGCGCAGTGAGGAAAGGAAACAAGGAAAATAGGTTGTTTTAAGAACAGTAACAACATCAAAATAAATATTTCCTACATAAACTATAAAAACTTTAACAAAACAAGAGGAAGAGAAAAAAGATAGAATAGTGTGCCCGCGTGTACCCTCAAGCAAAAGAACTCTAACCCCATGACAGTGAAGGACCATGGTACAGAGGTCATGACACTACCCATGACTAGAGAACAATGGTTTGATTTAGGAGTGTCCTCCTAGAAGAGCTGCTTCCCATAGCTAAAGAGCTGAACAACTACAGTGCACTATAGTCCATTTCTTTTAGCATGCATATTTGCACCGACTTCGCGGCGGTGCCCTTTTAGCTCGGTAAAGTTTCCGGATCGCTGATTGGTGGGACAAGGTTATTCTAACCAATCAGCGATCCGGAAACTTTTCCGAGCTAAAAGGGCACCGCCGCGAGTCGGTGCAAATATGCATCGCTAAAAGAAATGGACTATAGTTAACCCCTTGAGCGATGAAGAATTGTTTGGTAATCTCGGTGTTGTCAGGTGTATGAGGACAGAGGAGAATCTGTAAAGAATAGGCCAGGTATATATGTGTAGGCAAAGAGAGGGATCCGATGTAGTACTGCCTGGCAAGTCAAAGGACCCTATTGTGCCCTGGTCAACGTAACTACTTAATACTTGTGGTGCCTGAAATAATCTCTCTCTCTCTCTCTCTCTCTCCTCTCTCTCCTCTCTCTCTCTCTCTCTCCTCTCTCTGTTTGGGTGTCTCTTCCACTTATCATGTCTTCCCATTAATAATCGTCAGCCATTCGTCTGTGTTAAATATTCTTGATCTGGATAAATTGGGTCATAAACAATAGTTATTCATATTATGCAGTTTATTGCAACCACTATAATTGGTAATTTCATTCTTCATGTTATGCAAATTATTGCAACAGGCGTATATGGTCCCCTTTTTGCTCGTAAAGTTTATTGCAACAGATGGATACTCGCTGTTTAATTACTTATGTTGTTCATTGCTACAATGGCTGTACTTGGGCTGTTCTAAATCTTTTTCTTTACTTGTTTTTTGGTATGTGTTTTTTTCTTACGCAATTTGCGGTCTTCATATTTAGTGCATATATCTTGATAATTGTTCTTTTGTTGTGGTGGGCCGATGTTGTAGCGTCTATGGACTGGTGAAACGCCACATTGGGGTTTAAATCTCGGTCAAACTCGTTAGTTTCTTTAGTCGCTGTAATCTTACCATCCTTGTGCGCTAAGGATTAGGGGTTTTGGGGAGACTATAGGTCTATCTGCTCAGTCATCAGCAGCCATTGCCTGGCCCTCGTTGGTCCTTGCTTGGGTGAGAGGAGGGGGCTTGTAATATGGTCAGTCTCTAGGGCTTTGTCCTACTCGATGGGGCCAATGTCACTTTCCCTTGTCCCTACCTTTCATGAGCGGCCTTTAAAGCCTCTATTGTGTTTTTCTTAAGCAATTGTATTCACAATTAATGCATTTATATTGATATTTGATAATCTATTACTTCGCACCTCCCCAAAAGAGATTAGTTCAACAAACATATCACTCTATAAGGCACTAGAACAGTTGGGAAGACTTAGGCCTACATGTCTACGAAGTATACATCGTGAAGTAGGAGATGATGAAATGGAGAAGTATTGATTTAAAAGCTCAACCTAGAGACGACTGGCGGAATCTAACAGAGGCCCTTTTGCGTCAATAGGCGTAGGAGGAAATGATGATGATGGTTATTACATCTCGCCCCGTTAAAATTTTGTTTGTAATCATATGTCATGGAAGTATTTGATAATCAAGTTTTCCTTATTATATACAAAATTAAATCATATTCCTTAAACAGGAATTTCATGATTTTGATTTTTTTTTTATATTTATATATACTGTTTAATTCAACCTTTTAGCTCGTTTAAAACATGGTAATGTATGTCCTTCCAATGCCATTCTCTAACTCAATGCACGTAAATAATACCAATCTCTTTTATTATTATTATTATTATTATTATTATTATTATTATTATTATTATTATTAATTATTATTATTAGCAAAGCCACCAACCCTAGTTAGAAAAAACACGACGCTATAAAGCCCAAGGGCCCCAACAGGAAAAAAAACCCAGCGAGATAAGGGAAGCAGAAGGAATAGCATGCCTGAGTGTACCCTCAAGCAATAGAACTCTTAACCCAAGACAGTGGAAGACCATGGGTACAGA
>NC_090738.1:39649247-39651747 GCF_036898095.1 Palaemon carinicauda
AAAATTTTGACTCCAACAAACTCCACTTTGTCAATAGAGAAAATTTTGACTCCAACAAACTCCACTTTGTCAATAGAGAAAATTTTGACTCCAACAAACTCCACTTTGTCAATAGAGAAAAAATCTGACTCTAACAAACTCCACTTTGTCAATAGAGAAAATTTTGACTCCAACAAACTCCACTTTGTCAATAGAGAAAATTTTGACTCCAACAAACTCCATTTTGTCAATAGAGAAAATTTTGACTCCAACAAACTCCACTTTGTCAATAGAGAAAATTTTGACTCCAACAAACTCCACTTTGTCAATAGAGAAAATTTTGACTCCAACAAACTCCACTTTGTCAATAGAGAAAAAATCTGACTAACAAACTCCACTTTGTCAATAGAGAAAATTTTGACTCCAAAAACTCCACTTTGTCAATAGAGAAAATTTTGACTCCAACAAACTCCATTTTGTCAATAGAGAAAATTTTGACTCCAACAAACTCCACTTTGTCAATAGAGAAAATTCTGACTCCAACAAACTCCATTTTGTCAATAGAGAAAATTTTGACTCCAACAAACTCCACTTTGTCAATAGAGAAAATTTTGCCTCAAAAACTCCACTTTGTCAATAGAGAAAATTTTGACTCCAACAAACTCCACTTTGTCAATAGAGAAAATTTTTACTCCAAAAACTCCACTTTGTCAATAGAGAAAATTTTGACTCCAACAAACTCCACTTTGTCAATAGAGAAAATTTAGACTCCAAAAACTCTACTTTGTCAATAGAGAAAATTTTGACTCCAACAAACTCCATTTTGTCAATAGAGAAAAATTTGACTCCAACAAACTCCACTTTGTCAATAGAGAAAATTTTGACTCCAACAAACTCCACTTTGTCAATAGAGAAAATTTTGACTCCAACAAACTCCACTTTGTCAATAGAGAAAATTTTGACTCCAAAATTCCATTCAATAGAGAAAATTTTGACTCCAACAAACTCCACTTTGTCAATAGAGAAAATTTTGACTCCAACAAACTCCACTTTGTCAATAGAGAAAATTTTTGACTCCAACAAACTCCACTTTGTCAATAGAGAAAAAATCTGACTCTAACAAACTCCACTTTGTCAATAGAGAAAATTTTGACTCCAAAAACTCCACTTTGTCAATAGAGAAAATTTTGACTCCAACAAACTCCATTTTGTCAATAGAGAAAATTTTGACTCCAAGAAACTCCACTTTGTCAATAGAGAAAATTTTGACTCCAACAAACTCCATTTTGTCAATAGAGAAAATTTTGACTCCAACAAACTCCACTTTGTCAATAGAGAAAATTTTGACTCCAAAAACTCCACTTTGTCAATAGAGAAAATTTTGACTCCAACAAACTCCACTTTGTCAATAGAGAAAATTTTGACTCCAAAAACTCCACTTTGTCAATAGAGAAAATTTTGACTCCAAAAACTCCACTTTGTCAATAGAGAAAATTTTGACTCCAAAAACTCCACTTTGTCAATAGAGAAAATTTTGACTCCAACAAACTCCATTTTGTCAATAGAGAAAAATTTGACTCCAACAAACTCCACTTTGTCAATAGAGAAAATTTTGACTCCAACAAACTCCACTTTGTCAATAGAGAAAATTCTGACTCCAACAAACTCCACTTTGTCAATAGAGAAAATTTTGACTCCAAAACTCCATTCAATAGAGAAAATTTTGACTCCAACAAACTCCACTTTGTCAATAGAGAAAATTTTGACTCCAACAAACTCCACTTTGTCAATAGAGAAAATTTTGACTCCAACAAACTCCACTTTGTCAATAGAGAAAAAAATCTGACTCTAACAAACTCCACTTTGTCAATAGAGAAAATTTTGACTCCAACAAACTCCACTTTGTCAATAGAGAAAAAATCTGACTCTAACAAACTCCACTTTGTCAATAGAGAAAATTTTGACTCCAACAAACTCCACTTTGTCAATAGAGAAAAAATCTGACTCTAACAAACTCCACTTTGTCAATAGAGAAAATTTTGACTCCAACAAACTCCACTTTGTCAATAGAGAAAAAATCTGACTCTAACAAACTCCATTTTGTCAATAGAGAAAATTTTGACTCCAACAAACTCCACTTTGTCAATAGAGAAAATTTTGACTCCAACAAACTCCACTTTGTCAATAGAGAAAAAATCTGACTCTAACAAACTCCACTTTGTCAATAAGGAAAATTTTGACTCCAGCAAATTCCAGCAAAGTATTGGTTCAGTACTTTACACTTTCCAGTTTTTCCTGAAGTATAAGAGATAGAGATTAGGAGGTCTTTAAGTTGACACCAAGGTTCATCTACGCAGAAGAGTTAAATAAACAAAATATTGAAACCCTCTTTTATTTCACCAAGAATGCTGAATTATGAATGAAGCGTTTCACACTTATGTTCTCTCTCTCTCTCTCTCTCTCTCTCTCTCTCTCTCTCTCTCTCTCTCTCTCTCTCTCTCTCTCTCTCTCTGAATAAGAG
>NC_090738.1:39656747-39658381 GCF_036898095.1 Palaemon carinicauda
CATTGTTTAATGAGAAATAGTTGTTGGATGATAGTGGGCCATTGTTGAATGAGGAAGGACCATTGTTAAATGAGGATGAGTCATTGTTGAATGAGGAAGAGTCATTGTTTAATGAGAATGAGAAGGGATCATTGTTAAATGAGAACGAGTCATTGTTTAATGATATGTAGTCGTTGAATGAGAGTGGGCCATTGTTGAATGAAAAAGGACTATTGTTAAATAAGGAATAGTCATTGCTGAATGGGAAAAAGTAATTGTTTAATGAGAAAGAGTTATTGTTGAATGAGAAAGTCGTTGTTAATTGAGATTTTGTCCTTGTTGAATGAGAGAGGACCATGGCTAAATGAGAAAGTGTCATTTTAAAAGAGAAAAGGTCATTATTAAATGAAAAAAGTCATTGCTAAATGAGAAAGTCATTGTTAAATGAGAAAGGGTCATTGTTAAAGAAGTACAAGGCACTGCTAAATGAGAAAGAGTCATTGTTAAATGGGAAAGGGTCATTGTTAAATGGGAAAGGGTCATTGTTGAATGAGAGAGAATCATTGTTAAATGAAAAAAGGGTCATTGTTAAATGAAAAAGGGTCATTGTTAGATAAAAAAGGATCATTGTTAGATGAGAAAGGGTTATCGAAAAACCACTGTATGAGGATGATTAACGAGCAAGACTTCATCCGTGTTTTCAAAGATTAATGACTGCTGGTCTGAGGCCAGATTTCCTCCGGGGCTTAAGCAACTCTTTTTGGAATTTGTCTGATTAAATCTTGGTGTCTCGCTTTTTCTACTTCCCAGTGAATGACACTTTTAAAGGGAGAAAATGTTCCCTGTCAAAGTAAAATGTCTGTTGAAGTGGGTAGCATAATGTAATTATAGAAAAAAGGCGGTATTGTCTTCAAAATATTCGTATATTCTAAATAAAAAAGAAATAACATTTAGCTGTAATTCACATAGCAAATTATGTAAAGTCATAATCCTCACATATGTTGGTCGTGTGTTATGTAGTTTTTATATGCAAAGGATATTATCTCTCTCTCTCTCTCTCTCTCTCTCTCTCTCTCTCTCTCTCAGCCGTGTTTTTAACAATGATTTTATGAGTTATTTACACACCATGCACAGTGATAACGCGTTCGCCTTGTATTCCCAGGGCTGCAGATCGATCCCATCCTGGGACCGTGAGTTTAAGCAGTTTACGTGGAGGGCCACTGCTGTGGTAACCATAGTAGGAGGTTTGGGCTTACCCAGCTGATGTTCTGGTGAGCACCATTAAGTAGTTTAGAGTGGGTCAGCCAAGCCTTGCCCAAATAGAGATCCTCGTATCCAAATTGAACACTGAAGGGCGTTGGTGAAATGAATCCTATATTTTCTCTTTGGAAAGTTGAAAGTTCATGAACCACCTTCGGGGATATTGCAATGCAACTTATCTTACACCCATCAGTATGCGATAGTCATTGGCATAGTTAATTAATTATTGGTATAGTTAATTAATTATTGTTATAGTTAATTAATTATCGGTATAGTTTATTAATTATTGGCATAGTTAATTAATTATTGGTATAGTTAATTAATTATTGGTATAGTTAATTAATTATTGGCATAGTTAATTAATTATTGGCACAGTTAATTAATTATTGGCACAG
>NC_090738.1:39663881-39666381 GCF_036898095.1 Palaemon carinicauda
CACCGAGGTGAAACACTGCTGAGCCTCTAAATAGATTGAAACACTGCTGAGCCTCTAAATAGATTGAAACACTGCTGAGCCTCTAAATAGATTACACCGAGGTGAAACACTGTTGAGCCTCTAAATAGATTCCACCGAGGTGAAACACTGCTGAGCCTCTAAATAGATTCCACCGAGGTAAAACACTGCTGAGCCTCTAAATAGATTCCACCGAGGTGAAACACTGCTGAGCCTCTAAATAGATTCCACCGAGGTAAAACACTGCTGAGCCTCTAAATAGATTCCACCGAGGTAAAACACTGCTGAGCCTCTAAATAGATTCCACCGAGGTAAAACACTGCTGAGCCTCTAAATAGATTCCACCGAGGTAAAACACTGCTGAGCCTCTAAATAGATTCCACCGAGGTAAAACACTGCTGAGCCTCTAAATAGATTCCACCGAGGTGAAACACTGAGCCTCTAAATAGATTCCACCGAGGTGAAACACTGAGCCTCTAAATAGATTCCACCGAGGTGAAACACTGCTGAGCCTCTAAATAGATTCCACTGAGGTGAAACACTGAGCCTCTAAATAGATTCCACCGAGGTAAAACACTGCTGAGCCTCTAAATAGATTCCACCGAGGTAGAGCACGGTGGAACACTGAGCCTCTTAAATAGATTCCACCGAGGTGAAACACTGAGCCTCTAAATAGATTCCACCGAGGTGAAACACTGAGCCTCTAAATAGATTCCACATAGGTAAAACACTGCTGAGCCTCTTAATAGATTCCACTGAGGTGAAACACTGCTGAGCCTCTAAATAGATTCCACCGAGGTGAAACACTGCTGAGCCTCTAAATAGATTCCACCGAGGTGAAACACTGCTGAGCCTCTAAATAGATTCCACCGAGGTGAAACACTGCTGAGCCTCTAAATAGATTCCACCGAGGTGAAACACTGCTGAGCCTCTAAATAGATTCCACCGAGGTGAAACACTGCTGAGCCTCTAAATAGATTCCACCGAGGTGAAACACTGCTGAGCCTCTAAATAGATTCCACCGAGGTGAAACACTGCTGAGCCTCTAAATAGATTCCACCGAGGTGAAACACTGCTGAGCCTCTAAATAGATTCCACCGAGGTGAAACACTGCTGAGCCTCTAAATAGATTCCACCGAGGTGAAACACTGCTGAGCCTCTAAATAGATTCCACCGAGGTGAAACACTGCTGAGCCTCTAAATAGATTGAAACACTGCTGAGCCTCTAAATAGATTGAAACACTGCTGAGCCTCTAAATAGATTACACCGAGGTGAAACACTGCTGAGCCTCTAAATAGATTCCACCGAGGTGAAACACTGCTGAGCCTCTAAATAGATTCCACCGAGGTAAAACACTGCTGAGCCTCTAAATAGATTCCACCGAGGTGAAACACTGCTGAGCCTCTAAATAGATTCCACCGAGGTAAAACACTGCTGAGCCTCTAAATAGATTCCACCGAGGTAAAACACTGCTGAGCCTCTAAATAGATTCCACCGAGGTAAAACACTGCTGAGCCTCTAAATAGATTCCACCGAGGTAAAACACTGCTGAGCCTCTAAATAGATTCCACCGAGGTAAAACACTGCTGAGCCTCTAAATAGATTCCACCGAGGTGAAACACTGAGCCTCTAAATAGATTCCACCGAGGTGAAACACTGAGCCTCTAAATAGATTCCACCGAGGTGAAACACTGCTGAGCCTCTAAATAGATTCCACTGAGGTGAAACACTGAGCCTCTAAATAGATTCCACCGAGGTAAAACACTGCTGAGCCTCTAAATAGATTCCACCGAGGTAGAGCACGGTGGAACACTGAGCCTCTAAATAGATTCCACCGAGGTGAAACACTGAGCCTCTAAATAGATTCCACCGAGGTGAAACACTGAGCCTCTAAATAGATTCCACATAGGTAAAACACTGCTGAGCCTCTTAATAGATTCCACTGAGGTGAAACACTGCTGAGCCTCTAAATAGATTCCACCGAGGTGAAACACTGCTGAGCCTCTAAATAGATTCCACCGAGGTGAAACACTGCTGAGCCTCTAAATAGATTCCACCGAGGTGAAACACTGCTGAGCCTCTAAATAGATTCCACCGAGGTGAAACACTGCTGAGCCTCTAAATAGATTCCACCGAGGTGAAACACTGCTGAGCCTCTAAATAGATTCCACCGAGGTGAAACACTGCTGAGCCTCTAAATAGATTCCACCGAGGTGAAACACTGCTGAGCCTCTAAATAGATTCCACCGAGGTGAAACACTGCTGAGCCTCTAAATAGATTCCACCGAGGTGAAACACTGCTGAGCCTCTAAATAGATTCCACCGAGGTGAAACACTGCTGAGCCTCTAAATAGATTCCACCGAGGTGAAACACTGCTGAGCCTCTAAATAGATTGAAACACTGCTGAGCCTCTAAATAGATTGAAACACTGCTGAGCCTCTAAATAGATTACACCGAGGTGAAACACTGCTGAGCCTCTA
>NC_090738.1:39671381-39686381 GCF_036898095.1 Palaemon carinicauda
GGGGGAGCCTATAGGTCTATCTGCTGAGTCATCAGCAGCCACTTCTTGGCCCTCCTTGCTCCTAGCTTGAGTGGGGAGGGTGCTTAGGCGCTGATCATATTTATATATGGACAGTCTCTAGGACATTGTCCTGCTCGATAGGGCAATGTCACAGTCCCTTGCCTCTGCCATTCATTAGCGGCCTTTAAACTTTTCATTGGTGACCCCATATCAAATCCTTCCTACTACGAAAAGAGGACATTTCAACTGACTTGTAATCCTATCTCCTGGGACAAGAGACGTCTGGGATGCTGAGTACATCCTTTACACTGTATGCCCATCCTACCTCACCCCCCCCCCTCCCCCATATGCCACGTGACCTGAAATGGGTCCCTGGAATGGGTCCCATCATATGAAAGTCATTTTAACTTTTAGATGGAATCGCTTCAAGGGGGTTCAGCATCTCCAGGCGAGAAGATCTTTACTTTTATTTTGATTGTTATTACTTCTCTTGTAGTTTATTTATTTCCTGTTTTATTTTACTATATGGGTATTTATTCCTGGTGGAGCCCTTGGGCTTGTAGCGTCTTGCTTTTTCCAGTTAGGGTTGTAGCTTAGTTAGTAATAATAATAATAATAATAATAATAATAATAATAATAATAATAATAATATGGAGAAGAATGAGATTTTGCGTTTATTTTGCCACGGAAAGCTATAACTGCATCATGATTTATTGCGTTGCTTCTGCTGGTAAGAATATTGCAGACAGAATACATACTGTAGATGTACTTACACGCATATTACAGATGTTTACATGCCATTGTCAATATAGGTATTAGGATATGCATATGAGTAAAGTTTACCTGTTGTTATTATTATTATTATTATTATTATTACATGCTAAGCTACAATCCTAGTTGGAAAAGCAGGATACTATAAGCCTAGGGGCTCCAACACGGAAAATAGCCAAGTGAGGAAAGGAATCAAGGAAAAATAAAATATTTAAAGAAGAGTAACAACACTATATAAACTATAAAAACTTTAATAAAACAAGAGAAGGAGAACTAAGATAAAATGGTGTGGCCTTGTGTATCCTCAAGCAAGAGAATTCTACCCCAAGACAGTGAAAGAAGACCATGGTACAGAGGCTATAGCACTTCCCAAGACTAGAGAACAATGGTTTGATTTTGGAGTGTCCTTCTCCTAGAAAAGCTGCTTACCATAGCTAAAGAGGCTCTTCTACCCTTACTAAGAGGAAAGTAGCCACTGAAAAATTATAGTGCAGTAGTTAACCCCTTGGGGGAAGAAGAATTGTTCGGTAATCTAAGTGTTGTCAGGTGTATGAGGATAGAGGAGAATATATAAAGAATAGGCCAGACTGTTCGGGGAAAATGAAATCTCTGGCCAGTCAAAAGACCCATAACTCTCTAGCGGTAGTATCTCCACGAGTGGTTTGTGCCTGGCCAGCCTACTATATACCAACATATTAGGAATATTTATATTAAAGGCGTTTACCTGCCACGGTCATTATGACTATAAATATTTAAACATATAGATATATCAATCTTCAAAACGCATTCATTTTGACTGACCTTATATAAAACTTGTACTTACTACAACTAGAGGGGCACTCAGTAGAGCGCAGACCTCCGCCGCGGAAGCAAATTTCTTGACCTTTTGCTTGATCGT
This sequence comes from Palaemon carinicauda, assembly GCF_036898095.1. NCBI lineage: Eukaryota > Metazoa > Arthropoda > Malacostraca > Decapoda > Palaemonidae > Palaemon > Palaemon carinicauda. The sequence goes on from NC_090738.1 coordinate 39,673,051, forward strand.
GACCTTGACCTCTGACCTTGACTTTCCAAAATATAATCATTTCCATCTTTTTACACAACAGTTAATTGCCATTATATATCTTATTGGAAAATACGTTCATCTCTTCTATTCATTTTTCATTAAAAACAGTTACGCACCTCATAATAGCGACTGCGTTTCAAACATTTGCTTGTCATAGTTATTATGAGTTTTTATTATAAAAAAAACGTTTACTTGACATATTCGTTATGCCACTGTATTTCAAACATTTACTTGCCATTGTTACTACATGTTTTTATTGAAAACGTTAATTGCCATAACTGTTATAACTCATTATGAATATTTAGTTGTCATGGTCATCTCTCTCTTGAGTTTAGTTTCTCTTTACAATAACTTTTTACGACATCCAATAACTTCATTTGTCTCTCTGTCGTTTAATTAATGAACAAAATTTATAAAATAGCTAATCAAATACATTTATTAACTTATTCAATGTGAAATTCTCGCCTGACGTCACATTTATATTAATTAATGACGCCTGCTACAAAGGACACGATGACCTCATTAATCAAAGTGGAATGCATTTTTGAAACAATGTAACATTAAAAAGATAGAAATAGAAAAAATCAATGTGAAATTCTCTCAGGACATCACATTTATATTAATTAATAAATTCCTCCATATAATGACATTAAAAACGTTATTGTACCCTGAACTTGGATGTCTCTATTCACATTAATCAAAGTGAAAAGGATGTTTGAAATAATGTAACATTAAAAAGACAGAAATAAGAAAAAATCAATGTGACAACACATTTATATTAATTAATAATGTCCGTCACATGAAGACCTCATTAAATACGTTAATGTACCCTGATCTTAGATGTCTCTATTCACATTAATCAAAGTGAAAAGGATGTTTGAAATAATGTAACATTAAAAAGACAGAAATAAAAAAAAAAATTCAATGTGACATCACATTTATTTTAATTAATAATGTCCGTCACATGTAGACCTCATTAAATACGTTAATGTACCCTGATCTTAGATGTCTCTATTTACTGTACATTAATCAAAGTGAAAAAGATGTTTGAAATAATGTAACATTAAAAAACCAGATAAACCTTTCTCTCTTATCTGGAGGTCTTCAAGGAATTGCCCCGACTAATCTGGACTGCAATTGAGCATGACCCCAAAGTTTTCTTAAGAAATTCAAGGCCTTTAAAAGTTTTTTTTTTTTTCTTTTTTGTCTAAGTTGAACATTCTGTTTCATGTCCGTTCTGAGAACATTTTTTTTCTTACTGTTTTTAGAATGATTGTGGCTATTTTTCTCTGTTGAAGCCTTTGGGCGTATAGCATCTTTCTTTTTCAACTAGGGTTCTAGCTTAGCTTGTAATAATAATAATAATAATAATAATAATAATAATAATAATAAGAGGGGCACTCAGTAGAGCACAGACCTCCGCTGCTGCAGCTTATTTCTCGATCTTTTGCTCGACCTTCACCTTTGACCTTAACATGTATTAATCAGCGGCGATTTCCATACAATCAAATATGAACCAAATTTGGATCTCTGTGACTATGATGTCCAAAAACTTGAATTGGACATTTTCCTTGACCTTGACTTTTGACCTTGACCTTCCACAATTTAATAATTTCAAGTTTTTTTCCATAATAGTTAAAAGTTTCATTACTCTTAAGATTAAAATTGTGGTCAGGAAGCTGTTCACAAATGAAAGACACACACACGAACACACAAACATGCGAAAACATAACCACCTTCCAACTTCGTTGGCGGAGGTAAAACGTTTTGGAGACTGATATATGTATGAAAACTGTTCTGATTAATTAAATAAACTTTATTCTCTCTCTCTCTCTCTCTCTCTCTCTCTCTCTCTCTCTCTCTCTCTCTCTCTCTCTCTCTCTCTCTCTACTTCCCCTGTTGCATAATGTAAAAGCCACTGGGATCAAACCTCTCACCATCCAACAATATATAAAGATTTCACCTCAATTCTAACTTGTCAACGACCATTGAATAATATATAACCACTCGTTTCAATATTGGGTGGGGGGTGGATGAAGGAATAATCTCGCATAATTCATAATCTCCGAGAAATTGAACGACCCTCAAGAAAGAGGAATGAGCAATGATGCTCCTTTCTTTTTTCCATCGTTTTTTCGTGGTATTTACTCTCTCTCTCTCTCTCTCTCTCTCTCTCTCTCTCTCTCTCTCTCTCTCTCTCTCTCTCTCTCTCTGACTTAAACGATTATATTATTATTATTATTATTATCATTATTATTATTATTATTATCATCATTATTATTATTATTAACTAAGCTACAACCCTAGTTGGAAAAGCAAGATGCTATAAGCTCAAGGACTCCAACAAGGAAAAATAGCCCAGTGAGGAAAGGAAATAAGGAAATAAATAAATGGTATATTTGCTCTCTCTCTCTCTCTCTCTCTCTCTCTCTCTCTCTCTCTCTCTCTCTCTCTCTCTCTCTCTCTCTGACTTAAACGATTATGTTATTATTATTATTATTATTATTATTATTATTATTATTATTATTATTAATTAAACTACAACCCTAGTTGGAAAAGCAAGATGCTATAATATCAAGGACTCCAACAGGGAAAAATAGCCCAGTGAGGAAAGGAAATAAGGAAATAAATAAACGATAGGAGAAAAAATTATTAATAAAATATTTTCCAAACAGTAACATCAAAACAGATATGTCATATATAAACTATAAAAGGAGTTATGTCAGCCTGTTCAAAATAAAAACCATTTACTGAAACTGAATGTTTGAAGTTCTACCGATTCTAATACCCGATTAGGAAGATCATTCCACAACTTGGTCACAGCTGGAATAAAACTTCTAGAATACTGTGTTGTAATGAAGATTACATCTCGGTTAATTCTTCAGTTTGATAGAATATTTCGCTTCTATTTTAAGGTCGACTGACCTGATATACTGTAGTGATACCGTTTTAAGGTGATACCACCGGACTCTCTCTCTCTCTCTCTCTCTCTCTCTCTCTGTAAAGGAAGATACAATTGAGTGACCTTTGATACACTATAGTGATACTGCTCTAAGGTGATACCACCGGACTCTCTCTCTCTCTCTCTCTCTCTCTCTCACACACACACACAGTTCAAGCATTTGAAGGTATGAGCGTACTCTCTAAAGGAAGGTAAAATTGAGCGATCTCTCTAAGTGGGGTCCATATTTTGATAACTGTTAAATTTCGTCCATCATAGGAGACTAGTCAAAATACAGTTATGATATAAATTGGATTGCATATTATCAAGATTAGGATTCATTTTATTTTTATATTTGTACTCGTGAAACCGAGTCTTTTTTTTTTTTTTAATCCCCACCTTGTCTTGGTGACTAGACGAACTTATTCACAATACGTAATTCACATTTATCCTCAAGATTTTGATAAATGAACATATTTCGACCAGATGAAAAAGGGGTGAATATCAAAATATTTCAACGATTGGCTGGAAAGACCAGGTAATTAATTGGAGGAAAAACAACTGAATGTTTCATTAGGATGGTCTCAGCAGAAGTTAGGTTATGAAAAATTCAATTGGCGGTGTCCCATCATTTTTCATTTATTCCCAATCTTCCAAAATATAATGCATTTTTATGTTCCATTTCTACGATGAGTCTTAAATGGGATTATATTATGAACCCCAGCATGTTAGGTTATTAAAGTATTAGCTGATGAAATTTTATAAAGCATTTTTAATCGCATTTCAATTTTATTTCAACGATATGCTGTAGAATGTTTTTATAAAGAAAAATGAAGCTAAAGATGTGAATCATTTGTAAAATTTTGTAAATGCTGAATAACTTTTGGGTTAAAATGATAAGAAGTCACGGATACAGCATTAATGTCAGATGGTTATTCTAGAGTAACAAAAGTGGGCATGTTAATTGTAAAAGAATGATAGAGATTTTGAAAAAAAGTCTCTTTCTCTCTCTCTCTCTCTCTCTCTCTCTCTCTCTCTCTCTCTCTCTCTCTCTCTCTCTCTCTCTCTCTATATATATATATATATATATATATATATAAATATATATATATATATATATATATATATATATATATATATATATATATATATATATAAATATATATATATATATATATATATATATATATATATATACATAAATATATATATATATATATATATATATATATACAGTATATATATATATATATATATATATATATATATATATATAAATATATATATATATATATATATATATATATATATATATATATATATATATATATATATATATATATTTATATATAAAGGGCCTCAGTTAGATTTCGCTAGCCATCACTATCTTGAGCTTTTAAATCAATACTTTGTTTTCTTTCTTCACTTGTTTATTTCATTTTTTGATAAGTTTTGATTTTAATTTTTCTGATCTTGACTTTTTTATTTCAATTGGTTACTCTTCACTTTATTATTTAATTTTTTTTCACCTGCTTAGTTAATTTTTTATTAACTTTTTATCTCAATTTTTTACTCTTCACATTTTTATCTATTTTTTTTTCACCTGTTTATTTCATTTTTTAATAACTCTCTATTTCAATTTTTTTATTCTTAACTGTTTTATTTAATTGTTTTCACCCGATGATTTAATTTTTTAATAATTTTTCATATAATTTTTTTATTCTTAACTTTCTTATTTAATTTCTTTTCATCTGTTGATTTCTTTTTTAATAACTTTTTATTTCAATTTTTTTATTCACTTTTTTATACATTTTTTACCTGTTTATTTCATTTTTTAATAATTTTTTATTTCAATTTTTCATTCTCCACTTTTTTATTTAATTTTTTCAACCTGTTTATTTAAATTTTTAACAACTTTTCATTTTAATTTTTTACTCTTAACTTTCTTTATTTCATTTTTTTTCACCTGTATATTTCATTTTACAATAACTTTTCATTTCAATTTTTTATTCTCAACTTTTTATTCAATTTTTTAACCTGTTTATTTATTTTTTTAATAACTTTTTATCTCAATTTTATATTCCTCACTATTGTATTTGATTTTTATCACCTGTTTATTTCATTTTTTAATAACCTTTCATTACAAATTTTTTATTCTTCACTTTTTATTTATTTTTTTTACCTGTTTATATAATTTTGTAATAACCTTTTATATCAATTTTGTTATACTTCACTTTTTTATTTAATTTGTTAAACATTTTATTTAATTTTTTAATAACTTTTTAATTCAATTTTTTATTCTTCACTTTTGTATTTAATTTTTTAACCTTTTTATTCAATTTGTTAACCTTTTTATTTAATTTGTTAACCTTTTTATTTAATTTTTTATTAACTATTTATCTCATTTTTTTATTCTTCTCTTTTTTATATAATTTGTTAACCTTTTTATTTAATTTTTTAATTACTTTTTAATTCAATTTTTTATTCTTAACTTTTTAATTTAATTTTTTAACCTTTTTATTTAATTTTTTAATAACTTTATTTCAATTTATTATTCTTAACTTTTTTATTTAATTTGTTAACCTTTTTATTTAATTTTTTAATAACTTTTCATTTGAATTTTTTATTCTTCACTTTTTTTATTTAATTTGTCAACCCTTTTATTTAATTTTTTAATAACTTTTTATTTCAATTTTTTTATTCTTAATTTTCTTATATAATTTCCTCTTCCTTTTTTTCATTTGAGTTTATCCCTTGAATCTGGTAGGTGTTAGTGGCGTCCATTTTCCTGATATTGTATCTCATCCTGGAGATTTGAGTCGACGGGTTAGGACATCAGGGAATCCTTCTCGGACGTGACACGACCTTGAATTTCGTGGGTCCTATTTTCATTTAGAAAACAATTCCCGCTTTTGTCTTCACACCTGCTGTGACAAGTAAACACTTTCTGATACTCAGTCAACGTGTGTGAATACTACTACTACTACTACTACTACTACTACTACTACTACTGTTATTATACTAAAAATTACTACTACTACTACTACTATTACTACTACTACTACTACATACCTGCTGTGACTAGTAAACTCTTTCTGATATTCAGTCAACGTCTGTGAATACTACTACCACTACTACTTCTACTTCTACTACCACTACTGTTATTATACTAAATACTACTACTACTACTACTACTACTACTATACACCTGCTGTGACTAGTAAAGACTTCCTGATACTCAGTCAACGTTTGTGAATACTACTACTACTACTACTACTACTACTACTTCTACTCCACTACTACTGTTATTATACTAGATACTACTACTACTACTACTACTACTACTATACACCTGCTGTGACTAGTAAAGACTTCTTGATACTCAGTCAACGTTTGTGAATACTACTACTACTACTGTTATTATACTAAAAATTACTGCTACTACTACTACTACTACTACTACTACATACCTGCTGTGACTAGTAAACTCTTTCTGATATTCAGTCAACGTCTGTGAATACTACTAATACTACTACTACTACTACTTCTACTCCACTACTACTGTTATTATACTAGATACTACTACTACTACTACTACTACTACTACTATACACCTGCTGTGACTAGTAAAGACTTCCTGATACTCAGTCAACGTTTGTAAATACTACTACTACTACTAATACTTCTACTAATACTATAGCTTTGATAGTCAACGTCCGTGAATACTACTACTACTTGCTTGAGGGTACACTCGGGCATACTTTTTCTATCTTATTTCTCTTCCTCTTGGTTTTTTTTTTAAAGTTTTTATAGTCTATATATGGAAGATTTGTTCTAATGTTGTTATTACTGTTCTTATTATATTTTATATTATTTATTTCTCTTGTAGTTTATTTACCTATTTCCTTTCTTCACTGAGCTATTTTTTCCCTGCTGGGTCCCCTGGGATTAAAGCATCCTGCTTTTCCAAGTAGGGTTGTAGCTTAGCAAATAATACTACTACTACTACTACTACTACTACTACTACTACTACTACTACTACTACTACTGTAGTAACGTTATCACCTGTCCGTCATGTTTTTTTTTTTTTTTAAATGGATCATTTGGGATTTTAATTCATGTTTAAGATTCATTATATTTGAAGTGATAATCGTAAAATATAATTGTTTTTAATGTGTGAGTCTGAGTTATCAAAGTTCCAAAACCCGAGAACGAGACTCTATCGTGGAAAACCTCCCTGTTAAGTGAACTCCCTATATTTTTTTTATATTTGAATTAGTAAATTTTTTGTTTAATGATAATGTACCACCCTGGTCTTGTGAGTACACACAGACATGCACGCACACTATATATATAGTTATATATATATATATATATATATATATATATATATATATATATATATATATATATATATATATACATATATATATATATATATATATATATATATATATATATATATATATATACATATATATATACACATATATATATATATATATATATATATATATATATATATATATATATATATATACATATATATGTGTGTGTGTGTGTTTGTTTGTATAAATATGTGTTTATATATATATACATACATTAAAATACACAATTTTCCGTGTATTTATGATAAATAAAATAACCCACAATATATGAAAAATTAAATTTATTTAGCTTTCGAAGGGACCATCTCCCTTCCTCTTCAGAATACAAATGGTTACAAATTTTTCCTAAATTGTGGGTAATTTTTTTTATATATCAACATACGTGTATATATATATATATATATATATATATATATATATATATATATATCACATGAATATACACTACAACTGTTTATCAGTTGTGATTTTAGGATCATCAATGCTATTTCTATTCTTGCTTATTTTGATAATATTATTTTGAATTTATAGTTAATTGAAATTAATTTTCTAAGTTAATTGAATTATTACATTAAAAAAGAAGCCTACTGATGTTTGAAGATCTGATCCCCTTTAGGCCTCTCCAAAATCTTTTGGACCTAGAGGGATTGAAAGCCTGCCTGTTTTGTTTTTTGTTTGTGTATTTGTCTTTGTGTTTGTTTGTTTGTTCGCGTTTTGTGATTTTCACTCTCCTTTTATGATTTATCAACCTGTTATGTTATCTGTTTGTGTGTATGTCTTTGTATTTGTTTGTTTGTTTTTTGGTGTTTTGTGTTTTTCGTTCTCCTTTTATGATTTATCAACCTTTTTTGTTATGTTTGTGTGTTTATGTGTTTGTGTTTACGCTTTAAATTTTGCAAAGCATCATTTCAATCTTTTACACTTTTAAGTCTTTTAAAGCATCACGTTTTAGATCTCTTAATGAGAATCTTTTCTATAGTTTATGTTTAAAATCTTTTAAAGCATCCTCGAAGTCTATTATATTTTAAATCATACAAAAAATTTTTAGTCTATGTTTTAAATCATGTAAATCAAATTTCCAGTCTTTTATGTCTTAAATCATGTAAAGCAAATTTTCAATCTTTTAAGTTTTAAATCATGCAAAGGAAATTTTCAGTCTTTAATCTTTTAAATCCTGCAAAGCAAATTTTCAGTCTTTTATGTTTTAAATCATGTAAAGCAAATATCCAGTCTTTTATGTTTCAAATCGTGTAAAGCAAATTTTCAGTCTTTTATGTTTTAAATCATGTAAAGCAAATAGCCTATCCAGTCTTTTATGTTTCAAATCGTGTAAAGCAAATTTTCAGTCTTTTATGTTTTAAATCATGTAAAGCAAATATCCAGTCTTTTATGTTTCAAATCGTGTAAAGCAAATTTTCAGTCTTTTATGTTTTAAATCATGTAAAGCAAATAGCCTATCCAGTCTTTTATGTTTCAAATCGTGTAAAGCAAATTTTCAGTCTTTTATGTTTTAAATCATGTAAAGCAAATTTCCAGTTTTTAATGTTTCAAATCGTGTAAAGCAAATTTTCAGTCTTATATGTTTTAAATCATGTAAAGCAAATATCCAGTCTTTTATGTTTCAAATCGTGTAAAGCAAATTTTCAGTCTTTGATGTTTTAAATCATGTAAAGCAAATTTCCAGTTTTTAATGTTTCAAATCGTGTAAAACAAATTTTCAGTCTTATATGTTTTAAATCATTTAAAGCAAATATCCAGTCTTTTATGTTTCAAATCGTGTTAAGCAAATTTTCAGTCTTTTATGTTTTAAATCATGCAAAGGAAATTACCAGTCTTTATGTTTCAAATCGTGTAAAGCAAATATCCAGTCTTTTATGTTTTAAATCGTGTAAAGCAAATTTTCAGTCTTATATGTTTTAAATCATGTAAAGCAAATATCCAGTCTTTTATGTTTCAAATCGTGTTAAGCAAATTTTCAGTCTTTTATGTTTTAAATCATGTAAAGAAAATATCCAGTCTTTTATGTTTCAAATCGTGTAAAGCAAATTTTCAGTCTTTTATGTTTTAAATCATGTAAAGCAAATTTCCAGTTTTTAATGTTTCAAATCGTGTAAAGCAAATTTTCAGTCTTATATGTTTTAAATCATTTAAAGCAAATATCCAGTCTTTTATGTTTCAAATCGTGTTAAGCAAATTTTCAGTCTTTTATGTTTTAAATCATGCAAAGGAAATTACCAGTCTTTATGTTTCAAATCGTGTAAAGCAAATATCCAGTCTTTTATGTTTTAAATCGTGTAAAGCAAATTTTCAGTCTTTTATGTTTTAAATCATGTAAAGCAAATATCCAGTGTTTTATGTTTTAAATCATGCAAAGGAAATTTCCAGTCTTTTATGTTTTAAATCATGTAAAGCAAATTTTAAGTCTTTTAAATTTAAATCATTCAAAGGAAATTTTCACTCTTTTACTTTTTAAATCATGTAAAGCAAATTTCCAGTCTTTTATGTATTAAATCATGTAAAGCAAATTTTCAGTCTTTAATGTTTAAATCATGTAAAGCAAAATTTTCAGTCTTCAATGTTTTAAATCATGCAAAGCAAAATTTTCAGTCTTCCATGATTGAAACATTCTAAACAATCCTGTAGAATGGCAGGTCTATTCTAAAGTGGGTTTTCATGTCCAACAGCAAGAGAAAGGCTGAAAAAAGCCTTTTCACTGGACCAGTCAGTCTTAATAATGTCACTTATCCGACGCCAGCAAGGCTTTTTATGTGGGCTAGGCGTTTTAGGCTTATTGAATAAGTGGTGTGTCGTTGAAGCCTAAGTATAATAATAATAATAATAATAATAATAATACTACTACTACTACTGCTAATAATAATAATAATAATAATAATAATAATAATAATAATAATAATAATAGCAACAACACTGTTAAAAAACCACAATTATAATCGGAATTTCTCCGTAAAAATATATGGTTCTCAGCCGTATTTCAGCAAAATACAGGCGACCTTAATTTTCACCCTACTTTGTTATCATCTTTGACGGGTGGGTGACAGTAATATCACTCATTTATGTGAATATATTCGTTTTTAAAATGGTAAATGCCTAGCAACATTTATTCCAGGATTTTTACTGTTTTTTTTACGGCAGATTTTTAACGGTATAGAAATATAATACTTATTGTAAATGGTAGTGTATATATCTGTACTTGAAATCTGTCTTTGAGGATGACTGAAATTCAGAAAATTATTATTATTATTATTATTATTATTATTATTATTATTATTATTATTATTATCGTACGTGACCCGTGTCAAAAGTGAGGGCTAAATATTTAGGTAAATATGCACACCAGTGTATGACTACTCCCTTTCCCCGTACCCAAAGGGACGGGGAGAGACCTAGTAGTTATACGTTTGACAATGCCGCTGAGCGGGACGGGAAGGATATATATATATATGTATATATATATATATATATATATATATATATATATATATAAATATTTATATATATTGCTAGATACTTGTTCTTTATTAAATCAGGGAGATTATTATTATTATTATTATTATTATTACAAAACAAGCCACAACTCTTATTTTATTAATGGCCACAAATGTGTGAAATAGAAGGACTCTAGCCATGCCCATTGAATTTCCAAATAGTAAGGTGCTTAGGCATATGAAAACCCCCAAGATTTTTCGAACATGAATGCCTTGCATCAAGACCTCGAGCTGCGATGCTGACGTCACGCAGCCATTTGCCAATCTCTCGGCTTCTGTGGTCATTGACTCTTTAGGAATTGTCTTTCGCTTTCTTTTCTCATTCCTCCGAAAGGTAGTAAGTTAGCCAGGGCACCAGCCACCCGTTGAGGTACTACAGCCAGAGAGTTCTTGGGTCCTTTGAATGGTCAGACAGTACTACATAGGATCCTTTTCTCTAGTTACGGTTCACTTTCCCTTTGCCTACACATACACCGAATAGTCTGGCCTATTCTTTAGAGATTCTCCTTTGTCCTCATACGCCTGACAACACTGAGTTTACTAAACAATTCTTCTTCGTTCAAGGGGTGTGACTACTGCACTGTAAATTTTCAGTGGCGACTTTCCTCTTGGTAAGGGTAGAAGAGACTCTTTAGCTATGGTCAGGAGAAGGACACTCGTCAAGAAGGCCGTGAACCACACTCACACTTGCACCCCCCCCCCTTACCCGAGGGACGAGTAAGGGCGTGACTGGAATATATATATATATATATATATATATATATATATATATATATATATATATATATATATATATATATATATATATATACGCACCTTTAAATTAAAGTGTAGTCCCAAAACTCAATGTAGTCCTGAAGAAGGGTCACGAAGTGATCCGAAACACGTGTCGACACCAAACAATAAATGGAGAAAAGCAAATGTATTTCTGCTGTTATCCTAAAATCCATCTGCAGGACGATATTTGGACGCCACAAAGACATTGTCTATTCATTATATATATATATATATATATATATATATATATATATATATATATATATATATATATATATAAATATGTATAGCCAGGCACCATCTTTTAATTATGTAAGTGATATATATATATATATATATATATATATATATATATATATATATATATATATATATATATGCAAATAATTATCTAATTTTGGCTGCACCTCCACACTCAATCCAACGCCAGAAATATTGACATCACCGGTGTTATTCGATTATAGTGTTTCATTGCGATGACGTCAGTAGAGAACTTCGTTCACTAGGTGTTACTAGGGTTATTGGGGACCGTAAACGCTCGATATTTGTAATGAAAACACGGCCATTGTTATCTTAAACGAAGGTAGCCTTATGCTAGCACGGATTTCTAACCGCAAGAGGCAGCCTTTTGTGTCGTGATTCAAGGGACTGTGACGTTGTCCCATCAAGCAGGACAATGCCATAGAGGCTGACCATATATACATATGATCAGCGCCCAAGGCTCTTCTCCACCCAAGGTGAGATCAAACGGGCCAGGCAATGGCTGCTGATGACTCAGTAGGTAGACCTATAAGCTCTCCTTACCTCACAAGGATGGAGAGATTGCAGCGACCAAAGGAACTAACGAGTTTGAGGTGTAAACTAATTCCAGTCGGGCGATCATCAGTCAGGGACTATCACACAGGCCACCCTTTGCCAAGTCTTGTTCGAGTGATGACGTAGGTCTTGTTACGAACTTTGTTTTGTTTACAAAAGGTGACACTCGCTCACTCACTACAAAAAGAATACCGCCTTGCCTATTGTTAGGATAACATAACAATACTTGGATTGTTCTAGGTCACTAGGGCATTAGAGATCCGGGTGTGCAAATCCCGTAGTTTTTATTCTAGGATGGTTCAAGGAGTGTAGGCCTAGGCTAGGGCATTAGCTATCTGGGCGTGCAAATCCCGTAGATTTTTTTTTATTCTTGGATGATTTTAGGTGTCTAGATCTAGGCATTAGCTATCTGGGTGTGCAAATACCGTAGAATTTTTATTCTTGGATGGTTTTAGGTGTCTACTGTAGGTCTACTCTAGGCATTAGCTATCTGGGTGTGCAAATCCCGTAGTTTTTATTCTAGGATGGTTCAAGGAGTGTAGGCCTAGGCTAGGGCATTAGCTATCTGGGCGTGCAAATCCCGTAGATTTTTTTTTAATTCTTGGATGATTTTAGGTGTCTAGATCTAGGCATTAGCTATCTGGGTGTGCAAATACCGTAGAATTTTTATTCTTGGATGGTTTTAGGTGTCTACTGTAGGTCTACTCTAGGCATTAGCTATCTGGGTGTGCAAATGCTGTAGAGTTTTTTTTTTTTAATTTTTAGATGGAAATTTCCAAATGTAATGGTTCTTTCCGGAAGCTTGGATTTTTCTGATATAAGGGTCAGACTTGAATGAGGGTACATTACTTTTAAAGAAATTATTGCTTTAATGCTTTAAAA
>NC_090738.1:39691381-39696381 GCF_036898095.1 Palaemon carinicauda
TTTTGATTGCTGCAACCTTACCATTCTTGTTGAGCTAAGGATGGGGGGGGGGGGGGGGGGGGCTTTGGGAGAGCCTATAGGTCTACCTGTTGAGTCATCAGCCACCATTATCTGGCCCTCCCTGGTCCTAGCTTGGGTGGAGAGAGGGAGCTTGGGCGCTGATCATATGGTATCTGGCCAGTCTTTAGGGCATTGTCCTGCTTGTTGGGGCAATGGTCACTATCCCTTCCCTCTGCCATTCATGAGTGACCTTTAAACCTTCTAACTTAATAAAGTGTGAGATATATTAATTTTAAAAATTTGATATTAAAAAGAATTAAAGAAGATCAGTAACATTGTGTCAAAGTTGTTGAATGTCAATTATTGTAAACCCTCCAAATGTCCATCTGTTGGGATTTAGCTGTCTGGAAGTCATATTCGCATTCTTCATCAATTAAGGACTACATTTACATTATATATATATATATATATATATATATATATATATATATATATATATATACACATTTGCATATATAAACAATATATGGTAATACATATTCAGTATATGTTTATATATATATATATATATATATATATATATATATATATATATATATTATAAATATGTACCTATATATACGAGTATATATGTGAATATGAATATGTATATGTACAGTATATATATATATATATATATATATATATATATATATATTTATATATATATATACACACATAATCATTCGAAACTACTATATATATATCGTCCTCATAGTCCTTGAACCCGTTTATAACATAAAGATGATTATAACCGTAAATGGGATTAGTTCTCAAGGGGCAGGGTTGGGGGGGGGGGCGGTTAGTGGTCTCTAGTCGTCGGGGGACTATAAGTAGTTTGTACCATACTTATGTATTTATGTATGGACGTTGATGTGTACGTATTCGTGTGTGTTCGTACGTCTGTTAAGGGAAAGATTTCAGTTTGAATTTGTTAAATGTCAATATTTAACTCTTAATAGCTGAGGTACTACGAAGGCCTTTGATTATTTAGATAGGGATAATTGATATTGAAGAATGTGTGTGTATATATATATATATATATATATATATATATATAATAAGTTTTGCATATTTAATGCTGTTTTTTTTTCATATTTCAAGTAAGCCATATTTTTATATACTAATGTCTGAGATTCTCTTACCGACCTCGGGATCAGAGTCAGATGCTATTGTCTTTGAGTGGTTTCGCCTAGAAACTCTGATCCCGAGGTCGATGTTAAAATCCAGACATTATTTGAAATATATATATATATATATATATATATATATATATATATATATATATATATATATATATATATATAGGTAAAGTTTCATCAGAGTAGATCCTCACCAGAACGGCAGCCGGGCAAGCCCAACCCCCCACTGTGGTGCCAAAGGACAGCAGTGGCCTCCCCAGTAAACAGCTTAAACTCGTGGTCCTAGGCTGGGATTGATCCGCTGTTATGGGAATACTAGGCGAACACGGTACCATTGTACTAGCCAGGAGTACTGGAGTACAGTAACTAATGCAAGATTTTCTAGTCCATTGCAGGACAAAGGCCTCAGACATGTCAATTCATGGCTGGGGTTTGTCCAGTTTTAACAACCTAGCTAGCCAGTGCATATTGGGTATGGTGGGAGATTTTTGTCTGATCGTTCACAGCGAACCAACCTAGTGTGGGTGGCATTGACAAGTGCAGCTTTTCTTATCATGATAATATGCAAATCGTTTCACCACGTTCCGGTATCCCCACTAATAGATATATATATATATATATATATATATATATATATATATATATATATATATATATATATAGTATATATATACACAGTATATATATATATATATATATATATATATATATTATATATATACACAGTATATATATATATATATATATATATATATATATATATATATATATTACTTCTAATTGTAATTGATTAGTTTAACATTTTAATAAAAAGGCCCATAAAAGAAACAAAGGAAATAAAAATATTTTTTATGGCCCTTTTGAAAACACACACACACACACACACACACACTATATATATATATATATATATATATATATATAAATATATATATATATGTATATATATATATATATATATATATAAATATATATATATATATGTATATATATATATATATATATATATATATATGTGTGTGTGTGTGTGTGTGTGTGTATTGTTGAGTGTATAATTAGTCCTCTTTGAACTTATTCAACGGCATCTTCATTCTGGCATCTCGCTGTATCATTACTCTGCTCCTTCCATAAAGTTATGAATCAGCCTTTTGACTGCAGTAATCAAATCTCGTTACCCTCTTAAGACCTTTCATTATCCCGAAGTAATTACCTGGAGATCAAGGTTATAATTACTCCTGAAACGTTTTCATGTCTCATTACCTCCATAGAAAAGCCAGGTGTATTCGGTCGACAATCCTACCGAACGAGAAGGGATTTTTAGCTTTGTTGACTTCTAAGTTTTCTGACAATGACGCAATCAATTGGTTTCGCTATTTCTTTGAGAGCAACGAGGTTTAATTTTGTTTTTATTTTTCGACATTGATTTTTTTGGATTAAAGTTTTTCCTATGGTTGAATGTAAACAAGATTTACGTTAATTCTCTTATGAGTTTTAATTAAAGGTTTAAAGGCCGCTCATGAATGGCAGAGGCAACGTACAGTGACATTGCCCTATCAAGCAGGACAATGCCCTAGAGACTGACAATACATACATATGATTGGCGCCCAAGCCCCCTCTCCAACCAAGATAGGACCAAGGAGGGCCCAGCAATGGCTGCTGATGACTCAGCATATTGACTTATAGGCTCCTTCAAAACCCTATCCTTAGCTCACAAGGATGGTGAGGTTGCAGCCACCCGAGGAACTAACGAGTTTGAGCGGGACTCGAACCCCAGTCTGGCAATCACCAGGCAAGGACGCTACCGTTTATGTAATGTTAGTTTTTATGATTCTTATTTCTAGGGTTATTATTACTATTCTTATTGTTATAACACTAAATAAACTTAGTTCCAGAAAGGTTATCATAAGTTTAACGTGTATGTTTATTCATTAATTTCTCAAGAACATTCATATGAACTCTGAATGTACTGTAGAGAAATTTTTGGATAACACATTCATTATTCTGACACGTATTCTGTAAGAATATTTTATAAACTTATAGGATATTCATATACGTAGTAAACTGGTAGAGATCTTCCCTAACTATGAATTTGCAATTTCTCTCTCTCTCTCTCTCTCTCTCTCTCTCTCTCTCTCTCTCTCTCTCTCTCTCTCTCTCTCTCCATATTTTCCTTGGAAGAATAAAGATTTTGTTATGTATATATATATATATATATATATATATATATATATATATATATATATATATATATATATATATATATATATAAGTATCATGTATAATTAAATTGTATATATCTTACACACACATATATACTGCTTGTGTGGGTATATATATATATATATATATATATATTCAAACGTATGCACGCCTATATATATATATGCAGTATATGTATACGCATACTATATGCATATATGCACATACATACACACACATATGTAATTTGTACTTTCATCTTAAATCGAGACGTTTACATTTTATGCTCTGTTCAGTTTGAAGAACTACGATTTGGCCATTATACGTAGATGATGAAAATACAGATTCTCTTCTGTTACAAATTAAAGGAAGATTTTAGTTAGTGTTAGCTTTCGCTTCAGTCAAAAAACAAAAAAAGATTGTATGCATCTCTTCTATGGACCAATGCCATCTCTTCTCTCCATATCCTCCTTCACCTTATCTCGCCATCTAATTCTCGATCTTCTCCCGTTTTAATAAAAGGCACTGGAGAGGGCGCATCAGGCAACCGACCCCTTAATCTAGGGAAACGTTTATGGACCCCATTCTCCAAATACATGGGACTCCATCCACCTTGCAATCTATTACCTCCGCTAACGAAGTTGGGAGGAGGTTATGTTTTCGCTCCTGTTTATCTGTTTGTCCATCTTTTTTTTTTTCTTGTGAACAACTCCCTGGACACAATTTTACTCACAGATTAGTGAAACGTTCAGGGATTAATTGTTATGCTGAGACGTGGAAGGAATTCAATTTTGTAATTCCTAGTTCAAAGGTCAAGGTCGAGCAAAGGGTGTCGACCGAATTAACCGTAACTTTAACCCCCCCCCCCCCCAAGTTCGCACATGGGTGTTGCACCGACTTCAAATACTCCTACGGTCATTGCCATTGCCCTCACCTGGAGACCAAACTCCAGGCTGCTGAAGGAGGACTAACAGTTCACTTAAAACTACCACTACTTCAAATTACAACCAAATTAGCTTAACGTAAATTCCAACTCATTATTTTCTTGCTATTTAATTTTAACTTGAATAAGAATATAACCTTTCAATTTTTATTTGCTTTAACGTAAATTATCAGTACCCTATTCTCATTTTAGATTTCTCATTCATTGTTTTCACTTAAAATTCGCTTACGAGCAGCCAACGCAAGAGCCCGTGTCTTGCATAAGGCAAGATAATCTTAAAGCAAGCAAGCTTGCGGTCTAAATTGATTCTGGGAAAGGCAAGCTGGTTATCGAGGAATAAGCTGCCGTGGCGGATGTCGGCACTCAGAGTGCTTTTTCTAATCAGTCCCGAAAGAAATTTTTCAAATTTTATTTATAGATTAACATTTGATTTAATAGCGTTCTCAAGATGGGTACACTACAGTTAATAGTGGCCAGGGCACCAGCCACCCGTTGAGATACTACCACTAGAGAGTTATGGAGTTCTTTGACTGACCAGACAGTACTTCATTGGATCCTTATCTCTGGTTACGGTTCACTTTCCCTTTGCCTGCACATACACCGAATAGTCTGGCCTATTCTTTACAGATTCTCCTCTGTCCTCGTACACCTGACAACACTGAGATTACCAAACAATT
>NC_090738.1:39714361-39739361 GCF_036898095.1 Palaemon carinicauda
TTTCCTGGTTTCCTTTCCTCAATGGGTTATTTTTCCTGTTGGAGCCCCTGGGCTTTTAGCATCCTGCTTTACCAAATAGGGTTGTAGCTTGGTAAGCAGTAATAATAATAATAATAATAATAATAACAGCTGAGTTCCACTCTTCGGAACTAGATATATTTGCGCTTGTTTCCAAGACTCTTCTTCTTCTTCTTCTTCTGTGTTTTTGTTTATGAGACACATCTCTACTCTCCTGACAGCTCAGTTATTCTCTTAACGCTTCTTTGGGATGTAAGCTACTTACGTGGATGCCAAGAGTCATTTGAATACGTAAATCGTCTTGAATATTTGATGACAATTTACTTTTCCGAGTAAGTGTTTGTCGCATCCAAAATTATCCCCTCTCTCTCTCTCTCTCTCTCTCTCTCTCTCTCTCTCTGTACTTAGCCCCAATACTTTATTTCATTATTTCTTTTGTGTCTGCACGGGCTCTTGCCTTTAAACCGGAGTCATCTTAAAGCATCTTTCCATGAACTGTATATGTATCCTCATGGCTCTGGGAAAATCACCATTTTGAGAATATTTCCCTTTTTAACATAGAATTCTTATACTTTCGTTATTTTCTTATATTAATTCCCCTTTGAATATTTCTCTAATAAGATGTATGAGATACTCTCATCTAAGTAGATGTCTCCTTTTACCAAAAAATCCTATATTCGTTATATATAGTATGTTCGAATTATTTATGAAATTTCAATGTCAGGACTTCTGTCAAATTTCAATGACAACCGTTATAATCCTTTTATGAAGAACAGAAGTCACCCTTTATGCTACCCGTTGAGAGACTGCCTCCAGAAACCTATTGGATCCTTAAAGTGACTGGGCGGATAGTACTACATTGGATTTCTTTCTCTGGTCACGGCTCATTTTCCTGTCTATACTTACACCAAATAGTCTGGCTTATTCTTTACACATTCTCCTCTTTCCTCATACACCTGACGATATTAATATAACCGAACATTTTTTCTTAATTCAAGAGGTTAACTATTGCACCATAATTTGTTACAGTGGCTACTTTCATTTGATAAAGCTAGAAGAGAAACTTTATCTATAGTAAGCAACTCTTCTAGAAGGACTCTCCTAAATTAAACCATTGTTCTCTAGTCTTGGTTAGTGCCATAGCCTCTATACCATGGCCTTCCACTGTGGTTAGAGTTCTCTTGCATGAGGGTACACTCAGGCCCACTATTTTATCTATTTCCTTATTTCCTTCCCTCACACAGCTATTTTTCCCTCCTGGTGCCCTTGGACTTAAAGCACCCTGCTTTTCCAATTAGGGTTGTAGCTTGGCTAGTAGAAATAATATTTAATTATCTCATTAAGATACCAATAACAACAACATAACAAACGCAGTCTCAAGACAGACCGAGATAATGGAGGTACATTTTCCCTAAGAAATTATTCAAGCAATGTGAGGAGTACTGGAACTTTGGCATTTTACAGGAGCCACACTGAGAGAGAGAGAGAGAGAGAGAGAGAGAGAGAGAGAGAGAGAGGGGGGTTATTAAGTACAGCACTATAGTTTAGAATAATATACAAAAACATTCTTTGATCTTATTCAAGGAAAACTACGAGATGATTCAATAAAAAATAGCGATAAATAATAATATAAATATAACATTCATTTTATCATCATTAATAATAATAATAATAATAATAATAATAATAATAATAATAATATAAAAGTATCTTTATAATTACTGTTAATATTACCATTATATGTATACTGCAAAATTACAAAAGGGTTACATAAAGAAAAATTCGAGATCCAGTCACCAGTTTGCCAGACATGTCAAAAGTCCGAGAAGATATATACATTTCTATAGCATTTCTTCCCCACATCCCCCCAAAAAATACATCCCAAGAGTCTTGCAAGATATTCTTTGTAACTCATATGACCATCCAAGAACTGCAGAGAGAGAGAGAGAGAGAGAGAGAGAGAGAGAGAGAGACGCTTGTAAAGCCATGCCAGAGATTACGTAACGTGGACAAATTTCAAAATACCAACACAAAGACCTTCAAAGGTTTAAAGGTCTCTCGTGAATGGAAGGGGCAAGAGACAGTGACACTGCCCTATCAAGCAGGACAATGCCCTAGAGACTGACCATATATACATATGATCAGCGATAAAGCCCCCTCTCCACCCAAGGTAGGACCAAGGAGGGGCTGGCAATGGCTGCTGATGATGACTCAGTAGATAGACCTATAGGCTCCCCCAAACATCCCATCCTTAGCTCACAAGGATGTTGAGGTTGCAGAGACCAAAGAAACTAATGAGTTTGAGAGGGGTTGAACCAGAGTCTGGCGTTCACCAGTCAGTGACGTTACCACATAGGCCACCACAAGTTAACAACGATTATGTAACAAATATAATATACAAAATAACAGACAAAGGTTATACTGAATACACGTCGAATGTGACAGTAAGAAATTGAAAGAAGTTAAACTAATACCAAAAGGCAATAAAAGGAATCCATATAAAACTGGAAGAGCACTCTGAGTGCAGACCTTCGCCACGGCAGCTTATTTCTCGAAACCAGCTTGCCTTTCCCAGAATCAATTTAGACCGTAGGCCTATTTGAAGCCTGTGTGACAACCATGTGCGAACTTGCGGTTAAGTTTAGCGTTAATCCGGTCGACCTTTTGCTGGATCTTGACCTTGATCTTTGACCTAGGACTTTCAAAATTGAATCACATCCCCGTCTCAACATAACAATTAATCACTGAAAGTTTTACTACTCTATGACCTTGACCTTTGACCTAGGACTTTCAAAATTGAATCACACCCTCGTCTCACCATAACAATTAATCCCTGAAAGTTTCACTACTCTATGACCTTGACCTTTGACCTAGGACTTTCAAAATTGAATCACACCCTCGTCTCAGTATAACAATTAATCCCTGAAAGTTTCACTACTCTAAGAGTGAAATTGTGGCCACGAAGTTGTTCACAAACAAACAAACAGACAAAGATGGGCGAAAACATAACCTCCCCCTAACTTTGATGGCGGAGGTAAATATCCTCGATTATATATATATATATATATATATATATATATCAAGAAATATACAAACAAATAACTGTAATATGCAAATCAAATAAAAAAATAGAGATTAACTTATGTAACCCAAATAAAAACATACCAGAAAAGTGGGAAACTGTAGATTACAGCCCTACATAAAGATGTCGTAAGTGTGACAAAAGCACATTCCGGAAAGAGCAGACTTCATAAAAGTCTGGAAAGGATAATGGAAGAACGGTGTTCAGACCACTAAAATATACTCTACGGGAGGATGCACAAAAAAAAAAAAAAAAAAAAAAAAAAAAAAAAAAAAAAAAAAAACCATAGAAAAGTGAAGGAATAACTTTCGATCGTAAAAAAGAAGAGGCCTTTTTCCACCACGTGCATGGATATAAAAGAACAAGTAGGGCAGAAAAATGAGTGTCCTTTACGCGTGCGTTAAAAAAAAAGGTCCAAAAAATGTGGGGTACTTTACGCGCACGCGCTAAAAAATTGTCAAAAAAAAAAAAAAAATGTAGGGGCCTTCCCGCAAGCGCGCTAAAAAAGAAAAAAAAAGTTCCCTTCTTACGCTAAAAAAAAATCCAAAAATGTATGGTCCTTTCCGTATGCGAGTTAAATAATAGTCCGGAAAATTAGGGGCCTTCCAGCAACCACGCTTTGGGAAAAAAAAAAAATTCTTAAAAAAAAAAATAAGTACAAAAATGTAGTTCCCTTCCTGCGCTAAAAAAAAAAAAAGTAAAAAAATCTATGTCCAAAAATGTAGGGTCCTTCCTGCAGATGAAACGATTTTCCAGATTCGTAAAGGAAAAAAAGAGAAATATATATATACATATATATATACATACATATATATATATATATATATATATATATATATATATATATATATATATATATATATATATATATATGCCATTATAACTTACAAGGATACGAAACCGCTGTCTATTTCACACTTAAAGATGCAAATGTAACCAACGCTACACTAGCTTCTATACGAGGAACCTCTTTTAGACTAGAATCTATGGCAAAAAAAAAGAAAGGAAAAAAACTATGGAAGGGATATAGTAGAGCGAATTTATTATGCCCTTCTTTCCCGTACCTGTTGAGTCTTTTGGAGTTTGGTCTTTTCTTTGTCTTTATATTTAAGGTCTTTTTTTTTTCTTTAGTTTGTGATAAATCATCTTATCTATTTATAACCTTAGTTGGTTTTAACGTTTATTTCGATTTTGGATTTACATTAACAAAATCTCATTAGATTTTGTGATGGTACCTAGCACTATATACACATGCACATACATATACATACATATATATATATATATATATATACATAATCTATATGCATATACATCTATGTACATACTAGATAAGCTACAACCCTAGTTAGAAAAGCAGAATGCTATAAGCCCAGGGGCTCCAACAACGAAAATAGCCCAGTGAGGAAAGGAAACAAGGAAATAAATAACCTCCAAGAGAAGTAATAACAATCATAACAATGCATTTGAAGATAATTAACATTAAATTAGATCTATCATATATAAACTATCAAAACTTCATAAAAACAAGAGGAAGAGAAAAAAGATAGAAAGAGCGTGTCCGTGTGTACCATCAAGCAAAAGAACTATAACTATAACCCAAGACAGTGGAAGGCTATGGCACTACCCAAGACTAGAGAACAGTGATTTGATTTTGGAATGTTCTTCTCCTAGAAGAGAAGCTTACCACAGCTAGTTGGAAAAGCAAGATGCTATAATCCCAAGGGCTCCAACAGTCAAAATAGCCCAGTGAGGAAAAGATATAAGGTAATAAATATATAAATAAAACTATTTTCAAATTCTAAGGTAGTCCTCACTCTCCGGCTTATGACACAGAAAATACTTTCGCATTCTATTCTTACTTCCTTACGTCTATCCGAACTATCTTCAGACTAATTCTATTTTTCTATCATTGATAAATGAGCTCGCCATTCTATTCTTATTTCCCTACGTCTATCCGAACTATCTTCAGACTAATTCTATTTTTCTATCATTGATAAATGAGCTCGCCATTCTATTCTTATTTCCCTACGTCTATCCGAACTATCTTCAGACTAATTCTATTTTTCTATCATTGATAAATGAGCTCGCCATTCTATTCTTATTTCCCTACGTCTATCCGAACTATCTTCAGACTAATTCTATTTTTCTATCATTGATAAATGAGCTCGCCATTCTATTCTTATTTCCCTACGTCTATCCGAACTATCTTCAGACTAATTCTATTTTTCTATCATTGATAAATGAGCTCGCCATTCTATTCTTATTTCCCTACGTCTATCCGAACTATCTTCAGACTAATTCTATTTTTCTATCATTGATAAATGAGCTCGCCATTCTATTCTTATTTCCCTACGTCTATCCGAACTATCTTCAGACTAATTCTATTTTTCTATCATTGATAAATGAGCTCGCCATTCTATTCTTATTTCCCTACGTCTATCCGAACTATCTTCAGACTAATTCTATTTTTCTATCATTGATAAATGAGCTCGCCATTCTATTCTTATTTCCCTACGTCTATCCGAACTATCTTCAGACTAATTCTATTTTTCTATCATTGATAAATGAGCTCGCCATTCTATTCTTATTTCCCTACGTCTATCCGAACTATCTTCAGACTAATTCTATTTTTCTATCATTGATAAATGAGCTCGCCATTCTATTCTTATTTCCCTACGTCTATCCGAACTATCTTCAGACTAATTCTATTTTTCTATCATTGATAAATGAGCTCGCCATTCTATTCTTATTTCCCTACGTCTATCCGAACTATCTTCAGACTAATTCTATTTTTCTATCATTGATAAATGAGCTCGCCATTCTATTCTTATTTCCCTACGTCTATCCGAACTATCTTCAGACTAATTCTATTTTTCTATCATTGATAAATGAGCTCGCCATTCTATTCTTATTTCCCTACGTCTATCCGAACTATCTTCAGACTAATTCTATTTTTCTATCATTGATAAATGAGCTCGCCATTCTATTCTTATTTCCCTACGTCTATCCGAACTATCTTCAGACTAATTCTATTTTTCTATCATTGATAAATGAGCTCGCCATTCTATTCTTATTTCCCTACGTCTATCCGAACTATCTTCAGACTAATTCTATTTTTCTATCATTGATAAATGAGCTCGCCATTCTATTCTTATTTCCCTACGTCTATCCGAACTATCTTCAGACTAATTCTATTTTTCTATCATTGATAAATGAGCTCGCCATTCTATTCTTATTTCCCTACGTCTATCCGAACTATCTTCAGACTAATTCTATTTTTCTATCATTGATAAATGAGCTCGCCATTCTATTCTTATTTCCCTACGTCTATCCGAACTATCTTCAGACTAATTCTATTTTTCTATCATTGATAAATGAGCTCGCCATTCTATTCTTATTTCCCTACGTCTATCCGAACTATCTTCAGACTAATTCTATTTTTCTATCATTGATAAATGAGCTCGCCATTCTATTCTTATTTCCCTACGTCTATCCGAACTATCTTCAGACTAATTCTATTTTTCTATCATTGATAAATGAGCTCGCCATTCTATTCTTATTTCCCTACGTCTATCCGAACTATCTTCAGACTAATTCTATTTTTCTATCATTGATAAATGAGCTCGCCATTCTATTCTTATTTCCCTACGTCTATCCGAACTATCTTCAGACTAATTCTATTTTTCTATCATTGATAAATGAGCTCGCCATTCTATTCTTATTTCCCTACGTCTATCCGAACTATCTTCAGACTAATTCTATTTTTCTATCATTGATAAATGAGCTCGCCATTCTATTCTTATTTCCCTACGTCTATCCGAACTATCTTCAGACTAATTCTATTTTTCTATCATTGATAAATGAGCTCGCCATTCTATTCTTATTTCCCTACGTCTATCCGAACTATCTTCAGACTAATTCTATTTTTCTATCATTGATAAATTACTTCGCCAATGCATAAAGATTTCACATGCAGTTAACAAATACAGGTAATAAATCTCTCCTAAATATTTCGAATAATATTTCAATTATTTTTACTATATAATCACTAAACTACTTTTCAAAAATATCAATCAAAAACAGTTACAAACGCCTGAAATAATTGGCAATTATTTGACGTTAATAAAACTGAATTGAAAAGTCAATTTTTCCCTGACACTTTGATGTTAGGTCTGATTGGATTTCAACGATTGGCGATTAGAGAAAAACAATTCTGCAGTGATTGATACACACTCTCTCTCTCTCTCTCTCTCTCTCTCTCTCTCTCTCTCTCTCTCTCTCAATATATATATATATACATATATATATGTATATATATATATATGTATATATATACATACATATATATATATATATATATATATATATATATATATATATTCAAATAGGCCAGATTCTCTTACCAACCTCGGGATCAGAGCCTCGAGGCAAAACCACTCAAAGACAATAACATCTGACCGGCTAGGAGTCGAACCCTGGATGCTTGTATGACAGTGACCGTACCATTAATATATATATATACATATATATATATATATATATATATATATATATATATATAGATATATGAATATATATATTTATACACACACACACGGAAGGAAATGGTTGCCAAGTATGTATAATCTTCCAGTTTAAGAAGGTCTTTGAATGTGAGGGTGTCAGGCGCCCCCCCCCCCCTCTATATTCTTAACCCCATCACATGTTTTTTCATATTTCAAATAAATCATATAATTTAATACATTAATGTCTGGATTGTCTTAACGACCTCAAAATCAGATTCTTAAGGCGAAATCACACAAAGACAATAGCATCTGACCGGCCGGGAATCGAACCCTGGTCCAGGATGCTTGAATGACAGTGACCGTACCATTTGGAGAGAGAGAGAGAGAGAGAGATTCCCTTCTAGACTCCGTGATGCAGAGTATATTTACTCGAAAATTCTAATCAAGCATAACCAGAAGACTAAAACATAGAAATAAACAATTAAAAACACATAAATAATAACAGTTATAATAAATGACGAAGCACAACACTTTAAATATATGTTTAGCCGGCGAAGACTAAACGGTTACTAACAACATTCTAAACTTATGACAGGATATGACACCGCCTTATCAAAGATTCTTTCTCTCGGCAAACGTAAACACACACATAAATATGTATGTATACATATACTATACATACCCACGCACACACACATATATATATGTATATATATATATGTATATATATATATATATCTATAATTATATATATACATATACATATATGTATATATATACACATATATATCTAAATTACATCTATATGCATACACACACACACACACACACACATATATATATATATATATATATATATATTATATATATATATATATATGTTGTTACTAACCAAGCTACAACCCTAGTAGGAAAAGCAAGATGCTATAAGCCCAAGGGCTCCAATAGGGAAAAATAGCTCAGTGAGGAAAGAAAATAAGGAACTAAATAAATGATGAGAATAAATTAACAATAAATCATTCTAAAAAAGTAACAACGTCAAAACAGATATGTCCTATATAAACTATATATATATATATATATATATATATATATATATATATATATATATATATATATATATATATATATATATAGAGAGAGAGAGAGAGAGAGAGAGAGAGAGAGAGAGAGAGAGAGAGATGGGCAGGACATATAATGAGAATGACAGACAGTAATTGATGGTCAGAAATTTCAGAATGGGTCCGTAGAAGAGAAGACTATGGATTGACGATCTAAGGAAATTTGCGGGTATAGACTGGCTTTTGTCCTCTGGAGAAATTCTTGTAATGATATATAAGTCTCCCCGGCCAAGGACTCGAACCTATCACCGATAGAAATTAGGATAAACAATAGTCTTTTCATCATTAAAGGAAATTACCTTTGGGTCTAGGATCCTATGGCAGAGCGAATTCGATATTAAAGAGAGAGAGAGAGAGAGAGAGAGAGAGAGAGAGAGAGAGAGAGAGAGAGAGAGGGTGTCCTTTGTAGGGTGTTCGACGCCCTGCTGTTGGGCCTCGGTGTGTCTCAGGAGGTGAATAATGATATATGGAAATGTTTTTCCTCAAAAGAGTTCAACCTCGATTTAGAGCACGTTATCTTGCATTTTTTTTTAATGCAGCATTCCTAACGCCCTATTGTAAAATATAAAAGGAAATGAGCCGACTCACAGTCCAAAAAAAATACAATGCTTATTCAAGTCATAATTTCTACAACTTTATACGAAACTTTTTCCCTGTTGGAGCCCTTGGGCTTATAGCATCATGCTTTTCCAACTAGGATTGTAGCTTAGCTAATAATAATAATAATAATAATAATAATAATAATAATAATAAAACAGAGATACCGTTACAATGTAAGAGCGTGTCATACACGTACTGTACAGATTCAGAAGCCAAAGATCAAGTGGATTGGGAGATATGAAAAAAAGGGGAAGTTTTCTCTTCATCAACGATAATAGAAATACATGGAAATCCATTTTGAAAGGAAGCAATCACGTACAAAACCTTCCATGACGCCACAGAACATAAAAGAACCTCTGACACCATGCACATCCTCGTGACACACATTAACTCCACCGTCAGACATCGGCTGAGCGTTTAAAGATGATGGCCCAGGCCTTCAGTAGAAATAAAAGCCAAGGAGCTAAAAGAGGAAAACATCGAGCAATTCATTTATTAAAGTTTTTAGGATGTAAATAAAGGTTTTTATTTCACGGCCAGATAGAAATTCTGGTCTTTTTGCTCCTTAAAATCTCATGGATTAACGACAGAACTATAAGTCTCATTTAGCAGTTTATAGTCTTCGATATTAAATTGTTAACGGAATAGAAACCTTATGAGAGAGAGAGAGAGAGAGAGAGAGAGAGAGAGAGAGAGAGAGAGAGAGAGAGAGAGAGAGAGAGAGAGAGAGAGAGAGCATTACCCGAAACAGGCTTTTGCTCACAAGATTTTCGCCAGTGGTAACGAGCCAACAGAGAGCCGTTCCAAACCATATACTTCGACCCTGAACAACTACTACAAGCCCTCCACATCGTTTTCTATCTGGAACCTAATAGCTGACTGATAGCTTCTCTTTAAGTAGAAATGGGGCACCATCCTCTTTAAAACCAGCCGTTACTTCGATAATAAAAGCATAAACACACACACACACACACACACACACACACACACACACGTATTACAGGAATCTTCGATCCTTAGTAATAACGGTTACGAGACTAGCCTCGTTACAAAGCCGTTACTGAAGTAACGGGCGAACGTTGTCCCTCTTTACATTAACGGTACCCATCATAGAGGACGGGTTATGAGAGCAAAACTAAACAAGGGACGGTTTGTCGCTAATGCTAAAACTGAACAACATATTTATAAGCAATTCTTCCATACATACATGTCTCTATAACATGTGTATGTCTCCACGCTCATTGTAAAGATAGAGGTGTTTTTATATAGCGTTAACAGAAACACACAATTCATTTATTAATATATGGAGGAGATTTCTTAATACTAAAACTAGCTGAACTTTACTTAAAATGCCTGCAAGAAACTAGACACAAAATGGAGACACAAAAGTCCTGAAAAATTACCTTCCAACAAGTTTATCCTCAGTAATGTATAAAATATTTACAAAGATCATATTAGACTGATCAGAATGATAGCTAGACTTTAATCAACCAAAAAAAGCACACAGGCTTCAGAAGCAGATATTCAACAACTGACCATATCCATGTAAATAACCAGAAAATGGAAAAATTAACAGAGTATGACAAAAAAACTGTGTGTGGCATTAAAGGACATGAGAAAGCTTTTAATTCTATCAAAACTTCAGCAGTAATGAAACCCCTTCAAAGACAAGGAATAGATGAATATTATGTTAGAAAAATTGAAGATATCTATACGGAAAGTACAGCAATCCTAAAACTACATAAAGACAGTGAGAAAATTACGATTGATCAAGTACTTAGACAGACATTTTTCAGATGATATAGTTCTATTTAATGAATCCTGATAGAAATGACAAAAGACGAAAAAAGATTTGATTAGAGAAAGCAGAAATATAAGACTGAAATGAATATGAGTAAAACTAAGATAATGTTCAATGAAAGTGCAGACACAACAAAAAAAGGGTTATGGACTAACCTCTACGGATTGTTAATGAATATATGTACTTAGGTCAGACTGAAACTAAAAGAATGATAAGCATGGGATGGAGAGTTTTTGGTGAACAAAATGAGATTATGAAATGTAAAATGCCAATTTCTCTAAAAAGAAAAGTATTTTATCAGATGATCCTACCAGTACCATCTTATGCATCAGAAACTGGGAGCTTTACTAAAGTCTTAGAACATAAGCCAGTTACAACTCAAAGACCAATGGAGGGAATAATGATGAGAATAACACTATAAGAGACAGAAAAAGAGCAACGTGGATACGAAAGCAAACTAAAGTATAGGATATTCTAACGACATGTAAGAAAAAGAAATGGACATGGGTAAGGCATATAATGAGAATGACAGATATCAGATGTACATTAGGAATAATAGAATGGGTCCCTTGAGCTTGTAAGCGAAGCAGGGAAAAGAAGAGAAGATGATGGATTGACGAGCTAAGAATATTCACGGGTATAGACTGGCATTAGAAATACCACGAACAGACAGGAGTGGAAGGACATGGCTGAGGCCTTTGCCCTGCAGTGGAGTACCTATGGCTAATGATGGTATAAATGATACTCATGTGAGAGAGAGTGAGAGAGAGAGAGAGAGAGAGAGAGAGAGAGAGACTTGAATGTCCGGAGTAAAGTATGTCACAGGATATGAGTTAACGATGATGCAAGCAATGATATCCTCAAGATAGGTGTTTTACTTCGTAGGAATACCTCAAAGGATCCAACCAGCTTAACATCATGTTCCCCCAGTGGTTCCTTGCAAAATAAAATAGATTCT
The DNA here is from genome assembly GCF_036898095.1 of Palaemon carinicauda. Lineage (NCBI taxonomy): Eukaryota > Metazoa > Arthropoda > Malacostraca > Decapoda > Palaemonidae > Palaemon > Palaemon carinicauda. Next base: position 39,726,450 of record NC_090738.1, read on the forward strand.
GGTCCCTAATAACTTGGCGATTTTCGTTGCACCTTCAAGTCACTTATAGGATGCCAGAAAGCCTCAAATCAATCAATCAATCAAGTCACTTAGATATGATCACACTAATAATCTGTTTTCTAACTTGATAAATTCAATTCCATAAAGTCACACACGCGATCTTTTATATCAGAAGCAGGTCTTCTTGATACTATTTAACTTTTATAACATATTTACTTTAATGGTTTTAATTGAATATTCTTTTAATTTTTATTTATAATAAACGACATCGGCATCAATGACCTTCGATGCCAGGATGCCAGAGAACTTCAAATCAATCATTCACTGAATTCATTAAAGGCAGGTCGATTTGATCAAACTTACATTCCAATTCATCATTCATTAAAGTGCAAAAGTGCTTAGATAGAGTTGATTGGACAATAAAAGAGCAATATACGATGTGAAACGTCCAATGCTTTCGAACGAACAGGATAAAATGAATGTGGAGGACCTGTAGAGAGTAGGGATCTCTTATAGGACTGAAAAGCGGCACCTTAAAATAAAGTATAAGATCACAATTACAATCTATCGAAGTTCGTTGATGTAATTCATAAGATTACACGGACACTTTCTTTCATAAGAAAAGACAAAACAGTACAAGAAGATAAACTTTGGAGGCACCGTTGTAAAGGCTATGCCTCACCCCAGAACCTGAATTTGCTAAAGGGTCTACAATTCATTTCCTTTCTTGTAGCTTGTTGAATTTTAATGGCAACAACCCCTTTACATTAACCTATCTTACATAGCTCGCGGAAATCAGGCATATAAGATCACAAACAATATATTTCACTGACTGTTATAGTCAGTTGCATAAGGCAACGCTCATAATTTCAAATAGCTCGTTATGGTCCGGCCAGTAAGTTCACATTTACACTCTTCCTTTGCTTGATATAATCAGCCATTAGATGCCACTAACACGCTCGTTATTATCCTAATGAAAGATGAAATATGGTCCTTAAGATCACACTTAATGCTCGCCTATCCATCCCGTTGAAATTACTCCATATCATAATTACGCTCTTTCATAGCTCGTCGTAGTTAGCTCTGTAGGGTAGCATTTACTATGTTTCACAGTTCATAAGGTCACAATTACACTTTTACGTGACTTGATGAGGTCAAAACTATGAGAATTCAATCAAACTGTCTTTTAAAGTCCTTGAAGTCAACGTTATAAAATCATAACTACAGTTTCTTTTGAAACCTGAATTAATCACCACACGTCCACATGTAAGCTCTTTCGTAGCTCCTTGTTGAAAGCTTCATGAGATTACAAATACGCTTTTCACGACTACATCTTTGGAAAAGGTGAAATGGGAAAATTTGAAATATTCTCCTATTCTTCAGAGAGAGAGAGAGAGAGAGAGAGAGAGAGAGGAGAGAGAGAGAGAGAGAGAGAGAGAGAGAGAGAGAGGAATCTATTACTACTGTTTAAAGAGAGGACACTCAGAGTAGCTATTAGTACCGTTTAAAGAAAGGGACACTCAGAGAGAGAGAGAGAGAGAGAGAGAGACGTATGTGTTGTACTGTTTAAAGAAAGGAACACACTCAGAGACACATACAGACACACGGTGTGTGTGTGTGTCTATTAGTACCGATTAAAGAAAGGGACTCTCTCTCTCTCTCTCTCTCTCTAATACTTTTAGTTATGAAAATGCTCTCTCTCTCTCTCTCTCTCTCTCTATATAATACTTTTAGTTATGGAAATGATCTCTCTCTCTCTCTCTCTCTCTCTCTCTCTCTCTCTCTCTCTCTCTCCCCTAAATCCTAACAAGATAAAGGTTTTTGGTAAACAGAGTTATGCGTCTTGTTTATATATTATGTAAAGGCCAACGAGCGAAAACCTTTCACAGCCCAGAAAATAAAACTTTAGCTCAACTCCCTTGTCCTCTAACACTTGTGAAAAATGTATAACTACTTGTCTTAGCTCGGGAATGAAGGTTGGCCTTTTACGGGAGAAAAAAAAAAACTCCAAATTTGGCCTTTTTTTCGTGCTATATACCTAAATTTGGCCTTTTTTAAATTGGTAGCCTTAAGGTGGGTACACACACGCGAACCGAACCTTGTATGCGTAACTGTGTTACGCATATACGGTTACAAGGTGTCAAAATGTTGAGGACGAACCGTAACCGCGTTAAGCACGTAACTTCATTGAAATCCACTGCGATCATCAGTCTGTCCGTGTTCCAGTGCTTTTCTTAATCTTAACCTTCTTCCTTCTCATAGACGCTAACAAGCAGTCATCTTCCTCTTGCATTCCACCATCGATTTTCCCGTTTTTTGTGCTATATCTATCCATGCATCATTACGACGTATTTTGTTAAAATGGTTCGGGTGTTTTGCATACCACAGTAAAGTCTTTTCTTCGTAATAACTAATAAACTGAAGGACCTCTTCCTCACTCCAATCAGCCATGGTACACATATACGTACTGACTGACCAAAACAAGGGACTCTTCTATGGACGGCCTTATTCATAGGTCTGGGAGCTAGCTTAAGTTTATTTAACAATTTGAGCCCGAAAGGTTTGAGCATTGGATTCCATGCGTTTTATGGGTGTCATTACAAAGAGGCAAGTCTTAAGTGACATGGCTTGTACGGTGACTAGGGGTAGCCCCTCAAACCCCCCATCAAAATTTATTTTATTTAACAACTTGAGCCCAAACATCAAATAACATTTTATCAAGTGGCCCTTGGATAAGGATTCAAATCCCATCAGTTAAGACCAAAAATTCCTGTACGTTGATTAATTAAGACACTAATTAATTACAGCCAATTTCAGTTTTATTTAACAATTCAAGCCCAAACTATTTTCTTTCATATAATGATACTACTAGATACAGTGAAGAGAAAAATATAATACAAGACCAAAAATATTTGTACGGGGGCCATTTAAGACCCCTTATTAATTACCATGGGCATTTTTTGGTGCCAGATTGCACTTTATCTAACCAACATAGCCCATCCAAAATTTCAGTTGCATATTACTATCTACCAAGTTTAATATCATTTCAAACAAGTCAAGACACAATTTACCTGTACATCAGCTAATTAAGACGCTAATTAATTTGACCTGATTACAGTTTTATTTAACAATTTGAGCCCAAACAAATTTCTTTCAAATAATGATACCACTAGTAACAGTGATTGGAAAAATACAACACAAGACCAAAAAATTTTGTACAGGGTACATTTAAGACCCCTTATAAGCAGGCCTTAATATGTCAATTACAAAATAAAAGTGCATTCTTTGATCTTATCTCACTAGTGTTTGACTAGTGGTTTTTGTTAATAAACATCTCGCATAATCCAAGAGTCCAAAGGTTACTCACAAAGTTTTATTGTCTATGAGTATGTACAGCATAAGTCATATATATGAACTTAATTGTGAAAGCTAATGGTGCGTGAATTTCAGATGTAATATGCATTATTTTAGGTAAATCCCATCTTCCCATCCAATTCACAATCTAAAATAATGATTGTATTATTATCTTTAATATGTGTTTCGCAAAGAGGATTTGAAAACCCATGATAATTTTCTAGAAAATAAAATGGATGTCTATCTAATAATACTTTTCATACTTATCAATATTCCAGTTTCCATCATAGACAGAACAAAAGTTCTGCAGATATTGACTATTTAATTGAGCATGATTTTATTTGGAAGACAATATTGAAATAAAGTGTTACACATATAAGACATTTCTTAACATTTTTGACTGCATTATATGCTACTTGTTTCTGTACTATATGTATAAATAACGTGTACCTTTTTATTTCAGATGCATGTGAATTAATCAAATTTGTTAGAAGGATTAAATTCAATGTATAATCAGTGTGAAATGGAGAGTTATCAACAACATGAGATTTCATTGCCTCATGCGGGACAGCATCAGGTTAAAAAAAACTAACGATCAGGAAGGTAGGTTCCTTAAATTAATCCATTTATTAAAAAAAAAATAACACTTTCTTCATCATAACCTTTTTAATTTGAATAACCTTTCTGTAATATCAACCATCAAGAGCACCATAAGGATTTGCTAGATATTTTTAATTAATAGACATCATAGTTATAATTTTTTCTATCAAGGAAAATTATCATAATATCCTATACCATACAAAGATTTACATGAGAAATTATATCTAAGAACACGTTAAAAAATTACAATACTTTATATTGATGGATATTGTTTTAAACATTCTATGTGAAATATAGCTCCACATTTATTGTATAATTTCAAATAATTTTTGTTTATATCATTAAGATGGTATGTTTATTTATTCATTCAGGCCCGGGAATTGAACTTAAATGCCTCTTTCACAATGAAGCTACCTCAGAAGCAAACTTAACAAACTCCAAAACATTGAGGGGTCAGAACTCACAGGATTCACAAGCAGCAAATGTAATTGCCTTTAAAGAGATGACATGGTCGATGGTCATGAAAGCTGCAGCTGTGAGAAAAGGAAAGACAAATTTCAGTTCTAGCAAGTATTATGGAATAATTAAAAATTTGCCGAATGAACCTAATGTCAGTGATGGCTACCACCCTAAATGCTACAGTAACTTTACTGCTGTCGCAAAAACTTCAGTTGATAAAACACAACAGTCAGACAATCTAAATTCCCAATGTTTAAGGTCAGAAACCCCACCAGCTACAGAAAACAGCCAAGGAATTTTCAAAAATGTCTGCCTATTCTGTAATTCTGAAAGACGTAGATCAAAGTCAGGAATCCTTGAAAATCTTGGTTCATGTGAGACAATTCAAGCGGAAAATTCAATAAAGGAGGCAGCAATAATTCAAGGTGATAGCATTATGGAAGCGAAAATATCTGGGATTGATATGATTGCTAAGGAGGTAAAATACCACCATTCATGTAGATCTAACTATCTTCGTATGGCTAGTAGGAAATCTGGTGTAAAAAAGGACAATGATAATGCTACAGGTTCAAGCTTTAAAGACATTTGTTTTTATATCGAGAAATCTATAATTAATGAGCAGAGACCAGAATTACTGACATCAATCTACACTCAGTATTGTATGCTATGTGATGACAGTAATGATATACCTTACTCCACTGCTCAGACATTTTTGCGAGCAGTACTAGAAAATTTCAAAGGAAAGATTAAAGCAAACACCCAATCATCACGGAAGAGTGGAACAATCTTGTATAGTTCGGAAGTTGCAGATGAATCAATACGAACTGCTTATGATTTTGCAAGTTCACCTGAATATACAGTAATTCAAGCAGCAATGTTTCTACGAAAGGCAATAAAAGATGTTGCTTTAACTAAATTCTCAAATTGTATTACAGTTGAAGACTTGGCAAAGGGGGAAGGCAAAGCCACCTGATCTCTTAATGACATTTTTTCAAGTACTGCACGGAGGACCAAGTTTCAAAACCCACAATGAAAAAGTCATGCGTACTGCTAATTCTGCAAGCCAGGATGCATTATTCAATGTATTTAAAGGAAATGTTAAGCCAGCAAAGCACACACTTCTTGGTTTGGCAGTTAAGTCTATGACTGGGAGTAAAAAGCTCTTAACATTATTAAATAGATTTGGTCATACATTGAATTACCACTGTATAGAAGAGTTAGAGACCTCTTTAGCTTCAACAATTATAAACCGCAAAGAGTCCTGTCCTGATGGGGCAAAGAAAAACCTAATAATGGGTGTAGCTTTTGACAACTATGATGAGCTGTGCAACACTCTGTCGGGGTCAGATACTCTACACGACACTATGGGTATACTCTATCAAGAAATAGGCGATTCCCAGCCTATTGGAGAGCATTCTCGATCCATAACAACTAACTCTTCAAAAAGGAAACTTCAGCTAGATGATCTACCATTAACCCCCTATCGAAAGAAGCCGAGAATCAGTGATTTTAGCTATAGCCTGACAGAAAGCCAAGTTCCCAGAAATGACATTGCAGATAGATTAGATTTTGCATGGATGATGTGTCACAGTATTAATCTAGAAGTACCAATGTGGGTAGGATTTAACTCACAAATTTACAAAGACAAGCTGCCCAAGCAAAAGATTCTCTACATGGCAAATCTGCGACAGCCAATAACTGGATTAGATGTAATTCAGGAAACCCTAGACATCAGTATCAGGTGTGCTGATGAAGTTGGTCAGGAGTATGCAGTGGTGACATATGATTTGAATGCAGCAAAACCTGCCCTTCAGATTCAAGAAACAGAGAAACCAAAATATAAAAGAGTATTCATCATGCCTGGAGTATTCCAGAGAGGGGATATCTTTCTTCAAAGCATTGGGAAAAATTGTTGATTATTCTGGTGGTCCTGAAATTCTTACAGAAACAGATGTCCTTGCTCCCGGCTCTCTTAAAGGATTTATTTCAGGAAAAAACTTCAACCGATGCAAACGGTTGCATCCTATACTTGCATTATCTTTAGAAATTTTACACTTCAGAAAGTTTTTGGATGCATATCACCCGAGGGATGACATCTCACATCTCTTACAAGAATTGACAAACAAGACAGTGGAATGGAAAGAAGTAGAGTCATCACAAGTTTTCCTTGATTGTCTGAAAAAATATCAATACTTTCGTGAAGAAACAAAATCTGGAAAGCATGGGGCAACAGCACAGTTTTGGCTTATGTATATAGATTACATGCACAATTTCCATCAACTGGACAGAGCTGTAAGGACAAATGACATCAATATGTATATAGAGGCTCTGACACCAATCATTGGATTGTTCTTTATGGTAAATCATGTCAACTATGCTAGGTGGATGAGTAAGTTCCAGCTAGACTTGATTAACATAGACCAGACACATCCTGGACTTCGAAAAATACTTGAAGGAGGGGCATTCTCTGTCAGAAGGACAGATCACAACTTTAGCAGAATCCCTGTCGACCTTACCCTCGAGCAGACAGTTAATGCAGATGCAGCATCGAGGATGACTGGCATCTCAGCTATGACAAACAACTACAGTTCTCGTTTGAGATGGGCTGTAACAAAGGCAACTAGGGCAGCTTGTGTCAGTAAAGTACAAGAAATGGTACAGATGGGTCATAAAGAAGATGTTGTGAATGATCTACAGGCATCGAGAAGAAAAAGAGATAAGGGAGATTTGGAGAAGTTAGTGCACATGATAGAAGAATGCTGTAATCCCTTTGACAGTAGTACTAATGATAGCCTATACAACATCTTCACTGGTAAAGAAGCTTCATCTTCTGTAAAAGAATCTATTTTAGCAGTGAAAGTCAACGGGGAAGACCGACGTAAAACATTTGTTGAAGCCTGTATAAAACACCCCAGCAGATTTGAAGAGCCAATCAAAAGAGAACAGCTGTTAACTTTTCAAAGTGAATGTGCAAAGAACAAAAGAACTACCAACATAAAAATATCAGAACTAAGATGCACAAGAGATCTGATGGGACGGCTGGCAGTAGTGGCTTCAAAAGATGATATTGACTTAAGGACCACATTTTCTTACCCTCTGACACCTATACCATTGTCCATGTTCTCAACTGATGGCAGTATGGCTAAAACCAACAAGAGCACATTGCTTCAGAACCTTGAGAAACGGTTGAATCACCAGGCTCCTGAGACTGTAGATGTCAGCATTGTTGATGGCAATTTTATTCTACATACATTGGTTGGACAAAAAACATCAACATATGGTAGCCTTGCAAGATTGATTTTAATGAATGTAACTGCATTGTCAAAAATAAGAATTGTATACTGTTCGACACTTATGCTGAACCATCTATCAAAGACTCTGAAAGAATGAGAAGGAATGCCACAGATAAAGGGTACCTCATCACTGGACCAGAACAACGTTGTCCCAGAAATTTGGCAGATGGACTCAAGTCCAACTCATTCAAGCAGAGCCTAGCAGAATTTTTAGCTCATGAATGGCAGCGCCCTGAATATACCACACTGATTGGCAGTAGGATAATATATTTGGGCCATTTGTCAGAATGTCACAGCTTTCATGTATCACCAACAGGGGTAGTCATTCGAGAAGCCGTCCAGGATTTGGCTTGTAATCACCACGAGGCTGATACTAGGATATGTTTACATGCATACCATGCAGCTAGAGAAAAACAATCGAGAAATATTGTGGTCAGGGCTTCTGACACTGATATTGCTGTTATTTTGCTTTATCATGTCATAAAACACAAAATGAAAGTTTGGATGGATGTTGGAACAACTGGGAAGGACACACGGCGCTATATTGATATAACATTACTAGCAAAAGAGCTCGGTGTGGAAGTTTGTGGAGCTTTGCCAGGATTTCATGCCTTCACGGGCTCTGACTATACATCCGCCTTTGTTAGAAAAGGGAAAGTGCGTCCACTAGGACTACTTGAAAAGTCTGCTGATGTCCAGGCTGCTTTTGCAGAGATGGGAACATGTGAAAACATCTCAGTCACTGCTGAAAAGGCTCTCCAGAGATTTACGGCATGCCTCTATGGTTTTAAGGGAGATCAATGTCAGTTGAATGAATACCGCTACAAAGTCGTTGAGAGGGCATTCAGTCCTAAACCTGGCTGCAAAAATATGTTGGAAAGGTTGAGTGGTATTGATGGGTGTCTCATCCCACCTTGTGAAGCTGAGCTTTCTCAGCATATAAGAAGGTGTTCTTTTGTTGCTCGAATGTGGTCAAGTGCCAACTCAAACATGATTGAACAGGATCCATCTGAAATTGATGGTTGGATTTTGATGGAATCAAAATATGAGCCTAAGATGTTTGATGGTGATCAGATTCCAGAGAAAGTGGTGTCTGCTATGGATGATGATAGTAGTTCAGTGTCAAATGACAAAGAAATAGGTGATAGTGATAGTGAGATAGAGACTGTGTATGGTAGTGGCTTAGAAACAGATACTGATTCTGACTGTGATGACTAGAATACTTCTGATTTCTTTAATGTGAAAATATGTTTACCTATATATCCATGACTACTCTATGGTTTGATTAATGTTTATGGCTGTTGCTCTACATGCAATTATCGTTATTTAACTGTGTAAGATAAAACATGAATTAAAATGCTGTGTTAAAAAACTATGGAATGAAAAATTCAAATTGAACTGATTGTTTTTTTTCTATACACGTCTATGCGTGTATTATACTCAATATTTTATATTTCATTCAAAGCTAAGAGTGATTAGCATCATATGCTTTATTATGTTTCCCATATTGTGAACAGTAATGCGTAATATATATTTTGCCACTAACAAACGAGGCATTCTCATCAAGAGAGTAGCTCTTAAATGGCAAATGTTCAAATATATTTTGTCTTAAATTGTGTTTTCCTACTGAGTTTAACTAGTGGTAGAATCTATGAAAGAAATTACTGGGGGCTTATATTATGAAATAATACTGTAATTAAATAAAATTATTATTGTTTTAAATTTTCTGATGTACTGATAATTTATCTTTTGAGCTGTAGGAAATATTATAGTTGGAAGACAGTAGCATGCAACTCTTGGATTATGCGAGATGTTTATTAACAAAAACCACTAGTCAAACACTAGTGAGATAAGATCAAAGAATGCACTTTTATTTTGTAATTGACATATTAAGGTCTGCTTATAAGGGGTCTTAAATGTACCCTGTACAAAATTTTTTGGTCTTGTGTTGTATTTTTCCAATCACTGTTACTAGTGGTATCATTATTTGAAAGAAATTTGTTTGGGCTCAAATTGTTAAATAAAACTGTAATCAGGTCAAATTAATTAGCGTCTTAATTAGCTGATGTACAGGTAAATTGTGTCTTGACTTGTATGAAATGATATTAAACTTGGTAGATAGTAATATGCAACTGAAATTTTGGATGGGCTATGTTGGTTAGATAAAGTGCAATCTGGCACCAAAAAATGCCCATGGTAATTAATAAGGGGTCTTAAATGGCCCCCGTACAAATATTTTTGGTCTTGTATTATATTTTTCTCTTCACTGTATCTAGTAGTATCATTATATGAAAGAAAATAGTTTGGGCTTGAATTGTTAAATAAAACTGAAATTGGCTGTAATTAATTAGTGTCTTAATTAATCAACGTACAGGAATTTTTGGTCTTAACTGATGGGATTTGAATCCTTATCCAAGGGCCACTTGATAAAATGTTATTTGATGTTTGGGCTCAAGTTGTTAAATAAAATAAATTTTGATGGGGGGTTTGAGGGGCTACCCCTAGTCACCGTACAAGCCATGTCACTTAAGACTTGCCTCTTTGTAATGACACCCATAAAACGCATGGAATCCAATGCTCAAACCTTTCGGGCTCAAATTGTTAAATAAACTTAAGCTAGCTCCCGGTTTTTATTTTCGGCCTTTTTCTACTATTAGGTTGGCCTTTTAAAGCTACGGTTGATCAGACGTTGGCCTTTTTCGGAAAAAAAAACAGCTCCAAATTTGGCCTTTTTTCGTGCTATATATCTAAATTTGGCCTTTTTAAAAATTGGTTAGCCTTAAATGCTATATTTTCGGCCTTTTTCTACTATTAGGTTCGCCCTTTAAACCTGCAGTTGATCAGACGTTGGCCTTTTCTCATTTGGAAAACCTGGGAACCCTGGAAAGATCTCGCATTATTCATTATCTGCGAGAAGATGGAAGTCTCGGGAGACGGTGCTAAGTAAACTTGCTTTCTTCTCTTTGTCCGTCTTTTCGTGTTAGAGTCAATGACATAATCTCATTCCATAAGGATACTTCCAAAGTCTGACAGGATTCCTCCGTTCTTCAGCAATACTTTTTTGGTGATATCACACGGATTTTTATCTCTCTCTCTCTCTCTCTCTCTGCAATGCTTTTAGTTATGAAAATGCTCTCTCTCTCTCTCTCTCTCTCTCTCTCTCTTTCTCTCTCTCTCTCTCTCTCTCTCTCTGCAATGCTTTTAGTTATGAAAATGCTCTCTCTCTCTCTCTCTCTCTCTCTCTCTCTTTAATGCTTTTAGTTATGAAAATGCTCTCTCTCTCTCTCTCTCTCTCTCTCTCTCTCTCTATACTTTTAGTTATGAAATGCTCTCTCTCTCTCTCTCTCTCTCTCTCTCTCTCTCTCAATAATACTGTTTAGTAACATCACAGGACTCTCTCTCTCTCTCTCTCTCTCTCTCTCTCTCTCAATAATTCTGTCTAGTAACATCACAGGACTCTCTCTCTCTCTCTCAATAATTCTGTCTAGTAACATCACAGGACTCTCTCTCTCTCTCTCTCTCTCTCTCTCTCTCTCTCTCTCTCTCTGGTTTGAGGTGTGTGTTAAATGTCAGTGGATAAAAGTAAAAAATACACGACCAATTTAGTTACTTAATTATCTTTTTGATTAATCAATTTATTAACCTACTGCTACTCAATTTTCTAAAAAAACTCATCATCTCCATAAGCATTTTTAATCGAAATCACTATTCCAGCTAAATTAATATCATTAGCTATAAAGAATCTTCGTTGCTCTTATTTTCTCATTAGGAAATAGACCTGTTCTGAGCATTGGCCCTCGATGTTAATATAAAAAAAAAAACATCCTCCCAGTAATATGAAAAGAGGATGAAGGGCCTCAGAGCAATGTCAGAATCATACGTCGAGGAAAGAGGTCAGACGTCAGGGAGAGAGAACAAACAGTTAATTTTTCGTATCAATAATAGGTCAAATCATTTACGGAGATGGAAAAACCTATATCACTTTGATAATTAATTTGGGTACACCTCGGTTACTAAACGATGTTCCTCCATTTGCAATAGAAAGTAAACATTATTATTATTATTATTATTATTATTATTATTATTATTATTATTTAATTACATTACTTAGCTTATTGTAAACTGATATGTTTTTCAATATCGAAAATGTTAACATTATTATTATTATTATTATTATTATTAGTAGTAGTAGTAGTAGTAGTAGTAGTAGTAGAAGTAGTAGTAGTAGTAGTAGTAGTAGAAGTAGTAGTAGTAGTAGTAGTAGTAGTAGTATAATCATCTTTATTATGCTTTTATTTAACCATATTACTTAGCTTAATGTATATTGATATACATTTTCAATATCGGAAATGTTAACATTATTATTACTATTATTATTATTATTATTATTATTATTATTATTATTATCATACTTTTATTTAACTAGATTACTTAGCTTAATGTATCTTAATATACGTTTTTCAATACCGGAAATAATCTAAATCCTGCTTGGGTGGAGAGGGGGATTGGGCGTTGGTCATATGTAATATGGTCAGTCTCTAGGGCATTGTCCTGCTTGATAGGGCAATGTCACTGCTCCTTGCCTCTGCCATTCACGAACGACCTTTAAAACTTTTAAAGTGCAATATGGCTGGGCACTCCAACCTACTGAACCCTACCTTTGAAATTCAATACATACATAAGTAAAAGTAAATTCCAGTAATATACACCGAGTAACATTGCTGGAAAACTGGACAAAAATTATACAAAAACATCAACAACAAAAACAATATCTAAATTATCAAAAACAAAAATAAAAACAAGTAAACAAGTAGGAAGGCAAACTGAAGAACCAATGTTTATTGAAGAGAGGAAGATTTTTCCATTTCATTATCATTATCATTAATTGCTAAGCTACAACCCTAGTTGGTAAAGCCGAATTCCCAGTGAGGAAAGGAAACAAGGAAAAATTAAATATTTTAAGGACAGTAACATTAAAATAAATATCTCCTATATAAACTATAAAAACTTGTACAAAACAAGGGGAAGAGAAATGAGATAGAATAGTGTGCCTGAGTATACCCTCAAGCGAGAGAACTCTACCCCAAGATAGTGGAAGACCATGGTACAGAGGATATGGCACTACCCACGACCAGAGAACAATGGCTTGATTTTGGAGTGTCCTTCTCCTAGAAGAGCTGCTTACCATAGATAAAGAGTCCCTTCT